>NC_081191.1:3836666-4203333 GCF_902713425.1 Acipenser ruthenus
CTGTTTTAAAGTCAACCTGAAAACAATTGTAATTAAATTGTATTATGTTCTTCTCACGGTTTAGATTATGTTTGAATCCTAGGAGGATGTGTGGAGGGGTGTGTTTGTCCAACACCGCTGTACATCTTGTATGTCTGGCACAAAAAAACAAAAAAAAACAAAAACAACATAAAAACAATATAATAATTCTGACAAAAAACATGACTTGGAGGACCAAGCTGGCTAAAAGGGGAGAGAGGAAGTCTCAATTGTAACATATCAATTAGCACCACAATGTGTCAAAAGCCTGTTTTAATTTGAATTTACTGCATCAGCAGTGGCTTAAATGTGCAGTTATATCGCCTTGGGAGGTGGTAATGCTGCAAGGACCCAAGAGCTCTTCAGCACAAAAAGGGGGCTCAGATAATGTTGCTGGTGCAAATAAGAGGTAAGAACACAGAAAACCTCTGTATATAGGTGAATGTGACACACATAACATCAAAGATTCAGTTATTTTAATTATTCAACCTTGTGTTCTGAGATGTAATTCTAAGTACAGTACAAGCACTTACTGTGATGCTCGTTTAAAAGCTTCAGTTAGAAAGTTTTGTTTTATCCCTACTGTCTGTATATTTTCAATTCATCACATCATTTTGTGCCATTATGCAGTTGCACACAATACTGAAGCCTTACCTGCATGTCCTTTTAAGGTTTATTTCTATATTGAGATTCCAACATATTACCCTGAAGTGACACACTCAGAACATTATTGCACCACTGCATTACCAGCCATTGCATGAGTTAGAGCAAACAGTGCACTACAGTACTCACACTGTGCAGCACATTGGTAGTGATGTGGCACCATGGTCCTGCATTACCCCTGTGTATGTCTAACTAGCCTTCAATGTGGTTCCATTCTACCAGTGACTCGTAGCATTGTAGCTGACGTTGTGCTACCACCTCCCATGTGCTATCATTGCCATGAGTGTGTAGATCCACTACATTGACTTTGAAGTTATTTTTGCATTGTTTAAAATAATGCAAAACCCAGCTACCGAGCTTTAATAAAATCAAATGCAGTGCTGAATTGCTTCATGTCCATTGAATAATATATTTTCTAGGGGTCCATCTGTCTTTAAAGAGCTGCCCCGGAGTGTTTTAATCCCCAATATATCCGTTCCTCGTTAGACCCTGTGACCTTCTGTCCTTTCTTGGAAGCCAGGATTCCTATTTGATGTGTGTTGAAAATGTCATTCCAGCGCTATGTCATTCCAGCTCTCTTCATTCCCTGACTGCTATTAGAGTGATTTACTGCCTTTGAAGTGTCGCCAAAAAGGTCAAAATAGGCACATCGGAGATGGACAGTGCTGGTGGCAGGGAGTCTGAGTTGTAATGTCACTGTTACAGAAGATCAAATATCCTAATCAAACATCATCTGAAAACTGAATAACCGTCCCCCATGATAACAAAAGAGAGATTCGTCCAGTAGCTGTTTTAATTGGAACAGAACTGAAATCTCAGTCCTCAACTCAACCTCCAAGAATAAGATGGATTCATTTTCAAATAGTTTTAATGACAACTTATACTGCTCTCTAATTAATATAGAGAGACAATATATAGAATTACAAGTATTGCTTATACAGTAAATTGCTTATAGATGCACTACAAAGAATAAGCTAGTACATATAGTTCAAGATTGTTTGTCATTTAAAAATACACTGACAGCCTACTGCTAATCAAATTTCTTTCTATTTGTCTTTTGACAAAGCGAGTGTGTGTGTGTGTGTGTGTGTGTGTGTGTGTGTGTGTTCATACCATTTAATCTTCTACTAGATTTAATTAATCTCAACATACATCATTGTAAAAGGGCAATTAAGCAGCAGATTCCTTGGTATAATACAGGGCACCAGTACTTATTCTATTGTGATGGTATAATAAGACACGTGTCACATTCTCATATTGGATGTAGAAACATCTGACATCTGGAGAAGAGCCTGGCTCTGAATGAAATGTGATTAAGCTCAGATGACAGCCCGGATGGTATTTATTTAATTACTGTGTGATCTATGATGAACTAACTGCGATCTGATGAACTACTGACAATCAGAAGGGAGATACTTCATACACATTGTTGTTTAGGAACCCATGCAAAACGTTAAGTCATTTATAGCTTTTAGAAGCTGTTTGTAATTGATCGATGATGATCAGTCTGTTTGATGGGGTACGCCCGCCCCTATGTTTATTTTGTATTATTATTATTATTATTATTATTATTATTATTATTATTATTATTATTATTATTGTGAATTGTGTTTTATTATGATATAAATGTATTGTTTTGTGCTTGTTATTATTGTTTTCCAGCATGGATGGAGTTAAAATTCCATCTCCAGTTAAACGCGTGCTTAATGTGGCCATCTCCCAAATGAATTAAGTAAATACCAATTTGGAGATGGCCACATATATAAAAGTGGAGGAACGAGAGCGTCAGAGGGAGATCGAGCACAAAGTAAGCCAAAAGACAATTCCTACGCGTGCTGGTTTTAAACCAGCACCATACTTGTTTTTTTCAGTGTTTTGTATGGTTATATTTGTTTTGGCCGTCGTGCCTTTTGTTTTGTAAATGTGTTTTTGTTTATTTAATTTATTTAATTTAATAAACATGCACCAAGCGCTTCACATGCAGTACTGTGCTTCTGTTTATTTCCTGGTCTGTGACGTCATGACTCAGCCAGTCTGTGAGGAGGATCTCATCAATTCTTCAATATTGGCTAAGACACTAAGATATAAGGGATAGTGGTTATTTTTCTCTTGTGTAATAAAGGCAGGACATAATTGTACAGTGGGTTATGCTTTTACTGGTCAGTATAAATTATATTAACATATCAGTTGAAAAACTACAGTTGACTCAGGGATACATTTTTTAAAATGTAATACAATATACATTCTCTACAGTGACATATTTTCACAAACTGGGGTACATCCTTTAAATGGCCTTTAATGGCAATTTGTTGACTTTTTAAAACATCAAAGTAGTTTTGATTTGGCTTGGTACAACCTTGCAAGTCTGTATTTGCATGAACCAAGTTAACTGTTACAATGCAGCTGAAATACAAATATACAATATTTGTGAAACAAGTCAATAGCATAACTGAATCTGACATATTTTTAGTCTTGTTATATATGTTACAGTAATTGCGCCCTCAGAATTTGAACAATTTATGTCGGGGACTATGCCGTATACCAAGCCCGGGTGTCACTTTACATTAAGACTAACCGGTAAATGTCTGTAAAGCAATGTATTTCTTTATCATTTCTGACATTTACCACCTTAGTAAATGTTGACATTAATCAGCAAAACTTAAGATTGACCAGATTCTGACTTTTACCATAACATGTACATCATACAATAAAAACAAACAATCTGTGACCTCCAGGGTATTAAACATACCATTTTGATATAAAGTACAGCAAAGTAGCTTTTCATTAAGTTTTCTTTCTGATTACAGTGTAACCATATTGACCATTTTGTTATAGTTGTATGTATAGACAATATTAATATTAATAATAATATTTAATCTATTCATTCATAGATTGTTACAAAAAAAAACCCTACTATTCCTTAAATCTAAATGTCTTCATCAAATACCAGAAAAGGAAAATACTACAAAGTCAGTAAGTACTGTATCAAGTATGTTTACTTAGAGCTCACAATCTGTGTCAATAGAAAGAAATCAGTCTTTAGAAAAAAACAAACAAAAAAAAAAAAACAACATGTGTGGATTTGGCTATTCTGACGATGTTAAAATCTCAGTCCTAACTCATCGCAGGCATACTCCTTTGGGTTTAAATCTGGAGAAGAATCCAGGCCATTCTAGCCCAGTGTGTATAGGAATTACCCTGTTGCAATGTGTTGATGTCATAACTCAATCACGTGTGATGTTTTGCTGTTCAGTTAGAGAGCTGTGAATTACCTGTAAATGTGTGAGGTGAGGTGATTCTAAAAACATCTGGATTTCAGGAATGGTCACTCTGGCATTGACTGACGCTTTTTTCAGCCATACATTATATATTGTATCAATACACACATTACAGGGAATCTGATTTTTACATTGAAGGTATTGAAGGGAAAAAAGTACCAAATTGTACCTGGTTGATTATGTTTGGTACCAGTATTTATAGTAGATAAACATATACAGAAATAATCTGAATTATTATAAATAGGGCAGCAGTGTGGAGTAGTAGGGCTGTGAACTCTTGACCGGAGGGTTGTTGGTTCAATCCCAGGTGGGGGACACTGCTGCTGTACCCTTGAGCAAGCTACTTTACCCAACTGTATAAATGGGTATGTATGTAACAAAAATAATGTTGATATCTTGTAACAATTGTAAGTCGCCCTGGGTAAGGGCGTCTGCTGGGTAAGGGCGTCTGCTAAGAAATAAATAATAATAATAATAATAATAATAATAACGGGCAGTGTTGTGTGATGCACTGCCGTTATGGATTTTGTCTCCTACTGGTGAGATGAGGTTATAAAAACTTTAAAACCACAAATGTAGACTAACCTGGCTCTTTTGCATTGTGGTTAAGACGCTTGCTTGCGGTGCACGAAGTCACTGATTCATGCCCAGCCTCTGCCCTGTTACAAATAGAAGAAAGCAACTAGCATTAAGTGCAATTTAATGACGACAGGTCCCCTGCTGTTTTTGGAGTGGATCCCACTGTCTGATGTTCAAGATGAAGAACCTCCAGAATTAATGTTTGAAGGTCATGATCATCAATGCTCCCTCGAGCTGTGTTATTTGTTACAGGAGTAGCAAGAGCATATAAAGGGTCCAGATTTATTTATTTGTTTATTTATGTATTTATTTGGTCCATCTCTATATTAGCTGCAGCTTAAAAAGGAGATATTGTGCTACAATCTAAGTATGTGAGATTGATGTATTATCAACTTTATGTCAATCCTTAGTCTGTTTATTCTGCTAGATATTGCAACCCCAAAGTCACACTGCCACATTTGCATGTATTGTACATACCCCTCACATGTCTGATTGCTGTTTCACACCCAAGACTTCAAACACAGTATTACTGATATTTTATGAGTAACTATTATTACCTCTATGGACCATTCTGGAGAACAGACTGTACTGCAAATTTCTGAAGGAATTAGAGGCAGTAATCATTGAAGAATTTACATTTTGTGCTGCTCCAGCATATCTCAGGGGAATGCTACAGGAAGTCATACCACAGCTAGCCAGAAGTTTTTTTAAAAACATTACCCTAAAAGATCTGCAATTCAGTCTTGAAAACACGAGCCACAGTGAGCAACAGACGTCAGCCGGGAACACAGCCACAGTATGAGCTAGTAGGCTTACAGCAATGATTACAATTCTCTTTTTTCACTTTACTTTGTGCTGAAAAATCAATACTGGTTGTTCACTTTTATTTACATTTTTTAATTTTGATGGAAAAATATTTCCATTTGCAAAGCCATTGATCACGAGTCTGGATCCCCCGCCGCTCCCCCCCCCCCCCCCCTTCGTCATGGTAACCCCACACCCTCCTCCTCCACTGATGGTGTAATTCTTGAACGTCCCCAAAAGTTTTAGTTACAATGCACTTACCAAAAGATATGTACAAAATATGTTTTGTCTTGTTCTCATGTATATTCAATAAAGGAGTTTCCTTCTTTATTTATATAACTTAATTTCACATTCATCAGCACAACAACAACAACAACAAAAATATATCAGGACAGAAAGGGTTAAAAGGGGTGGCCATACCTCTCATTATCACAGCAACATTTCCACAAGTCACTTATCATTTTACATTTTCCAAGGTTGTTTTCACTTCAATGGTACTTGGATTCACCATTCACTCTATGTGTTTCAAGTAAATAGGACTCCACATAGTGCTGCTGGGTTCGTATGTGTGGCATTGAACTTGAATGTGAGGTTCAGGGGGAGACAGAAGGTGTCTATCCTATAATTTTTAAGAACTGATTTTAAAGCGAGGACAATTTGCCCCATTTTTTCTTAAAGGAAAAAAAAGACATGTTGAGATATACAGTATAAAAATGGTGTTAATGTCTTAGTTATTTAAAGAAAAGTGGACCAAACCAAAGTTCCCTTGAGACAAATAAACACCAGTATATCCAGTTTGGTAGAGACCAGTAATTAGAATGACAATTGCTGTATAAACAAAGCGGAATCACAATGCTATGATCAGCTATGTAAATCAGACTAGTTTGTTTTGGAAGATGTAAAAATAGCTAGAATATTGTAGACTATCTCACAATGTTTAGTCCATAGATGTGTTGAGAACGTATTTTAAATACATCACAATGGCCAAAACAATTGTCAATATCATGCTGATATATGATACTGCAGTATGCTGGGGAAATGAGAATGATATGGATTAATAAAATAATAAAAAAAACACTGAATCAACGGAACTCAAACTGCTCGTCACAACCCCACTTTCAGAAACCCTGGTGAAAGTTCAGACTTCTTATCAGTGGCCTAACCCACTAGCCTGACCTGGCTTCACCTTAATAGCTAACACACGAATTATGCAATTTGAACATTTAAAAAAATGAGAAAAGAGTGGAGAAGAGTGGATACTTCATTAAATATAATTATTATTTGTTGTAATTGTAGTATACTGGACTCATTTAAAAACAAGCAATAAAGTGAATTTGAATTCTACTATAAGGGCTAAATTCCCCAAACTATTTACTCCAGTTTGTGATTAGCATGAACCCAATAAAGATACCAAACCAGAAATAAACAACTAAAGCTGAGTGAACACAAAGTGGCTTGAAACCTGGTTCCAGGAGACCAGCAGACCTGGTTTGAGGCAACTTTTGCTGTATTAAACCCCTGGTGTGCCATTGCAGTGGCCTGAAACCTAGTCTCCTGAAACCAAGTTCCAAGCCACAAAGTGCCTCTGTATTCCCTCAGCTTAAGACTTGTATTTAATTAAGAGACATGAATTAAGTATTGAGTTGTTTCTTATTCGTTTAAGACATTTTATTGGTGTTTTTTCTAGTCAGAAAACAAAGAATTGCACTAATGAGGAGTTAATACTTTGAGAATCTAGCCCTAAGTGTTCAAAAAGAACAATTATTAAACAAGAAGCAACCAGTAATTAGCAATACTCCATAATACTATTTTACTGTACATGAAATCGTGGGTGCATTTAGATTCACCCAAGGGCTCGTTTTCAGCGGAACAGATCCAAACTTTCTATGAGAATGTGAGTGTCAATTCTTGTCTTGTCAGCATTAAATGAAATAATGTATTGCATGGCATTTCATGTATTTCATCAGAGTCTCTGCTTTACTCTGGCATCGATGCTCTCTCTCTACCAACTGTGCTGTAATGTAGAAATGTAGGTCATACTGTGTAGAAAGGTATCAATTCAAACAATCTGGGTTTAGTTTGGCCAGCACACTCCCACTGTCTTTCCTTTTTAATATTAAGTATGCAGATTCGGGGTTCAGTGCTGCGCCTTATAGACTGTACTGTAGTGTAGCATGCATGGGGTTCCCTAATTGTGTTTGCAGCTTGGCCGTCTTGCTTGGTGAGATCCTGTGCAATTTGGTGCTGTCAGGCTTTTTGCTGGGCTGCTTTGAGTTGTCACTAAGCTCACCTGGGGGGTTCAGTGAATTGTGGCAGGTCAGACTAGGGGCTTCCTTTAACTTGATTAGGGAGAGGTAGGGATGGACACACACACACACACACACACACACACACACACACACACACACACACATACACACATACACACACACACACACACACACACACACACATAAAGGAAAATACGAAAAGATATATAAATAGGAATTTACAAACTTGTGCTAGGATGTGTTAATTCACGTTTGTACTGGAAGCAATGACACAGAGAAATGTGAGGGTCTGGAACCAACTCCCCAGTAATGTTGTTGAAGCTGACATCCTGGGATCCTTCAAGAAGCTGCTTGATGAGATTCTGGGATCAATAAGCTACTAACAACCAAACGAGCAAGATGGGCTGAATGGCCTCCTCGCGTTTGTAAACTTTCTTATGTTCTTTTTTGGTACTCATGAATAAAAAAAAATTCACAGCACAACAGTAGTACGGTTTTTTAGTACTTCTTGAATGGCCAGTCACAATAAGGCACACCACTATGAAAATAAGATGCATGTGAATGTACATTGTACTGTACCCATTGAAATGGTTTCATGATAGAAACCATGCGTAACAAACGTGTGTTTTTGTGAGAGTGGAGCCACGGAACAGCTACGTGCAAAGCGTGTTCCAGAAATATGCCTGAATTTACACAAATTAATAACTAAAAAAAGGACTCTCTCTGTCCAACAATACCCTACTCTCCTTCGGACATACCAAGGGCTTAATACACCTTTAATTGTAAAAATTGCAACGAAACAGAACATCATTGCCCAATAGCTAGAGTTAGAAAGACCGAAGTGGGCCGGGCTGTGTTCACTCCCAAGGCTTTATAAAAAGTCGCAGTATATCCGCTTGCCAGCTGTAAAAAAGAACAACAGGCAGTGTCTACTAGAAGGAAAACGAGGACACGGCGTCTTAAAAGAACCAGAACTGTTTTGTTTATTGCATTAGGACACGTTCTCATCAACGTTTTCCGGGCTATTTGAAAAGGTAAGAAGGTTTTTACACACTAGTTGACCACTTTGAGTTTTATACTGAATCTTAGCTATATTAAGCTATCTATAGTTTTAAAATGTTTAGCACAACTGTAGTCAAATACGGAAGATTTTCAAAGCGAAGTATCAAATGTACAGTCCAGACTGTGCAAATTAGTGTAAGCTACGTTTATTTATTTATTTAAGCCTATTTAGTTTGTATATGTTGTAATATTATGTAATTTCCAGATATGCATGCATATATTAAAAGAATGCAGAAATCGAAATTGCTTATTTTTCTTATGGCGTTATAGGGACAATGGTTTACTATAGATTATACTGAATTGTTTAAAGTTGTCTGAATTCTGAATTGTTGTTACATTACTTAGGGAAACCCCGTTGCAGAGTGGTACAGCAGTTGCAATTAGTTTGTACAGGTTTTACTTGGCGTTCAAAACTGAAGTTAATGTTTATTTATATTTCGTCCTGATGAGTTAATAACCATGGTACTTTTCAGTATGTCGCACTACTTGTCTTATGCAGTTTTCACAAATCCTGTACGTTTCATATTCAGATATGAAAGTAACACATTTCAAAGGACAACATTTTATGTATGCATTCACACTAATCTGTCTTCAAAATGATGTCATTTAAGATAGTTCATTAAGGATATTTTCTTTCATTTCCGTTCATTTGTCAATCTTGTTTCGGATCACAAAGGTATAAAACGTTTGGTCATTGCATGGCATTTTAACTGTAACATTGTCTCTGTCATTGACCGACAGTTGTGAAACGTGCAGTCTGTGAATTGATGCATCTGTGGGTCAATATGGTCGCAGTTTTGCCACGGCATTTGTATTTGTACATTCATTACTTTCCAAAAAGGCAAATGTAGTGCGTGGTAGTAACACTAGTTTTAGTGGCGCTAAGGCTGCTGATTCGGCCAGTAGCTGCACAAAACACATTCTTAATATTGCCATTTCACTTTCTACATCGTGCTTCTCTTTCTTCAGCCCTGATGTTAAAATACTGTCGGAAGTCTTTTTGGGACTTTTTACTGGCAGTAGAATTTGTACTGGTAATGGTAACCCCCCAAAAGACTGTTGTCAGTAGATTTTCTACTGTTTATAATCACTCCGTTAGAAAGAAAATCTCGCACGTGACAATAAATGTTTATAACATAGAACAAGTTACAGTCCTGAATCTGATCTAAATAAGTACTTTTAATCTGTTGTGTTTAATTGCCAGACAATGTTATCATTCACGTCACCTGTAATAAAGCGCAGTAAACAATTCAAGGATGTTTCCTGCCAGTTAACTTCAGATAGGCGTATATATAAGCCAATTAAATAGCAGCGTGGGAGTTTGCAGTGCACCGATTGGCGGTAATGTAGACTAAACTAACCAACAGTGTTACTGTGGGCAGCGGTTGGGACGGCCACTGTTGTTGCCAGAGTAACCAGTTACTGGACCAAGTTTTTAGTCAGAACTGAGTCAGAGCTGAAAATAGTTTCATGTGGAAAAGGAAAGTAAGTTATAGTAATTTAAGAGTTTTTACTTTATTTATTAATTAAACCATGATACCATTACAGTTATTGCCCAAGGAAATATCTTTACAAAATGTTATACTTGATCGCACGACTCGAGGGGGTTATTTGTGTGTGTAACCAATGAGTTAAATTTCTACAGATGACCGAGTGATTACTGTGATGTCAAACAAAAACAGTTGTGTCTTAACTCGCATATTTCAAAACACATTCACAACAATTCTGCCACATTTGTCACCCATAACCTTTGTTATGGTTATAATCGGTAGCATTTGCGGATTATAAAAACAGTTAAACATATAGCAATCTCGATTAACGCATCACACAGAGCGAGGCAATTCACACAGACTGAGGAGGGCGGGCGCGAGCCCGGGGGTCCTAGCACTGAAGCATAGCGCCAATACCGCTGTACAAAACAGCCGGCTCCTTTGCAAGGAGCGTATAATCGGGTTTATGTCTTCGTGCGAGAGGTCCCGGATTCGCGCCCACCCTCCGTCTGTGTGGATTGCCTCGCCCTGTATGATGCACCTGCCTGCGTTAACCGAGATCGCTACATTGGTGTCTGAAGTGGACGCAGATACCCCTGCAAGCACTAGCGTGGTGAGCAAGTCTGGGGTAGACTTGAGGCTGGCAGGGGAGAATGTAGCGTGCACGGGGAAGGCAGCAGCAGGGCTGGTAGGTGACACCCATGTAGCTCGGTTAAAGCAGGCAGGAGCATCACAGGGTGAGGCAATCCACACACAGGCGGAGGGCAAGCGTGAACCCTGGACCTCTCCCACCAAAGCATAGCGCCAATACCAACTGTACAAAAGAGTCGTGGTCTAGTCTATGGCACTATGGTAAGCTTTTTCCCACTTTCCTGCTATACAGTATTTATATTACCAGTGGTGTGCATACAATTTAGCTTTACTGTCGTGTTATTGTCATTGTTTTCCAAATAGAACTGTACCAAAATGGTGTCTGAGGTTATAATCTGTCATATTAAAAAATAAAAAAATAAGTTAACGAGCTGACTTGCATAAATATTTATGCCCAAGCAATTTATTATAAAATAGACACTTCTTGAATCCCTCTGTATTGGTTCAGTCAGTTACATTTCCACTCAGAGGAGATTTGTTGGGCCACATAGTTTGGAAAGTGGGAGAGTATAATTTGAGATGAAGAACCTGATTAGATTAGTAATGTTACAAAATTCAATTGTGAAACAAGTCCTTTGTCACAAATGTTGCTTAACAAAAGCAGCAAGCTACAGTACAAAAGGCGTTTTTCTTTCTTTCTCTTACCCCCTGTAAGACAGAACATTGGCAGCAGTCCTGCATACACTTCGACATGGTGGTCCAATGGGATGGAACGTATTGAAAGTCGTTATACTGTATGGCATATATCTTTAGGGACAGGGATATAGTGGAGTCTGACCAATGAAATGTACACTGTAAAATCAAGTCAGTTTGACTATTTCAGAGCCCCCTCAACTGAGAGATGTGAAAATATAGGCTTGCCCCAAAGAAATAGCCCATTGGATCCCCACATAGTCGCAGTTTTCTCCAGGTTTTTACTGTACTGCAAGGTCAGTTTACTTGAACTGAATGGCCCAATGTGTCGGGTACCTGCAGCACACAGTACGAAACTATTTAATATCATAGGGCAGTACTATATTTTTGTGAAGTTAAAGTGCTTAAGCCAATCCTCATTGAATTGGAATACACACACACACGTTTATGAAAGCATACCTGTACTCTGGGATCACGTGAAGTGTTGGGCAATAGTGATAAAATGTATATCACCGGTTTGCAGCCCAGACCTTTGTTCATTTGACACTTATATTATTTTATGCTATGGAAGGGCACCTCATGCAATGCAGCAGTCGGGCCTCTTCCATCTGCAAATGAGTTCACAGTGTCAAAGTGAAGTCTGATGGCTCTTGTGACATTTATGGCTGAGGAAGCACAGGGGTCTGGATTACAATTATAATTCCCTGTTACTTTTACAAGTTTTAGTTTTTAAATTCGTGCCAAAGACTGAGACGGGACCCTCTCGAACAAACAAGGTATATTGCAAAAAACTAGGGCCTAAATAAGTTTTGTACTTCATTCAAGATACTGTAAAGTTGACTATTCCTTCACTGGATCTTAAATCTGCAGATTCAATTGATTATGGTTAAAATATAAACATTATGTGCAATTTACCTCCTTTTTGTTTATTTGGGATTTCTCTTCCCTTAACTAGTAAATCTGGTTTCTATCTACAATCCTGGCACCTCACTTTAGAAAAGCATAAATGATCTCATGTACTGTTGCAGCTGAATCCCTTCAGCTACTCCAGTGTCCTGGCGGAACTATAATGTAATGCTAAAATGGGATATAAACAAACTGCAAGAAAGTGTGTGTGTGTGTGTGTGTGTGTTTTATTTTTGTTTTTTTTTCGAAAAATTTCTGCAATCAAAAATCTCTGTAAATACTGTTCCCTCATAACTCCATGGCTTATGTGATTTTTGTATTTAAAAAATATATAATTATAATATGTTGCATAATTTGTTGTGTTTTGTATGAAATTTTGTTTAATTATGGTGTCGTAGGGAATTAGTAGAGCGGGGAAAAAAGTTGGATCGCGCAAACGCAGCAAGGCAAAAGGAAGGTGCAGCAGCAGTTTGATTTAAAGGGGAGGTTTTTTTATTTATTTATTTATTTACTGTATATTAAAAGGTTTTGCATGTCAAAATGTTGTCAATCTTTAATTGAAATTAAAATGTTTTAGTAATATATTGTAGTATTGCAAGGTCTATTTTGTGAGTAGGCCTAGCGTTAACTATCACAGTTTACAAAGACGAAACGTTAACATCCTAGTTAAAAAAACAAAAAAAACAAAACAAAAAACAAACATGATAGCACTGTCTGTAAAAATAAATGAAAGAACAAAGCGTGTAATAAATAATAATAATACAAGTGCATCCGTGATTGCTGTGCATCATGGCCTAAGTTAGTAACCGCAGCATGAAGCTCAATTTTGTCCATGACTGAAAATCATACTTTAACTTTTTGATAATCGCTCGCATACCTATCCTTGCAGTACTGCTTACATGTTAAATATGTAACAAAAACATCTTGAGTTGCTATAACGTTTGTTAAACAGACATATAAATGACACTTACAAAGTTCATTTTAATTGATTTATTTTTAGTTAATCTACCCAATTAGCTTATTCCCTGGGCTCGATCTACTAATTCCCCAGACGTAGTCCTAGTAGGCGGAAACCTTAGAAACAATGGAACCTCCCCTTTAAATTCTAGACGGCGATCCACTTTTTCCCCGGTCTACTTATTCCCCAGGACACCGGTCACCAAAATATGTTTGCAAGAATGTTGCGTACATTGAACTTTCCTTTAGCATAATCCCGGAATCTGGACATGGATGTTCATGGTTCAAGAGTCGAATATTATCAGAAGTGCATTGTGACTCTAAATCAAGAGGATTGGCTTACACACTTTTTTGTTCTTATTGTAAACACATTTATCCAGTATAAAACACACTATTTTATACAGTAACGCCATCCATATAAATAAAACTAAACTATGAACTCTTCTTGCCTGCATTCATGTTTTTTGCTGTGTGTTAAATAAAGGAGTGCTCTTCGGATAACGCAGTTGCTTGTCACCCATGTTTATACTGTTAGTGTGTCAAATTATACCTTAAAGGCTTTTTAACTGCATTTCCACTCGCCTAATGAGCAACAGTGCATGGGTGCATAGTATTACACTTCGGGTGCACCTTTTTAACCTGCAGTAGTAGCTCTGCAGATAGTTTAGCAGAAAAAAAGGTTCTAAAGCAATCAATATTTTCACATGCACGTGGGATTTCTGGTATCAAACAATGGTATACAGGATCATTCTCATTTAATTAAGGTGGTATGTTGTAATTAATGACTAAACGGTGGAGTAGAATATTATGTGGATATAAGGATATAAAGATTAACCTCCAGATCTTTACACAAGGTATTTAAGCATAGGATGGTAGTTAAGAATAAAGTGTGTTGAATGTGTACACAGTATTTTCATGTTCACTGAAATCTTAATGCACTGGCTGAGTTACTACAGTATAACAACTACATGGTTTTACAACAAACACAATTTTATCAAGAAAATCAGCAGGTGAATGAAAAACATGTTAAACCTTATTAAATGACTGACCTGGTTCTTAAATACTCTATCGGCTGGTTTCACCAACCCCAATTTAATATAGCAGTAGTCTTGGGCTGCTTTACGTAAAGTAACATTAGTTAGTCCAAGATTGATAATCTTGTTCTGTGAAACCAGCCATATGAAGCACTCTGACTTTTAAATAACTTAAAAAAAAAAAAAAAAACTAGTCCCCATCACTTACAGTGTTGTATTTGAATGCTACAGATGAGCTATACCTGAGTTTTATTATCATTGCATTGGGAAAGCTGATATGACCTTTCTGTAGGTCTGTTTGCAATAATGTAGTCAACATTGGGTGGAAATGAACAGTACGTTTCTGTTGTATGATTGGTAACTAAGCTGTTTTTCTGGGCATGGAAGGTAGGTTTTGCTAGAAAAGGATAATTGACCAAAATGTTTTGTAGCCGATGTGTTGCAGTACATCTTGCTAGAAGGACTTTGCATTTTCATGTGAAATCTGCTTGACGAGTTCTTTGGCCATCATTCTTTTTAAATAAGTGTTGCTGGCTTGTTTTGGTCCATTATATTCCAGAATACTGAAGCCTCTAGGTACTGCTTTATATACACAATAGCTTGCTTGTGACATTTAAAAACAATAAGATCCATGCAATATTTGAAAAACTAATTCAAACCAGATGTACCCAGTGATTTGTAACTTTTGCCTTGCATAAGACATCCCAAAAGTTAGTCAACAAACATTTGTGGTATTGAATTTTATTAAGTTTCTAAACAGTTTGGCTCATTTCTCAATTGTTACCCTTTCATATTTCAACTTTTTGGAGAAATGACTCCATTTTCATCTGACTAAGGGTTTTATAGATGCATAACTTGTGTATAGGGTTGTTGGCCAGATTAATTTGTATAGCAGTTTTAGTTTAGTTGCTCCCAGGTGTGTTTGAAGTAGTCTGTTATTGTACTGTATTCACAGCTAAACTGTAGATTAATGAGCCCCACATAAGAACATAAGAAAGTTTACAAACGAGAGGAGGCCATTCAGCCCATCTTGCTCATTTGGTTGTTAGTAGCTTATTGATCCCAGAATCTCATCAAGCAGCTTCTTGAAGGATCCCAGGGTGTCAACTTCAACAACATTACTGGGGAGTTGGTTCCAGACCCTCACAATTCTCTGTGTAAAAAAGTGCCTCCTATTTTCTGTTCTGAATGCCCCTTTATCTAATCTCCATTTGTGACCCCTAGTCCTTGTTTCTTTTTTCAGGTCAAAGAAGTCCCCTGGGTCAACATTATCTGTACCTTTTAGGATTTTGAATGTTTGAATGAGATCGCCGCGTAGTCTTCTTTGTTCAAGACTGAATAGATTCAATTCTTTTAGCCTGTCTACATACGAAATGCCTTTTAAACCCGGGATAATTCTGGTCGTTCTTCTTTGCACTCTTTCTAGAGCTGCAATATCCTTTTTGTAACGAAGTGACCAGAACTGAACACAGTATTCTAGGTGAGGTCTTACTAATGCATTGTAAAGTTTTAACATTACTTCCCTTGATTTAAATTCAACACTTCTCACATTATATCCGAGCATCTTGTTGTCCTTTTTTATAGCTTCCCCACATTGTCTAGATGAAGACATTTCTGAGTCAACATAAACTCCTAGGTCTTTTTCATAGTTCCCTTCTTCAATTTCAGTATCTCCCATATGATATTTATAATGCACATTTTTATTGCCTGCATGCAATACTTTACACTTTTCTCTGTTAAATTTCATTTGCCATGTGTCTGCCCAATTCTGAATGCTGTCTAGATCATTTTGAATGACCTTTGCTGCTGCAACAGTGTTTGCCACCCCTCCTATTTTTGTGTCGTCTGCAAATTTAACGAGTTTGCTTACTATACCAGAATCTAAATCATTAATGTAGATTAGGAATAGCAGAGGACCTAATACTGATCCCTGTGGTACACCACTGGTTACCTCACTCCATTTTGAGGTTTCTCCTCTAATCAGTACTTTCTGTTTTCTACATGTTAACCACTCCCTAATCCATGTGCATGCATTTCCTTGAATCCCTACTGCGTTCAGTTTGAGAATTAATCTTTTGTGCGGGACTTTGTCAAAAGCTTTCTGGAAATCTAAATAAACCATGTCGTATGCTTTGCAGTTATCTATTTTCAATGTTGCATCCTCATAAAAGTCAAGTAGGTTAGTTAGACACAATCTCCCTTTCCTAAAACCATGCTGACTCTTACCATATAGGTAATTTTCCATATTGGATCTTATTATAGTTTCCATAAGTTTACATATAATGGAAGTCAGGCTTATTGGTCTGTAGTTACCTGGTTCGGTTTTGTCTCCCTTTTTGTGGATCGGTATTACGTTTGCTATTTTCCAGTCCGTCGGTACAACCCCTGTGTCAAGAGACTGTTGCATGATCTTGGTTAGCCGTTTGTAAATAACTTCTTTCATTTCTGCTATTGGGAGGATCTCATCCGGCCCAGGGGATTTGTTTATTTTAAGAGCTCCTAGCCCCTTTAACACTTCTGCCTCTGTTATGCTAAAGTTACTTAAAATTGGATAGGAAAAGGTCGACATGTCGGGCATGTTGTCCGTGTCCTCCTATTAAACCATTTTAGGTATTTTGTTTGATTTAGATTTGTCTACTTTTGGGATGTAATTGTTTTGTGCCTCTAGTACTACATTTTTAAAAAACAGCCATCCTTTTTCTGTGGATGTTTTCTCTATTTTACTCCATCCCCCATTAGTATGGCTTCTCCTTTTCTACACGCATTTCGAATGTCATTATATAACAGATTATTTTGCTCAGCGTCTGAATTTGGCGGTCTATAGCATGCTCCTATTATTATATCCTTTGAATTTGTGTCCATTATTCTGACCCATATTGATTCTGCATTGTTTTCTTTGTCCTGATTTAACACCTGGGCTTCAAGACTATTTCTTATGTATAGCGCTACCCCTCCGCCTCTTCTGTCCTGCCTGTCTTTCCTATATAGTGTGTACCCACTAATATTATATTCGTCTCCATCACTCTCAGACAACCACGTTTCTATATTATTATTATTATTATTATTATTATTATTATTATTATTATTATTATTATTATTATTATTATTATTATTTATTTCTTAGCAGACGCCCTTATCCAGGGCGACTTATAATCGTAAGCAAATAACACCTGTAACACCTATCACATCGTAGTTACTTGTTAGTGCAGTAGCTTCAAGTTCTAACATTTTGTTTAAGACTTCTAGCACTTGCAATTTTTGAAAGCATTTACAAGTCTGTTATTGGGCTAGTACGCATTTTACACCTGTTGCCTGTTGTAAATGCAATCTCTAAATCTAAATATCAGACACATGCATTAATAAAATTAACTGAGACAACCAACACTGCCAATTCATTTTTTTGCTTGTTTGTTTTTTAATACATTTTGTATGAAACTTTTTTTATAGACAGCTTTCCATGCCTTGTACAAAACGGTAGGCTATGGAGCGAGTGATTAATACATAAGTACGGTTGATGTCACGAATGGGGTTTGTCTCTGTCACAAAATGCAAAACTTGTGCTCTGAATGGCCGAAAGATCCTGAACAGTCTATAAAGCAGGTTAGTGCTTGCGTATGTAAATAACTACAGTACTGTTTGTGGAGTACAGTATAGACAGCTGGGATGAACAAGTGTGGTGTGTGTGTGTGTGTGTGTGTTTTTTTTTTTTTTTTTTTTTCCAGACATTTAACGCATGCAATTTTAGATGCAATTAATCCACTTCTTTCATTTTCTTGATATCTTTTGATAGTGGTTTTATAAATTCTGTCCTATGAATGACTCCAAACTCACTTGCCAATGACTTTGCCAATTCAGCAGTGTTAATGGATCACAGAAGTAAAATGAAACTATTTTATGGCATCTTGTTTGTTCGCCAGTGCTGGCAACAAGACAGATGCTGCCTCTAAAGAAAACAATAGCTTTTAGTTCCACTGTAGATCTGTTATCACCACCAGCCACTTTCATAAGGCGTTCACATGGTTCATTGTTGGAATCTATGTGGGGGGGACTGCGTTAGACTACAAAACGGCATGGTTAAAGAACTTAATCCAGCATCAATAGTGTGATCACAGATACAAATGCCTGTCTTGTTACTTAAAATGTTCTGGGTTCAATGCATTTTAGTTGCACCAAAGTCTGTATTGCAGGTATAAATTGCTTATGTTGTACATGGGGAGGGGGTTACATTTAGGATAAGGGCTAAGTTTGTGCATTATGAATTGGGTCAGGTGATTTATTCTAAATAAACAAACAAAAGCAATGCTGCTTGATTGCACAAACAAGTTACTGTGTTCAGTTTTGATTAAATTGCTTTCTAAAACAAAATTAGCAAAATCGGCTGTTTACAGCCAGGAAACAATAACAGTTGAGTGAGTTTTAAGTGACTAATCATCTCCCCTCTACTGTACATGCTGGAAGACGTTTGTTGCAAGATTAGTAATTTTGTAGGCAAGCCCGCAAGCACACGGCCAGACCACAGGGGTCGCTGGTGCGCAGTGAGCCGAGGATACCCTGAAAAATGTTGTACAGTCAAGAAAAATGAGAGATGAAATAATTTAAGTTATTGGGCTAGGGTGGGGAGATACAAATTAGTTGCTGATATGAAAGCAGAGGGCCAGAGGCTAGGTCAGGGTCAGGCAGGCTGGGTCATAACAGGAGGTCAGGGGCCAGGAGTATCAGTAAGATGGGCTAGGGAAAAGAGATGCGTTTTGAGAGAGGAGTGGAAACTACGCAGTGTGGGTGACTGTTTTATGATAAGTGGGAGTCTATGCCAATGAAGGGGAGCAATAAAGGAAAAGGAACGGAAACGAGATTGGGCACAGGGCGAGGGTGGGACAGAGGGACAATAGGGATTGGGAGCATAAGGGACATGGGGGAACATAGTAGGTGATCAGTGCAGCCAGATAAGGTGGGGCAAGACCATGGAGAGATTTGCTGGAGGAGAGGGGAGGTGTGGAAGGAGCGGGGGAGGTTGAATGATATGGGCAGAGGCGTTTTGAATTTGGTGTAAAAGTATAGGAGGGGAGGCCAAGGAGGAGGGAATTGCAGTAGTTGAGGTGGGTAAGTGAGAGTGGACCAGGTTTTTAGTAGCAGAAAAGGAAATGGAGGGGCGTATTTTGCGGATGTTGAATAGGTGGAAACGACAGGTGCGTGTTATGGCCGAGATATGGTCAGAAAGGGAGAGGGTGGAGTCGAAGATGACTCCAAGGTTACTGACTCTGATGGAATGAGGGACAAAGGAGGTGGTGGGGCAGGGTGGGGGAAAAGAGGGGGAGGGGAAGAAAAGGATTTCAGTTTTTGAGGAGTTGATGAGCGGGTATCGGCGCGCCATCCAAGATTGGATAGCAACCAAACAAGCTGTATATGGGCGGCAAGGTCGGGGGTAAAGGAGGGGAACGAAAAGAATATCTGGGTGTCGTCAGCAAAGAAATGATGGGGGAAGTTAAATGAGGAAATAGGAGCTTCAAGGGGTGAGGTGTACAGGGAGAATAGCAAGGGTCCAAGGACAGAGCCCTGGGGGACACAGACCGTCAGAGAGGAGGGGAGGGGAGATAAGTGAGGCTGTTGAAAACAACAGCAGAGGTGTGTGCAGATAGGTATGACTGCAGCCAGTCAAAGGGTGTACCAGAGATACCGAGGTTAGAAAGAGTGGAGGATGGAGTGATTGACTGTGTCAAAGGCAGAGGAAAGATCAAGGAGAATGAGAATTGAGGAGAGGCCAGCATGGGAGGAGTTTGCCAGATGATTCTCAGTGGAATGGGAGGGATTGCAGTCTCAGTGGAATGGGAGGGACGGAAGCCAGATTGAAATCTGGGGTAGAGGGAATTGGCGGATATGTAGTGTGATAGGCGTGAGTGGACTAGACGCTCAAGGAGCTTGGAGAAATATGGGAGAAGAGAGATTGGGCGGTAATTAGGACGACAGGCAGGGTCGAGAGAGGGTTTTTTTTTTAACAGAGGGATGATGGTAACTGATTTGAAGATGGCAGGACAGATACCAGTGGAGAGAGAGGAGTTAAACAGGGCGACTAGGTAAAGGAGGAGTGGGGGTATGAGGGAGGCAGGGACAGGGTCCAGGGGGAGGGGAAGGGGTAGGTTGGGCCTTGGCAATGATGGAGGAGAGTTCAGGTAAGGATGTGGGGGTGGGGGTGGGGGAAAGCAGTAAAGAGGGCATTAGCAGCGCGTGGAGGTGGAATATGAAATTGGAGGTGGGGGCTAGTCTGGAGCAGAGTCAGGAGGAGTAGGCTTATTGAGGGTTGAGAAGAGCTGATTGGGATGGGTGGCCGGAGCAGTGATGAGGGTTAGGAAGTAATTACGTTTGGCTAGTTCCAGAGCAGAGTGGAAATTAAAGAGGAGAGCATGGTAGGCTTGGAGGTTCAAAGGTGAGGGGGAGGACTTCCAGAGTCGCTCAGACTGACGCAAGGAACCAGTGTCAAGGGTACAGAGATTAGTAGGGAGAGGGAGAGGAAAAAATGGTCAGAGGGAGGTAGAGGGGCATTTCTGATGGATGATGATGCCTTTCAACCGGAGAGGAAGATAAGGTCAAGGATATTACCAGATGTTTGAGTAGGGGGAGGGGAGAAGCAGGAGGTTAAACGAGTTGGTAAGGGGGAGAAGGGCAGAAGCAGTGGGGGAACAATGTAGGTGAAGGTTGAAATCGTCTAGGAGAATGAAAGGGTGGGAGAGAGGGAGGAGAGGAGGCAGTCAAGATGGTCAAAGAATGAGGAGGAGGGCCGGGGGGATGATAGATCACGAGGAAGGTAGTGTGGTGAGGGGAGGCAAAGGAGGTAAGTTGGCACTCAAAAGAGGGGAAGGTGGTAGTTTTTGGGGGAGGAGGGGCAGGGGTCCAGGAGGAGGGCGCAAGTAGGCCAGTACCGCCGCCTTTACCAACTGGGCTGGGGGTATGGTAGAAAGTGGTGATTGAAGAGGTGAGGGCAGCGGGGGGTGGCTGTGTTATTTAGTGTGATCCATGTTTTGGTGAGCGCAAGGACGTCAAGGTGGAGGGAGAGGAAAGCATCTAAGATGGCTGTGGGCTTGTTGCAGACCGAACATGTGTTTCAGAGGCCTAATTTAATTCGGGGGGGGGGTGGGAAGAGAAGGGTTAAGACAGACTCACTCACATTGAGTCTGGGAATTAGCTATAGGGTTTATACTGAAAGCAGGGGGTGAGGGGAGTGGGAGTAATTTAGTTAGGGTGCAGGGAAGACAGAAAGAAATATACTAAATTGGTTGTTGAACAGTGGTTCCAGAGCAAGTAGTTATCAGACCAGAAAACAAGAGCTTTTAGTTCCACTGTAGATATGTCTTGACTTAACAACCTGATGCTTACATACAAACTCTGATACAACCTAGGTCCAGAACCTTATTCAAAAGCAGTTGATTTTGGTCAATTTTTCCATGTAAAGTAACACTTGGAGTGCCCATCTGTTTGCTGCATCTAGTTAATACTAGAAATTTCTGGTAGATACAATAAAAGGGTTAAATTTAAAACAAGATCCCCAAAACTACATGTAGACTTTCTTCCTATAAAATTGAAAAAAAAAAAAAAAAACAGCTGCTGTTGTGGTTTTC
Organism: Acipenser ruthenus; assembly: GCF_902713425.1. Taxonomy (NCBI): domain Eukaryota; kingdom Metazoa; phylum Chordata; class Actinopteri; order Acipenseriformes; family Acipenseridae; genus Acipenser; species Acipenser ruthenus. The sequence continues at coordinate 3,858,622 of NC_081191.1, forward strand.
AGCAACTTCCTGCTTTGACACAAGCTGTGCCAGATGTGCATCTCGGTACAGGAAAAGAATGACCATAACCTTTAGAAACTTTTTTTTTTCCTCCTGAACAATGAACAATGTGCTTTTTGTACATTCATTTTAATCCATGGAAAGTGACAGTGCATTCTAGCAGTTTAGGTATCATTACTGCAACTCTCTCTATGGTGGTCTTCCGTCATAAACCGATTTTGCAGCTGGTTGAAAACGCCACTGCTAGGATCCTTACCAGATGTAAGAAATATGATCACATTACCCCCTGTCTTGCCCAGCTGCACTGGCTACCTATAAAGTTCAGGATTACTTTCAAAATTCTCCTGCTTGCCTACAAGGCCCTTCATCACACAGGTCCAGAGTAGCTATGTCCCTGCACACAAGCTGAGGTCCTCTGACTCTGGCTTGCTTGTTATACTCAAGTAAAAGTGCACCACACTCAGAGTGCTCTTTTAGCTCCATGGCCCGACTCTCTGGAGCTCTCTTCCAGCTTTAGTGTGTGTTGCTCGCTTCAAATCAACTCTCAAGACCCACTTGTTCTCTCTCTAAGCCTGATATCTGTTATATCAGGTTTTTCACTCCATCTTATTCATATGATTCTGTATGACACGCACCCACAATGTTTAAAATTCACACCCTAGCCTTGTATTTAATGTATTATGTCTGTATTTGATGTATTTGCATTGTTTTTTTACTGTTTGTATTTAATGTACTATGCCCTGTATTTCACTGTATTTAATGTATTATGCATTGATCCTCACTATCTTGTAAAGTGCTTTGTGATGGAGGTATATGCTGTTTTGAAGGCAAAGGGTGGTCACACCAAATATGGATTTGATTTAGATTTTTCTTCTGTTCACTCACTTTGCATTTAGTTAATTGATAAATATAATCTATTAACATGTCTATTTTTGAAAGCATTCTTACTTTACAGCATTTTTTCACACCTGCCTAAAACTTTTGCACATTTATTCCCATTTTTAAATCCATTTCTTCTTGTAACTGTTTCCATAATAGGTTGTACCCATCATGACGAGTGAAAAGCAGGATTCAAAGCAACTGCTGGTTGACAGAGAATTGCCGGTATGTTTGTTCTAACTTCAGTGAACTTTTTTAAATGTCCCTTCCTTGAAACTCATATTCATGTTTTAGTCACCCCAGCTCTGTGCATACGACTGTTCGACAAGGCCAACAGCAGGACATCGCACACAGCTCCAGCCAGCGGGCTGCACAGATCTCAATAAAAGTAAATTGCAACCCAAATACTGCCACCTTGACAGTGGAGATGAAGGAAACTCTACTTCGCTATTTCTTATAATAATGAATTACTGTACTTGACTTTTTCTTTACATCACGTTGGTTATAAACACGTGCAAATTATTTATATAAATGTGGTTATTTCTATAAGTTTGTATCTAATAAAACACATGTATTTTACGAAAGTGTAAAAGTTAATTGTGTGTAGTTGTGGCACACTTCCATGCAATAGACCACGGTGTACTACCTGTAAAATACATTAACACCCAAATTGAGATCAGACGTAATCATCATTCAACATCCATGAGCCTTTTACATGCGCCTAATAAAGGAATAGTATACTGCATTATCTGCAACTTGCACAAAAATAATGTAGAAAAGATAATTGAGTAGATCAAATCAATTATATCATAAACAGGGCCCTGTGAAATTCACTGGAGAATTAGAACGACATGACTATCCTGCAATTCAGTACTAAACCTCAAGATAGCCACCCCAGCTAAACTGATCAAAAGAATAACAAAGTAATCTGCCCAGATTCCAATAAATGGTTATAATATCTATAATGTTCAGGGATCGGTGCCAGAAACGTGAAATCCATAAAAAACCCAGTATCTTCTCTTCTGTTGAAGTATATATTTGTGCCTGGTAAGATCCAGATATTAAGAAAATTTAATGATTTTTTTTTAATGAAATGTTTTGCATAGTTGTACTGGTAAATTTTAAAACCTATAAATTTATTTATACTTGTTGTGAAAGGGTGGCGGGCAATTCACTGACACAAGGAGACAGTACTTTATTTGTAACGCCACTCAGGCGCACTGATTTATTTGATGCAGTAGATGGCGCTGTTGTCCGTGGACTGGATACTGACAACAGTAACCAGAACCACGGTGTTTACCAATACAGGTACAGGCACAACAAGTGCTCGTAAATAATAATGAAAACCAAAGGTGAAAGAAAAAGGGAAAATAAAACACAGTAATAAAACTACAAACAAAAAGTTCTGCTTACGCAGTGCCCCCACTGCCGCTAAGCCGGTCAGAACGGGCCTCCGTCCTACGCTCAATTACCCTCTATACACTGGGATGGCCGGAGTTCCCCGTACAACTAAGCACGTCCCCTCGGGTACGTGGTGATTTCTGTTATTTCTTTTCTCGTTAAATTATTTTAAGGCCGGCTGTTTCCCAGCCAGTTTTGCCTCGTTTTATTTTAAAACTGACGTCTTTCGTCAGTGTCACTGGGTATTCCCCAAACACGGCCACCCGAGCGCCCAACCAAACCAGATCTTATGGGCCGAGCAGTCTCCCAAGGCCCGCCCCTCAGCCACTCAGAGAGAGGGAAAGCACACACACCCTCTTTCCTCACCTCTCCGTGTCATCGCCATGACCGATAGGCGGATCCCACGAGACTGCTGCCCTCTACCTGCAGTAATACGGATGTGCCAAATAGTCAGTCCAGATCTCCCCTGTTACACTTGTTCTCTGAAATAATATTGAAAAAAGTCAAATTAAAATCCTGTTATGTTGTATTCACAGGGATGTAAGGGTTAAATAAATGTCAGTAGCCATCTACAGCATTCTATTTATTAATCTGCTAATACATACTTTTGTAGTAATGGGGTGACCAATTCAAATGGTTACTGTAACAGGATGATTGTTTAATGATGACTCATTACGTGGCTTAGTGTGGAGGCTATATCGACATCTCGTGGCTGTAGGACTAAATCACAGGTCAAAAGACAAACACAAGGCCCTAATCATAAAATAAAAACATGACCACAAACAAAGGAATTTAAAACCTAAAATAGAAATATATTGAAATTGTGTTTCCAGCGGAGACGACTGTTGTGCTTGTTTACTGTTTTTACCTGTTCAGAGCTAATACAGTACATTTTTATATTGGAGCTCTGCTGTGCAAAGTACAGTAGTTTACTAACCTACCCTTCATTTTCAGGGTAGTATTCCATAGAAACAAAGAGAAATCATTAACCTGAAACTAAAAATAAGCATTGCGTACGCATTGTTAACTCCTTGAGCTATTCAGGGCTGCGTTCAACTACGCAAATGTCTGCAGAATGCGTTGGCTACCCCTATGCTATGTAAACCAGTGGCCAACCACTGTCTAGAAACATTTGCAAATGTCTGTGTTGATGAACACCGCAGACTTAATTATGCAATGTTGCTTGATCTAACTAAATTGTGGGACCATATTTTGAACTTTGTATAATACTAGTGCAGATGCACAGGACGTTTGTACATAATTAAGGTATTTAAAGTGTGTGTGTGTGTGTGTAGGGGGCAGTGATTTCTAACACACTGCATTTTACAACACTAGAGAACATTGTCGTAGGTCCAGTTAAACAGTTTAAGTCCACTGCTTAAACTTTTGTGTTAGACCACCATACTGACTAGATTTACACCTCGGTTCATAGTGTTGTTTTTAGAGGGTACCTAACTCCCAGTTACAGTAACACTTTAGTCTTATGATACTGCAGACCTCATTTAGCAGACACTGCACAGGATACAGTAATATCCTTACAATAATTTCCTGGATTAAATAAAATGACTATTATAGTACATTTCCTGATGGTATTCTTAATAGTCAGTACTAAATTAGATGTCTGTAGAATATCAACTTCACTGCGGAAGAGGAATCCTTATCTGTTGCTAGCTTTACTGAATTAGCTTTAGAGCAAATTTGTTTTGGTTGTCTTATGTAAAGTTTGACAAACTGTTATTCACAGAGAATGTTTTTTACCATTTTGCCTTTTACATAATGACATTTCTGTACATAAAACTTCTGAAAGAATGGAAGTAAAATCTGAAAATCTGGTAGTCTGCAGTGTGTGTGTGTGTGTGTGTGTGTGTGTGTGTGTGTGTTTCAGTGATCCGCTAACATCTGCCCCTAACTCCCTCTAGGCAGAGTGAGAGTTGTTTGCAACGGTTCGGAGGTTACACGGTTTTGTCTTTTATGTTAATTGTTTTGTTTTGTTTCACAGGGGCTAAGAGAAGCCATGCAAGAGTTTGTCACCAAGGCAAGTACATTGTGTTTATTTTTGCTGGAGTAGGTAGTAATATATGTTCTTTCTCAAGCACTAAAGGCCTACATACCATAATGCACTCCTAACAGAATCTGAGCCTGTACAATACTGCGCTCTAGTGGAGAATCATGCTTGGGTTTGCTGACCACCTGCCCGAGGAGACAAATTGCCCTGATACCAGTGCCACTTTTTTAGGGGTTGATTTGACTGAATGTGTGTGAAAACTACATTTTGAGATCTTGGCATGCTTACTGAGTTTTAAAATATTGTAACAATCCCAGGTGAGGTAGCTTAGACATATTATTTCATACCTCACTCAATGGGTGGGTCTTCTAGTTATAACATTGACATTTATATAATTACTTGTGATAAGCTTAAGTTCAGCAGTACAGTAGTGCACTCCTTTTTGGTAAATTTCGTCAGGTTTTCCAAAAAAAAAAAAAAAAGTGATTGCCTATATCTGGTGGGCCCCGCTGAGACACTGGGCTGTAGAGCTGAAAAATGCAAAAATGAGATTTATTTATTTATTTTTAAAAGAGGAATATTTGGATACTGCAATCATACATGCCAACAGTCCCTATATGGTCGGGACAGTCCTGATTTCCTAGCAAATGTCCCGCGTCCCGATGCATAGGAAGAAAGTCCAGATATTTACACACAGAATAAAATTCACTTATTCTGCACAGTAGAGTTAGTGAAAATCACACGCTGTGCGGCTGACACATCTGATGATCACTAACTTACCAGTATACAACGCTTCATTGTGTCTGTTTACTGTCATGCTGGTCGTGTGGTGATGAGGGGATACATCTTATATGATAGAGTGTTTTTTACGTATGACCCCTCGTGTATGATGCATATAACACCCCAAACTGCATATTGCACCACTGAGCAAAAATCTAAATGGGGCCATTGTGTCTTGGTAAAAAAAATATATTTGTCATACAATGATGTTTTCCTGAAAGCTGTGTAGTACAAAAACAAAATCTTGTGCAGCCCTATTGTAGATATAAAGATGCCTGCTAACTGAGTGCCCTCTATCATGGGGTTTCCATGCGGGTCAATTTACACGTGAAATGGCGATGCACGTGCACGTTTGGGAGAATTATTCGGCTAAAGATAGGGATAGGGTAACTGATACTCATGTAAATGATGAAACACACGGGGAAAGCCACGCCCAGATTCGCATGGAAACCTGCATTTCACGTGTAAATGTTAATGAGCGTGTTTATTCTTAACTATAAATATTGCAAGGGAGCAGGTCAGTTGTTACAGTGGATTCCAAGACGGCAGAAAGTAGTGGCTGATGGGCGATTTTTATGGTTAGCAGTGGAGTAGTTCACCTTAACACTAGAAGGACCGGAGATATACCCGTACCTAGAAGCCCCGCAGCAGTCTTTCTGACGGCTGTATTCAAAACACTGTAAGTAGTATAACGAAAGGAGAAACAGTCGGATATAATAGTTGTTGGTGGAGGGGGGTTATTGAGTACGTGACCTAAACATTGAAAAACCGAAGCATATATATATACTGTACTGTGCAAAAGTTTTAGGCAGGTGTGAAAAAATGCTGTAAAGTAAGAATGCTTTCAAAAATAGACATGTTAATAGATTATATTTATCAATTAACTAAATGCAAAGTGAGTGAACAGAAGAAAAATCTAAATCAAATCCATATTTGGTGTGACCACGTTTTACAGAAGCGCACAGCACAAGAAGTTATATAAAGTCTAATTTTCTTTCTTTTTTTTCTTGTTTTTCGACAAAATTGGTATTCCTTTACTTTGAGTAAGATAATGCGCTTCTCCACGCCACCTTTCTGCACAGGGCACAGCTGTTCGAAGTGTTATTTTTATTGCATTGCCAACCTGCATTGGCGTCTCTTGCGACTCTCAGCAGGGTTTGCCAGCTTCAGCTGTGGGTACACGCTTGGCAGTTTCTCTCTGTTCCAAATGCTTCTTGCGAAGTTCCTGTGCTAACTGTAAAATATATTCTCTCCTTGGTAAATTCTTCTCCGTGCATTCTTTGTAAAGTACCCAGGAGTTGATGGCTGCTAGGTCCAATATATTGTAAAACACCTGAATAGGCCACCGTCGGGAGCCAGCTTTCACAGAATACTTCGTGCCATCTGATCCAAACATCAATTTCATATTTTGCTGCGTTGTAAAACTCCACGGTCTCTGGTATTTATTTTCACTAGTCACGATGCTAATTGACTGACCAAAGCAGCGCAGCTGGCAAGCAGGCGCCAGCCTTTGAAAAGGCTGATTGAAAAACAATAGACTAGAATAGAATAATCTGTCAGTCATTCACTCAGGCAGAGAGTAGAGACTAATCGAATTACAGCTAAACACATTGCAGACTGGTAAATAAAAATAAAAGTAGAATACCGTTCTGTATAATGAAAATACAATTGTTTTATGTGTGGCTGTCAATGTGACTGCTCCCGGGGCTTTTAGGTATAATGTAATATATCTCCTTTATTTCTGCACTCCTGTGTTTCATGCTTTGTGTGAATATATTTAATATACGGACAGAGGGGTACACGAACGCACAGCCCCATATGTGTTACACGACTGGAGAAAATTACATTTTAAAACCAAAAACCGCCAAAATGACCACAGCGGGGCTTCTAGTGTTAATGCTATTGCGGGCAGCCTTTTTTTAAATTTTTAAATTATTTTTTTATTTTATTTATTTTTTTATTTATTTTTTTTGCTGCGTCTTGTCTGTAATGTTGTATATATCTTGTGGGTTTAAAGTTCTGTATAAAACCACTTACCATGAACTGCGTTATGCATTTGTTATAGTATTAAAGCAGCTGTTTGAGAATACCCTTGCTGTAAAAACTCAGCTAACGTTACATGAAGAGCAAGTGAGCTGCTTAACTGAATTAATTCCCACGTTAATAATTATAGTTTGTGAACTGGATGTCATAAGCCAGCTCGATCGTCCAAAACAGCGCAACAACATCCAAGTTGTTGATGCCCTCTCAGAACTGACCAAATAAAATTGCAAATGAACGTATTGATTGTGTTTTTTATTTGTTTGCATCATTAATATTTAACACAGCAGTAAATCCAACACAACTTTAAAAGAAAGGAGAGCATCTCTGACGGCACGAGCCTCCTCAAATCGCTGCTGTCCAATTGAAACTGGCGGCTGAGGTAACCTTCACAGTTGCCTAGTCCGCTTATAATACATTTTTAGAGTCACGGGTTGTAATTTGCATAAACACTCATACTCTAACAGGGGTTGCGCTTGTTTTGGGCTTGTTATGAAAGGCAGTACTGCTTTTTTTTTCTCGTGAGACTGTAACCTTCCCCGTCTGTCTCGCAGGTAGCCACTGATTCCTGAACACCTAATTTTGTTGTTGACAAGTGTTTGTGCAGGCAGCAGGTAGTGGCAATTTTGGGAACGAATTAATGCACTTCAGTCTGTTTCATCAGTTTCTGCCACTTCCCTTTCAAGTGCCCACTACCCGTATTTGCCCAAGCGTGATGTTGAATGCTTCCTCAGCAGCTGTCAGCCGTCCAGACGGGTAGGGTTTCTAAGCCAGGGTAGTATACGCAGCATCACCTGATCCCCTATATGCTGTATTGCCTGAATGAAAGGGATGTGTGTGTGTATGTGTATATATATATATATATATATATATATATATATATATATATATATATATATATATACTATAAACGTCTCTGCCAGTTTTCAGCCATGGTATATCTGCAATACCTGTGTTTGGTCAGATTCATTTTATACCTCCAAGTTCCATTTTTAATTAATTATAGTCGTCAGATAAATTAGTTGAAACCGGATTTAATACTAACGACAAGCCAACCCACCTGACATTTGAAAAACAATTTGGTCAAGAGCAGTAAAACACATTATTAACCAAGCAGACACAGGGTATTTTGCTTTATTACAGCAGCTTAGATTCACTTGTGTACCAGTTCTCTGCGCATGGAAACCGCATTTTCACAAAATGTCACTAGTAATCTTCAAAAACAGCACGAGTACTTTGTGCATAGCTAATTTACATATCAACCCCCACCTTTCCCATTCATTTGCATGACGTTGGGTGAAAAGCCCGGTTTACTCGAGTAAAATAAACTGAGCGAATGGAAACCCAAAAAAGCATTTTACATGGCTGGTTGTAGTGGCGCCAGACGAGGAAGTGAAGGCCCCCAAGGCACTGGATCACATGGTGAAACTGAGCCGCTGCTGCGTTCAGTGTTTATTCACAAATAATACTTTCAAATAACAACACCCAAAACAAATGAAAGGACACGATGGCCAAACAAGCAAATTCCATAACAGTATCGCGTGCTGGTTACAACTCCCAGCACCCGTATCCTTTTATTGTAGATTCCTTTAGTTTATGCAACAGACCTATCGTCCCACTTCTGACACTCTCCAACCTGCACTGCAAAATGGCAGGTGTTTTATACTTTACAAAATAGCTAGCAGTTATCCTATTAACCCCTCAGCCATAGCTTTGCATGTGTTTAAATATAAATGTGTGACTGTCAGCTAATTTTAATAATCACTAGCTGGTCAGTCACGCATTCCCATGAGAGTACTTAAAACAAACAATACCAAATAATGGCAGACAGCTTTTTGTCCGCCCTGCAAATAACAATACACATTTATATAAAATAACAGCAGCAATAATAATCCGCGCACACACATTTATATACAAAGGGCAGACGCCTTACCACAAGCTGTCAAAGGGAAATAACTAAAAAAAAAAAAAAATAAGGAACAATGTGAAAAGTATTAAAGTAATGACGTAATTACTCCCATCACTATATAGTCTACATATTAAAAATAATTATTATAATAACTCTTACTTTTAAAATTAATTCGCAGGCACAACTTTCTCAAGGCAGAATTGAGGGGAAAATAAATCCCTGCAACTGCCCTAGCAAAACTTGCACCTCTTTTCAATATCTGGCACTTAGTTACTGGCAACACACCAAGAAATGCTTTAAGTCAGTTTGTTGACTACTATGTGGATGTGCTACATTGCAGTTAAAGAAGATGTTCATTTAGAATACGTAAGTATTTTTTAAATGGATGGTAATCCTATGCTGATCCAACAGATTACCGTGCTTGTGCAGTGCAGTGTTTAATATTGACAAGAGCCATGATGTTGGCACAAGAGAAATACCATCTGTTCTCGGTGCTTTGACCAGAGACACTAACCTCACGTAGACAACATCTCTAGTTAAATGGGATTAGTGAAGCTGATCACTTGTATTAAGGCAGACGGTGCATCAGATATGTTTTTTGTTTTGTCCTCGCATGTGGCATAATGTATATGTTTTATTTTATTTCCATTTACTATTGACAATTCAGTGCACCATGCATACTGTAGTTTCACAAATGGATTTATTTAAATACGTTGCAGGAAATTTACTATCTGTGTTTACTATCAGTAAAATATGCCTCTTCCTTTTTATAAGTCTAAACAAGGAACATACTGTAACGCACTTTTGTTATAACTTAAGAACAATTGTGATAACTTGGATTGGGCATTCCTTAACACATACTAATAGTTCATAGTAACATGTTTATGTGAGTTATGGCCACACATTTGATGAAACTTTGCATAAACTTTTGTTACATATAGTTTCCATGTGTGCGTATAGTTCATGGTGAGCTATTAAACGCCATGATTGTGGTTCAAACTTCAAAAACACACATTTCAATCAATACAAGGGAAATCTTAAGTGTAAAAACATTCTGCTTGTGTCTTCATTAGTAGTGGTTGCAGTCACTGGGGAGCTTTGCTCTATGAAAATAAGTGTATGTCATGCTTAACATTTCTGGTTGCATTATAATAACTAATAATAACAAACGGGTATTCTTTTTTTAATGTCGCACCTTCAAAGCTATAGACGTTTGTCTGACTTTGTTTTTGATGTTTCTGAACTAAAGAGAACCGGGATTCCCTAGCTAATCAAACAAACCTGCTTTTGACTGATCCAATTTAGAGATCTCTACGTCCAGGATTAGCTTGTTTTGGTGTCTATGCAAGGAACCATGGGAGTCACAAGCTTATGCAGAATAGCAGACAGCAGGTGTATAAAACAGAGATTTCAGCAGAGTTCCAGCTAAATACCTTAGCTGGCTTAAATGATTGAATCAATCCCTCACTGCACTACACCAACAATGATTTTGGATGATGAAGACTCGGTTTTTGCAGAGATTGCAATTGCTGTAAGTACAGGGCCTTTTAATATCTACAATATTTTAACGGGACTAAAATTGTATTGAATATTGAAGAAGACAGTTAAGTGTGATTGTGATTTTATTTTTAAATTCTGTTTTCATTTGGTTATAAATGACTGCAGCACACAGATAATGTAAAGTGCAATGGGTATTTAACAATACACAGAAAATGCTTGTCTTGGCATGCAGACCCACCATAAGGGTTTAATTTACTAACCTATAATCCAATCAGTACAGTAATCTTCCTGATTTGTTTATATTCCATTTCTGAACACTGTTTTACATTCTGTAGTTGAAATATCCATTCATACAGTATGTGCAAAGTTGGTGTTCTTGACAGTGTACTGTACTTAATGTATGCTTTCAGTTTGCTAAATATTTATCAAGTTACAGTAGCACCTGTGTTATGGTTTCTTCTGCTTAATGTGGCAGCTTTGAAGCCAAGACAAAATGGGGCATTCCTTGGCACTAGGTCTTGAGGGTGTGGCACTAGTTCATAGCCAGAAAGAGTATAGCCTCTAAGGCATGGCAGTGTTCAATAGTAAGACTGATGCCTCAGATGAAAACATTTTATGTTGCAGTCCTTCAAGAGATCTGGATGTTTTTGGATCTCTGTCTCTGCTCTGTGAAGATGTTCTGGGATTCTGCATTGTGCAGTACTGGGAAGACATGAGCTAGCTGCCAGCCTCCTTGCTGCTTTTGTGCCTTTTAATGCTGGCACTGGAAATGCTACTTAGGCACTTAATCAAAGATGCACTTTTTAACTGATCTTTATATTCCACAGGAACATGATATAGAGACCCCACATGGTGTCATCCATGTCACCATGCAAGGACTACCCAAAGGAAATAGACCCGTCATCCTAACCTACCATGACATTGGACTGAATCGTAAGTCTCCACAGTAATACAATTCTGCAATGGGGTAACTTCTGTCGTGGTATTTCCAAATTACACATTTAAAGTATGTGGCATAAGAAATTAAAGCTAAATACCTATTGTACCAGTGTTCTGTATAAATGACTTGACATTTCAGTGTTTACAAATCTGTTTTGGCTCCCTTGCTGTTTCTGATCTTGGTTAAAAGGGGCACTTGCATTTAACATTTCTGTAGCAATTTATGTATATAAATACCACTTAATAATCCATGGATTATAGTGTTTCTTTGCAATAAAAAGATATTACAAACTATACATTTTAAATGTGTCCATGACCAGCAGCCCTTCAGACTGTGTGTAGTGGCTGTCTATGTGGTCTACATTTGTTGAATGTCAGAGCTGGCTAATTTTTTTAAATCAAGTCGACCCTTTTTTTTTTTATTATAAATCACTTGATTTTTAAATTTTTTTACTACCTATTTTTATAGTTTCTTAAGGAAAATACATGAAAAACCCTTTTATTATCACACAGACAACATCTTAAACTCTTACTGTCTGTGAACTAAAATGTGCACTGAAGTTTATATTATGGCCTAATTTAAATCACTAAGCACTTTTTTAGTTCTCTTATCAAGTAATTAAAGTGGCATGTTGTCCAGTTTTGTATGTTAACTCTCTCTGCCAAGGATCTTTTCTGGAACCTATTTGCTTCTGGATTTAATGCTTTGGAAAGGAAAACTAGCTTTTGTCAAGAATTTTTTGCAACATACTCTCTTTATTTATGTATATGCTCTGAGCACACTCTTAAACTCAGGGGAGACGTTCAGGAGGACATTAAGATGTTTAAAACTCCTGTAGTGGATTGTTCGTGCACTGGGCTTGCAACTTAGCCAGATGACTTTTTAATAATCAAGAAAATCGCACAGACTCATTTAATTTCAAGTTTTAACGAATCAGAGCAGTAGTAGTGCTCTTCGGTTTATTAAATGCTTATGTTAAAAATAGGATTGGTTGGTTGCGCAGACCACCATAAATCCCAAGTAAAAAGCAGACTGGGCGATCCAGTGCTTTACAGGTTTAACAGCACTAGTACTTCAATACAGTAATACAGATATGGTTAATTATATGCTTAGTCCTTAGGCTATGCATGCATAAAGCTAAAAACGCCCACCGCTAAATTCTAGAACATTCAATATCTATCAATCTCTTAAAACTAAAACATAATTTCTATACCTTATAGCAATGCATCAATATAAAAGAGATATTAAATTCAAATATATGCTTACCTTCCAGTATATGGAAGTGTAGTGTAGGATATATTGAAAAATAAGAACTGTCTTCAAAAGGCAGAGACTTGTGAATACGACCAAACAGCAATCAGTTTTTCAGAGATCTTCAGAGCATGGATCACATCAGCTTGGAGTTAGGAAGTTGCGTGATACTTGACTGGGGTTTTACCTTGGTTTTTATAGGTTTTTCCCTCCATTGAATACATCAGAAGTCCCGTAAATCTAATCATCACTCTGCCTTGACATTTCTTAACTTTAACTTAATTATACATTCTAGAAGGATCCGGTCAACTCTTTTTTCAAAACTGATTGAATATAACTTCTTGCCAAAAATATTGGAACATGATTTCATCGCTCTCTCTTTCCAACTGCTCCTTTATTCGAAAAGTCAGGTGGACCAAAGTTTGCAGAATACGTGCTATAATATAATACAAGTGAATGTGTGTATATATGAGAGATGTTTTTAATATGTAACACCAGCTCTATTTGATTATATTAAGCTGAGTCCAAAATACATGTCCCTCTTAGCTGCATATTACATTACCTTTTCAGTGTGTTATCAATGAGTCAGTTTAACTTCATATACAAATGTGTGTTAACAAAGTTTTTGACAGACTGCCTTTGAATAAGCATACAGTGGTCAGTTCAGTTAGTTTCATTTAAATGTAAGCTATAATAAACATGTTAAATATAATAGCTTTATTTAACTGTTCCATTCTCAGACTATGCTTGACCTCTCGCTCTGTTTCTAAAATTCACCTACACAAGCAGTTTTCAGACACCCTGTTTACTTGCCAAGGTTAGTGTTTTAATTAATATGAAACTCCACTGTAAGCACTTTTCCAAATTCACCGCATGAAGTAATTTTTTGGCTGATTCAAGAGACACCTGGACCGGTATCTTTTCAGATAATACCAAAAAACGCTTGCATCCTAACTCAGCTCTCATTATTTTATTATAATATAGTGAGATACATACTCCTGTCTTTCTTAAAACACCTTCCATTGGTTATCATTCAAGGTTGGCAAATCCTGCTTTTAAGAGCCAACACCGAATCCTGCTTTGAGGTGCCAAAGACTAAGCTTTATTTTTTGAAGGTCTGATGCCCTTCCAGAATTCTACTGTGTCTCTGAGACAAACATTTAATTTTCACTTTACAGTTTCCCTGTAAATAAAAACCTTTGTTTCTTACTGCAGTAAAATCTTTATACAAACTAAACAAGTATATTCTTTGGTTTAATTTATATAGTAACGTCTAAATATTTTTTGTTTAGTTGGAGAAACTGAACTAATTCTTAAATCGATTAAATGAAATGAACATTATCGTAAACGTGTCAACAATATGGTTGCAATGTTGTCAGTGCCATGCTTCTGTTATAATAAATCTTTACTATGTTTTCAACAGTTTATCTTTAAATGGCATAATAAGATGTATTTCTAATTAAGTTACTTCAGTATAACAGTATCTCCTAGAAATTGTAATATTATTTTACTCCATTGATAAATCTTTCAAGATTTTAATAGAAGGTCCAGTTATTTATATCTAAATACAGGCTAGCATTAATATATTAGAATGCTATGGTGCTACAGTGACTGAACTAAGTCTGACCACCTTCACTGTTCATACAAAATCCAGTCAAAGCAGGTTTTAAGACATCCTTTGCTTTTTGCCAATTTTAGAGTTGATTAATATGAAACACTATCGTAAGAATTTTCCAATACACGTCCTACGCTTTCCATTCCCATCTCTTCCTGCCAGGTTCTAATTCATTTCTGTTATATATAGAAAGTCTTTAAAAGCCTGATACCTGCAAAACTTAAATCTTGTTAGCTGGGCTCCCATCTCTACATTCCCATTCCCATCATCAGTGGGCAAACACATTTTAACTGAATCTGGGTCCATCAAAGAACTGCACACCTTTGCAACCAAGGCCTTCCTTGCAAAAGGATCTAATGACTTCTAGTACAAAAGGGACATGCTAGTCTGACGCTTTGCTTTGCTTTTTCAGTGCCAAGGCGATTTAAATAAAATAAAACAATCGCCTACCCTGGTTCGAGTGCTGACCTGTACATGTCTGGCTTCTAACTGTAAAAATAGTCCCTCAGGGCACCTGTGTGGTATAGGGGTGTGTGTGTGTGTGTTTTTTTTTTTTCACCAGAAAGATTAACATCCTGGATTATCTTCCAACTCTATAAACCTTTACAGCCATCTGTCATTGTATCATATTTGTGTTTACAAATACTGTAACCTAATTTAATGTAAACTTGTATTATCCATATATCGATTTCTTTTTAGGATGTTTCGGACATGAGCCCATCAACTAAAATGCCACAGATTCCAGCGAGTTGTTATATTCAGTCAATTGTCATTTAAAACAGAATGAATAAACCAAAACCAGCTCTCTTGCTAAATTGTGTTTTTATTTGCGGTAATAGGCAAATATGAATTAAGATGACCAGCAGGTTTACAACTTGTTTAGAGCTGCAAAACTCCTTCTCTTCCAGATAAGTCTTGCTTCAACTCCCTCTTCAGCTTCGAGGACATGCATGAAATTACCCAGCACTTCGCAGTGTGTCATGTGGATGCTCCAGGGCAGCAGGAAGAAGCCCCTGCTTTTCCAATAGGGTCAGTGTTGAATCTGCATTTCTGCAGGGGTTGTTCTAGTTCATTTTTAATGAACTATAGAACATGACTAAACACTGACTTCTCAGTAATATAAACTTGAATGAACATTTATTTTGGTCTTCCCATTTCTGTTTTACACTGAAAAGAATAACTGAGCTTCCTCTGTTATGGACTGTCTGCATGCCGCAGAGTTCACAACAGTTCTACTGTAGATACCGTGTCAAGATTTGTTGTCAGTAGTTGTTGGAATTTCACCTATTTTTATTTTATTTTTATTTGATGTTGATGGAGCCATCTATTTGACACCCTTTTCAAACTATTTTTTACTTGAATTTATTATTGATTCTTAATTTATTATTACTGTATTGATTTATTGTCAAGTGGACTAAAATTTAATGAATCTTTTTGCAAGGGGACAAAACCTTTGACATCAGTGATTTTTGTAAAGTTTTAGTTTAATTTTAAGTTTGTGCTTTATGCCTGACCCTTTTTTATTTTATTCATTTTTTTCAGGTATAATTATCCGTCTATGGACCAGCTTTCTGATGTGCTTCCACTGGTTCTCAATAATTTGGGGTAAGCTTAAGAGTGACAGCCTCATGTAGAATAAATACATTGCATTTGAAAGATAAGCTAAAATAAAATAAAGTTTAAATTCTTTATCCTAATATTTGCCATCATAGTGAATGAAGCTTTTGAAAATAAACTAAACGTATTAAACTTTTTTTTTTTTCATTGCCAAACAGTCTAAAAAGTGTTATTGGAATGGGTATTGGTGCTGGTGCCTACATCCTATCTAAATTTGCGGTGAGTGATTAATTATCTTTTACTTTAGTGTTTATGACACTCTCCATTTAATTTTCCTTTCCATGTATATTTTAGTCTCAATGTATTTTAATGTTAATACATAAGGACATTCATCTCAAGATCCAGGCAAGTTTTGGTAGACTTGAATGCCATTTTACACCTACCTGATTATCTATGATGAGAGTAAAAATGACTGTTGACCAAGAAACTTATTTTTACAGGGATATAATATTCCTAACATTGTCTACCACCCAATTATCAATTGTTTTAATTTAAGCTGCTGCTGGTTGCTAATTTAATTTGCATTTCTTCATTGCAGCTAAATCACCCTGAGTTGGTGGAAGGAATGTTGCTCATTAACATTAATCCCTGTGCAGAAGGATTGATCGACTGGGCAGCTAATAAGGTACTAAAAATAAAGTAGATATTAATCTATCAATGATTTAGGACAGGAGTGTCAAACTCAGTTCCTGGAGAGCCGCAGTGTCTTCTGGCTTTCATTCCACCCAAGCTCTCAATTACTTAATTGGTCTAATTATTTGATTAACTGGACACATTTAACACTTCTCTCCAGGCCTCAAAATGTTTCACAGGTCGTGTACCTTGAATCAAATGCATTTTTAAAACCATCAACTGTAAGACCTTGAAAAATATTAAATATGTCAAATTCAACAAATAATTAGATCAATTATGTTAATTGAGAGCTTAACCCTTTGCGGTCCATTGTCGGACTGGGTCCGACATTGCAATTATTCCTCACAGGTCCTTTGTCGGACTGGGTCCGACATCATTATAGCAACGCAATAAACGGGTGTTTAGTCGTTTTTTCTCCGGAAAAAGCCGAGAAAACCATTCAATTGCCGAGTGGTAGCGACAGGAGCCGAGACAAGTTGGAAAAAAAAAAAAAAAAAAAAAAAAAGGCGTATTTCATGAATAGTCATACATGGTATCAGGTATCAGATAATGGGCGTCCATAATAAACAAGCTGGCTAAGTGCGTCAGCGCACTGAGACTATCATGGACATTTGCAGAGCTTTTTTCAGATGTTATAGTAATAAAATAATGACTTTGATCGCATTATTGAGGAGTTTGGTGATAAAACGAGTGATCTGGAGATGATCGATCGGTATGTACGACTATTATTATTATTATTATTTATTTCTTACACAGCTGAACGCTATAGCAAACAAAAGGCTGGGGAGGGGCTGGAGATGCCTAGTGTGTGCTTTGTTGATATGCAGGGCCATTTAAACCCGTTTGACTGAAAAAAAATACTTTTAAACAGCGCGTATAAAATTAACTGCGCGTGTGAAAATTAATTATTCCTGGCGTGCCTGACGCGCGTTTAATAAATGGACCGCAAAGGGTTAAGTTGTAATGAAAACCAGAAGACCCTGCGGCTGGAGTTTGACACCCCTGATTTTAGGACGTCTTCCACAGTGATTATGTAGGTTTATGCTTGGACTTGTGGCATCATTGAACAATATTAGGATGTCCATTGCAGAGTTGCTCATTTAAGGATGTAAGGATTACCAATCTGTGTGGATGTTTTACATGTGCTTTGGGTGTAATGGCGTAATTTTACAATGTCTCTCGTTAAATGTAATTTAATAGAATGTCACAATTGGAGGTATGTATTTCCAGAATTTAACCAAAATGTAAACCTTTTTTTTATTTCTTTATTTTTATACCTTGATTTTCAGATTTCTGGATGGGCACATGCTCTGCCAGAATCAATCATTACTCATCTATTCGGAAAGGTATATATATGTGTGTTTTTGTCTTTTTTTTTCTTTTTTTAAAACATACCATATCATTGTTAAGCTGTCTTATTTATACCAGCTACATGAAATGCAAGCAGTTTTTTCTTTAGGTTGTGCTTATTACTATATTTTGAAAACTTTTATATTTTAAGTGTTTCCACTTCTGAAGTTGCCAGGGTATGTGTTTACCACCAATTCACAGCAAAACATAAATATACAATAAATGTATATTCTATGTATGAACCAATCACTTGTGTCCAGGCAAAACCAAAAAAACATATTTTAAAAATGTCTTTGCTAACTCATAAAAATGAGTGAATGTTATGCAACTGTAAAAACCCCTGCCAACGGATTCTTCTAAGACATGGGTGGTCTGATGTGCCACCCAGTTGTTGTTCTTCTTCTTCTTTTTCTTCTTCTTCTTCTGTCATTTAGCAGATGCTTTTATCCAAAGTGACTTTGAGACTAGGGGGTGAACTATGCATCACAACTGCTGCTGCAGAGTCACTTGCAATAGGACCTTGGTTTTATGTCTCATCCGAAGGGTTAATAACCAGGGTTTTAAGCTAGACTGTATGTAAAATGTTCAACGTTTAATTCACTCCAAAACATTTGACGGTCAGAATGCAACATTTTGTTTGATTTCTGTCCTAGGCTGATGGTCTTACTTTTGTCTTTCCCATGCAGGAAGAAATCCAGAACAACCACAACTTGATCCAAACATACCGACAACTTATCACCAATGAGATCAACCAAAGCAATCTTCAGCTCTTTGTAAACTCATACAACAGGTAACTGCTGGTCAAATATTTGTATGTCATATTCAGGCAAGCTCTTTTTGCACTGGTTGGTTTTGAAATATATATTAAGGTCATACTTTAAAGGCTGAATCAAACATTGCTTCTGATTAATTAAAGGTTCTGTTCTTATTTATTTATTTGCTTCTCTTTTATAGCCGAAGAGATCTTGAAATCGAACGACCTATCCCTGGACAATCAAATGTGAAAACCTTGAAGTGAGTTTAACATATTTTATATAATTTGGATTTCATCTAAGCTCTTGATCAAATCTTTAACAAATCCTATATTTAAAAAAATTAAAAATAAATAATAATCGTTTTTGGCTGTGAGAGGAGCATTTTGAGATCCTAGCATTTTGAGATCTTCAGCTAACTTTTGTGTTGTATTTTAGATGTCCTACGCTTCTGGTTGCTGGAGATAGCTCACCAGCTGTTGATGCCGTGGTGCGTATGTTTATACATACAAATGCTATAGTGGTGTGGGGTGTTTTTATTTATTTATTATTAGAAAGGTATGAGAAGGGGGGGACTTTTACATTTAAAGATATTAGGTTGTACTAACTGTGCTGCGGCAGTGGGGCAGAAGTGACATTGTATTGAAATATATATATATATATATATATATATATATATATATATATATATATATATATAATTTTTAAAATAATGGTCTGTGATACAGTGCATTAAAATATTTGTTTTATTTTATTTTAGGTGGAATGCAACTCTAAACTGGACCCAACAAAGACTACTCTTCTGAAGGTAAGTGATTAGAATTAACTGCCCAAATAATTAGAGGCATTACGCTGTGTGTAGGGACTAATATTGAAGGCCACTGGCAGAATCCGCTTAGTTAGCAGTATATTGTCGCAGTCAGTAATGCCGATTTTTAATTATTATTATTATTATTTGTTTATTTAGCAGACGCCTTTATCCAAGGCGACTTACAGAGTATAGGGTGTGTGAGCTATGCATCAGCTGCAGAGTCACTTACAATTACGTCTCACCCAAAAGAGTGAGCACAAAGAGGTTAAGCAACTTGCTCAGGGTCACACACTGAGTCGGTGGCTGAGCTGGGATTTGAACCGGGGACCTCCTGGTTACAAGCCCTTTTCTTTAACCACTGGACCACACAGCCTGATACTGATCAGTAAATACTTGCTCAACATTCACAGCTATAATCTATTAATTTTGACAGCATTGCAGGTTAGTAAAAGTCCACTAGTCTAAGGCCTCCGGTATTTAAGTGTATATTATAAAAAAAATATTCAGAAAACTTTTTTTTTTTTTTTTTTTTTTTTTTTTTAAATTGTACAAAGTATCGAATCCATAGAAATATGCTAAAAGAATATGGTAGGGATGTCACATGGTTTGACCATTGGACTGTATTTGATTCCCATCCTTTCTGCTTTAGTCTTGTCCTTACCATAACAGGACAAATTAAACCAATGAATTGATACATTTCTGTAATTCAGTGTTACCAAAGAGGAAAGGCAGAATACGGTCAAGTATTTTATTTATGTATTTGTAGATGGCAGATTGTGGCGGTCTACCTCAGGTTGATCAGGTATGTATGATGGCATAAACCCTGCGACGGAATAATCTGCAGCAGCATACACTTCATTTGAGCTTGGAGGACATGCAGTGATCTGTATTAAGTATTTAAAATATTATACTGAGTTTGTAGGTTGTTTTTTTACTTGCAACTCTTACTGTACCAGTACTACTGTACTTCTATGTTGGTATAAATGCACATGATTGAGATTGTCGGTGTGTTTTTATTAAATGGTTGCTGCAAATTTACAGGATATTCTTGTTTCTCTTTTGCAGCCTGCAAAACTTACAGAGGCCTTTAAATACTTCATACAGGGCATGGGCTACAGTAAGTACTTGAAACTTCCTTAAGGAAAGTGTATCCAATTGTTAATAAAGAGTCGACCTGTATGTGTATTTCAAGAAAGTGTACTTGACACCCGGGTCGACCCAGACGAGACTAGAACTAATATCTGTTATATGCTTGATGGACTGGGTGACAATAAGGTGTATTATTTTCTTAAAGTAATGTAGTTAAAAGTTCACTTACTTTAGTGCTTCTTTGTACTTTATCTGAATAGGAATATAAAAGCAACCACAATCCATAAACTAATTTGTATGTATTTGAACTACATACTTTTGTGCTGCTGTCATCTGGTGGTGAAATGGTATAACCCACAAGGCTCCGATGCAACATGATCGTAAAGGAGTACTAACCAAGACTTTGAAACTTTTTTACACCTGTTCTGTCCCCGATTCATTGTTGTGATTTTATTTATTTATTTTTTAAAGTGCCCTCTGCAAGTATGACCAGACTTGTCAGGTCGCGCACTGCTTCTGGCTCCAGTGTGACCTCTATGGAGGGGAACCGGAGCCGAGCCCATACTGGTGAAGGCACAAGGAGCCGCTCTCACACTGGAGAGGGCAGTAGGAACCGCACCCACACCTCGGACGGCTCTCGCAGCCGCTCACACACTGACACCGACATCGAATCCAACTCCTCCCATGCAACTGCGGGTCCGCCCGTCCCCAAGGCCATGGAGCTGTCCTGTTAAACCACATCCACATCCTGCTTAAAAAAACAACACTGCTACCTGTGTTCCACCGCTGCTTATCACGAAAACCAAAGGATTTCTTTGTGTTTTTGTCCCGTTTTAGTTTTTAATTACAGATCAAGTGAGAGATGTGCAGAGTTTCTACTCTTTCAGCAGTAGGGTATGCTTCTGACAATCTAAAACTACTTTCGTGGTGGAATTGAGATAGGTAATGCTTTTGAAGGTAGGCTTTGTTTTGCAGTGGTTTGGGCCACTTGGATCAAAATGATGGCAAATGTCCTCAGCTACACTACACGGTTTCCAATGTTTGGTAACCTGAATTTAATGATTTTTTTTTTTTTTACATTGTAGTTCATAAGCTTTAAAGTTCAGTTTGCTTTGGGTTTTTAATGTTCTTGAAAGTGTTTATTTTGGTGCCAGCACTGATAAACTACTGTAGGTGTGGAGGTATGGCTGTCATTGTAACATCCTTCATTGAAATTGCATTTTTAAAGCTTTCTTCTTGTAAATGAAAAATAAACACTTGGCAAATGATTAATGTACTGCTATTTTGTAAATTACATTGTTCTTTGCAAGTTTGTCCAATGGAACAAAAAAGTGCCATTGATCCCAGTATTTGCATTTTCAAGCTTTTTTGTTTGTTTTAATAAATCTATGCTGGTATAAAACAGCAATGTTTAATATTTGATAATTAACAACATACTACAGGGTGAGCTGACTTGCTTACTGAAAAAGCTTAATATTTTAATAAAATTGTAACTATTGATTTGTTTGCTTTATAGAAAAAATAAAATGGACCTTGTAAAGATACAAAATTGTAGAGGGAGAATCGGTTTTCCTAATGACGAACATTTGTATTTATTTAAATAAAATGTGCAACTTTGCAAATACTATTTCTTTCAGTTGTGTGTGTGTTTATTTTATTTATTTTTAAATCGCGTTCATGAAAATTGGTGATTTTTCAGGGTTCAGCTCATTTTTTAATATTGTTTCCAAACTAGTCCTGATTTTAAAGTTTCTGTTAATGCAGTATTCAAAAATGCTCATCCAACATCTTCCTTGAATGAGGTCAAACTGACTCATTTCAAACAGGCCCTGATCAGACAATAGAAGGACATGGTTGCACTGTAATGAATCTAGCATGGCAGGGAGGTAAACATATGGAATATCCCAATCCTTTGAACCAACCATGAAGCCTAGGGAATAATGCAAACAAGAATGAGCGACTTCATTTGAAATGGTCATTTTATTATATTGACTTTTATATAGAATTAATTATACTTTTCATAAATCATTCCTTGTATACTGTGTATCCCTGATTTGGAAAAGAAAAAAATAATCTTGGATTTATAGTTCAGTATTTGCTGCTTATTATGCAGTAACAGAGAGTATAATTAAAACCGAATTCTTCAGATGGTCTGGTTTCTGGGAGGCTGAAAACAAGATCCATTTAAAGGAAAAGTGTAACAGTAAAAAGTAAAAGCAATTATAAAAGAAAAGCTGGAGTCTGTGTAGTTTAAAACAAACCGGTCCATACATGCTGATGACCAATGTAATTTAAATAAATATATGAATATACTAATTTTACTATGATGTGTGTAGGAGCTGAGATACTGTAAACTAGAAAACTGTATCTATGATATGTTAATTACACAAATTTCCCTTTGACCTGAAGACCAGACAACATGTGGTCCCATGTATTATAAACAGACCAGCCTGTGAAACTGACACCAGTGGTTTACTGTAAATTGACACAACAGAAATGCCAGTCATTATTTCATTGCATATAAAATTGCATAACCAAGGAAGAGACTGTATGTATGTTCATTTAACCTTTGCCATACTAATACTGTTTCTTCCAGAACTGCTTGTTGATTTGAGTGTTAAGCCCAGCATACACGAATAAAGAAGGCCGACTGTCTCCCGACTGTCTAGTGACAAACACCATATACCCATAATCCTTGAGTGGTTTATTTATAACAAACCTGTATATGCAATTATGCATATAATATACTGTACATATAACCAATCGGCTTCAGCCCACAGCTCTGTATAATTGCACTCGAAATGAGTCTTATGCATGGAAGAAATATCTTTATTCCATTGATCTAAATTCCACCAGTGTTTAAATATTAAATTGGAACCGAACCAGTCATTCTAGGGTACTTACTTTTAATGAGGAAAAACCACAGTTAAGAAAACCACACATTAAACAATAGCGGTTCAGATCAATGGAACAGACCCAATGTGGATTCGGAGAGGTCCTGGATTCTTTCAGGTTGTACTTTTCAAGTGAAGATCATTTTATGTAATAAATAAATAATAATTTTGGTGTTACCTATTGGAACACAGGCTGTCATTAAAAGTTCAATGCTTGTGGAATGTCTGCAGCATAAACACAGAAAAACCATGTGTGGAGAATAGCAAGAGCACTAACATGAGTGGACCCATAACGGGTTTGCTACATATTACTAACAGACTATACATAAAGCAGTTACTCTGTCCTGCCTAGGACAATGTCATTAACACCATTCCATAATAGTAATAAATCTCTTCAGATAGGAAAAGGTATACCCCCCCCCCCCCTCCCTTATTTTTAGAATATAGAGGTTTCTTTACAATCTCTCCAGGATATAACCTGCAATGTGAAAACAATAATTTTAACTTTATATACAGTGTGTGTATCACAGTTATTTTATTACTGCAGGGCTAATTTCAATCAGATGGGTGGGTGGGTTTAAAATCGCAAACCTCTTCTTCTTAGTTAACAATTTCAGAGTGATCGTAATAGTAATAGTGCTCCAAGTCTGCAAAAATGTCATTGGGGTTTTTACAACTCAAGTTGCAAAAGCAAGCATTGATCCACATCACTGGCCAGGAAAACATGGACCCATTGGGGCACTCGAACTGGACCTCGATAGTCTTTGACTTGTATGGAATGCAGCACCGGTTGTCTGTGCAGACCCCACAGTACTTTGGCCTGTATGTCTTTTGACTGACGCACCCTGATATGGTAAAGTTCTTCGGTTCATCCTCTCTGTACACATTCAGACATTTCTTCTCAGGCTGCAAGGCAACAAGAAACAACAGGATGTATGTAGTTAACCAGTCTGTACTTACTTAACATGTGTGTGTTTAAAATGAATACAATGTAATGGGCATTTCATACTGAGCAGGAATAATCTCTGGCTGCAATATAATAAACTAGAGACGCGTTGGAAAAGATGAGGCATTGCTGCTTGTGCCACTTTACTCTCCTCACCATGATTGTTACTCTGTTTATTAAAAGAATAAATCACAACATATGCATCACAAATAAACCAAAAGCACTTGTGTTTGTTTCATCTCTTAATTGTATTTCTTATTTTGTATTGTTTGTCAGGTTTGTGGTTTGCTGTGTGGTTTACAGTCTATAGAACTATGGAAGTGGGATTTTCTAGGGTGTTGAATTTGCACATGATTCACACAGTATCTTAATGCCTAAGAGAGGACTTTCAGTGTTACGGACTAATAATTTGAATGCACAAATAACAAATTGTACTGTACCCTTGTGGCTCAATCCTTACCTTGATGTGCTTGGTGATGTCGACCTCACAGGGTCGGATGTTGCACAGCCGCCTCTCTTTAACCAGCTCACACTGGTCGTTGGCGTTCGTCACTCTCATCGAGAGGCCTGTTCCACACGTTTTTGAGCAGGGGCTCCAGGGAGTGGTCTGTGATACACAGTTCTTATGCCAGACCTCGTTTTCATCTCTGTCTAATGAACCACAGGGAGTACAATGAAAACTTGTTATACGCTTGCTGCATAAAATCAACAGCCCTGGAAATTTAGAACAGCACATAGTCTGATACCCACACTATAAGTACCACCACTGTTTGTTTTCAAACACACTTTCCCTTGGCAAAGGTCTGTTAAGCATACCGAAACATTGGGAACATCAACTCAGTTAAAGCAGTCAAACAGCACATGAAGATACACAATACCTGGACAGATTTACCTGAGGAGACGTGCCGGGGGGATGTCTTCCTGACTTTCTTAGACTCGTCACAGATCCATTGCTCACAGCACTTCCCAGGGACTTTAACCCTCTTGGGGTTCTGACACCAGACGAGGGGCGGGCGAGAGTCTCGGCACACGGGCACGCACCCAATGGCCCCGTTGACACACATGCACTTGTACTTGCAATTGGGCTGGAAGCTCTGCCCGTTTCGGTAAATCACTCCATTATCCTCACACCCGACCCCGACCATATCTGCACAATCAAACACAGAAACAGAGTCCATCTAGGCTGCACGGAATCCAGCAATTCCTGCCAAGCATGAAAGCTACACGTAGCAGACTGACTGCAGGTTTTTATGGATTGTTATGCTTTTGCTCTTGTATGATTGTTGCCTGTTCGCTATTACTAGGACCCATAGGAAATTAGGGGCCATATTTTCAAAGCATTTAATCCAGTTTTTAATGAACTCCTGTTTTTTGAAAAGAGAAAGAAAATGATGTTAATTTTACAAAACTAGAACTAAACACCAAACCCATATAATCCAACCAGTCTTTAATTAGCCCTGGTTAATTTTACAAAGATAGAACCAGACACCTAACCCATATAATCCCAGTTCTCTCCAGCACTTCAAGGGGTTCTGTTTCTCATTTAGTAACAGTAACATGATTTTATTTCTCCTTTCAAAAAGCAGGAGTTAATTAAAGACTGGAAGAAACGCTTTGAAAATATGGCCCTGGATGTGCTCCACAAGTTTAATAATGGTTGAACCTTGCAGCCAGCATCACTGTTGTTGTGTGCGCTGAAGCGGTAGGGAGGCAACAAATAGGCTGATCCCTGGAGCCAGCTTTACACTCCAGCCATCAACACCGGGCCAATAGGAAATCCACGTTACCTGGAGGTAAAGCACTGCAGGCTCATATATTACAGCAAAGCTACATCTTGGCTGATTCCCACTATTATCTCATTTTATCTGGGAGAAAGCCGAGTCCAACATTAGAATGTACATACTTGCTACTCTCATGTAATGAAAATCAACAACTTGTTAATAGTGATGCAATGTAAAAGTCAATTAGAACCTTATAACTCACAAGTGGACCAAATTCTAGGGAGGTGTGTTTTACATTACTGGTTGTTATATACTGTAGCAGTCAATTCTCTTAGGAAAAAAAAAAAAAAAAAAAGTTTCTCTTTTACTTTATGTTTTATTCAAAGATAAAAAAAAGTCCTATTACTACAAAAGTGTGTAGGAGTTAAGTTCACAATTATCCTTAAATCTAAAGTGTTAATAAATAAATTCAGATATATAGATATAGGCAGACAGACAGAAACAGTGGCAGATGCATTATATATAAATAATGTCAATGTAGTAGCACAAAAATATATGATCTCACTTACGTGCACACACTCCTGTTTCGTACCTAGGCTTGTCCATGCTATAGTCGCAGTACAGTCCCTTGTGGTAGTCGCAGGTGTCAGCCTCGTTGCATTTCTCCCCCACCTGTCTGGCACAGGCTTTGCAGCAGTCGCAGCCGTCCATCACCAGACTGACCCCTGCAGAGCAGCGTGGCGGGATCTTTGGACACTTGCACGGCCACTTGCAATACTGTGTCCGGTTAAACTGCTCCGTTACTGCGGTCACAGGCGGCATGGCAGTCGAATTCTGGGAGTGTACCTGAAAGAAAAAGAAAAAGAAGAAGGTGGTGGCATTAGTTTAGCCCTATTCCGCTTTGTAGATGACATTCTGCATAAAGTATTAATTATGTATTTGATTATACATTTCTTCTATGTTAAAGTTTTCATATTTGTATGAGTTTTTATATTTTCACATTTTGATACAGCTTAAAGCACATGTAACTAGCTAGTAAGACATTTGCAGTCTCTCGTATATTGGCGTCTGGGCAGAGAGCCAAAGTAAGCAGGTGTTTAATCAAGATGTGTGAAGGAGTGGAAAAATGAGTGCACAATGTGAAAAGAGATCACCGCACACAAAGAACTAGTTTTAACAGCAACAAAAATGGGGTATTAGGATAAGCTAGTCTGTAAAATGCTTAAATGTGACGCACTGTACAATGTGATAGATTTGGGCGAGTTCCCCCCCTTACCAAGAGATGTGTTGAAGGTGTGTGATAGCAGGGTGGATCCATTCTGATTGGAAGAAATGGGGGTGGAAATGCTAATATATTCATAGTATTTAATGTAATGTTTTTGTTTGAATCGTCAGTCACTTCCTTGAATTGACGTCGGTGTTGTGATAC
The DNA here is from genome assembly GCF_902713425.1 of Acipenser ruthenus. Taxonomy (NCBI): domain Eukaryota; kingdom Metazoa; phylum Chordata; class Actinopteri; order Acipenseriformes; family Acipenseridae; genus Acipenser; species Acipenser ruthenus. Next base: position 3,886,184 of record NC_081191.1, read on the forward strand.
AAGCATATACATTGGTTCATGCTGTGACCTGCGCGTCTTTGCTTGCTTGTATCCAATGTGTATACGAGTGTATTAACAGTATTTCTTTTATGCATATAAAGTATTTTTGATCAAAAATCATTTGTTGATTTTTTCTCCCTACAGTTTAAATAAAAAGAGTTGCACAAAATGTCACCCTGTCGCGCATTTCAAATACAGCTTTTCTTCCCATAAGGATTTAGACCTTGTTTAGGATCATTATCACTAATCAGTACCGACTTGAAGGTAAAATTATTTCACTTCTTGACCTCTATGTTTTTGTTGCTTCTTTATGTCACTGTATTGTGTACTACAATATCTTTGTAAAGTTGAATGACTTGGCACAGTGAGAACTGTGACAAGACTACATTGCTTAATATCCCTTTCAACAAAAGGGCACATTATATCACTGAAATAGGGGTATACATCCAACCAAAAATGAACCTAGACCTAGCTGGTCTGAATGCAGCTCCAAAGCATTTCCATCTGGTGGCTGACGAGGAGCCAAAGTGAAAAGAATTGTAAGCAACAGTTCCCATCAAACGAGCAACTGTTAGCCCAAGACTGACAGAGGTGAAGATGCTGAACACTCTTCATAGTCTACTTCACTGCGTCTTTTCTGTGGGGAAATAGAAGAGCATTGCATTCTCCAGCAAAGACCAATCACATGATCAGCAAAATTCATTACAATGCACATTAAAGCTCTGCGATATTGTACTATGCAGAAAGTCTTCTAAACTACACACCATCCCAGCAAGATTACATCAATCACGTGGCCAGGTGGTTATATTTTCTATATGGTCAACAGGCATACTCACTGGCTGAAGGTCATCTAACCTATACTTGGCTGGAGTTAAAAGGATAAATGTCCCCACCTACCAAGACATAATTAATCTCCTGTGAAAAATACCTGTCTGTGAATGGCTCTCTCTTGGTAGGGGTGGATTTATGGTCATAACAGTGAGGCAAGAAAGAAACAGGGGACGTACACTTCAGCAGCATGTGGTTTATCTTAGCCTTGGATTCAAACACATGACCCTGTTTAAAGGATTACTCCATCCTTATTGCCTTTGCTACTAAGCTTTAGAAAGCCTCTAGATTTGAACTTTATAAATCATATACAGTGAAGGAGGTCATTTATTTTGTGTGCATTGTAAACAAGGTAAAAAAAAAAAAATCAAATCAGCAAACTGTTACTCTGGAGCAGGATAGGATTATGAGAAACCTCACAGCTAATGCAAATCCTTCCTAAAGACATGCTGTAAGTACCCCTGAAGTGGGGCACGATGACACAGTCCGGTAATGCAGCAGCCATTCCCCTTTGATTGCCTGAGTTAGAGCAGGATACACCAGGTCACAAGTGGCATCAGCAGGGAGTCTCAAACTACACCTTAAAAGGGTGTAGTCAAACCCACAAAACAACACCACACAACCTGGCAACACTATCACTGGACACATTCTCCAAAAGAATGTCTCCAAAAAGAGGCCAAGAATTGGGTCGGCATGGAGACCAAACTGCTTCACACCACGAGGGCTGTCCCTCTGGAGCAGGGAGCTCACCTTGGACTCCTATAATAGAGCATGATGTCCTAAGTTTAGTAAGGTAAAAGAAATGCTGCTATAAAAACACTTTCTGTAGTTACACCTATTCCATATGGCACGTCCCTTAAACACATATAACTTGATTGAAGTATCATTTTCAACACATCTTTATAAGGCTTAATGTATAATGTGATATCTTGTAACAGTTGTAAGTCGCCCTGGATAAGGGCGTCTGCTAAGAAATAAATAAAAATAAAAGGCAGTAAGGGAAATCTAGCCCATTGCCACTGCTTATTACAGTACATGAAGGGCACCTTCTATCAACTCTTTTTTTGTTTGCTTGCTAAGGCATAGAAATGTAGTAAAGATTCTAATAAGGTATGTTGTATGAAATGACATCTTTCAAGCAGTGGAATTATCTTCACCTTCTTTGTAAATGTGCCATTTCAAACCATGGTAAGCCACCCCACTACTGTTCGCAACCTTTGTTGGTTTCTTTAAGAAATATCTAGAAAAAAAAATGGCAAATTAATTCAGATTTAATTAAGCAAAACAGACCTAAACCTAACCCAGACTTCACTCTGGAAAAGAGTGGCATGCTTTCTATCTAGGCTCTCGTAATTTATCCCACACCTTTGAAAATACAAACAATTAAATGGTTCATGATTGAGATAAAGTGCTTATTATCAGACATTACCTTAGTAACAGACCTTTTATTTATTTTTTATTTTTGATAAAATGCTGTCAACTACCAATATAACCAAATATAAAATGCCCTCTAATCTAGGTACTACTGCCTAACACTAACCCCCATAATAATAGTAATAATAATAATAATAATAATAATAATAAATAATAATAATAACTTTGCCCTAATATGAAACAATGTCCAGTCATTTTTAACAATGACTGTTTATCTGTCTATGGCATTGCTACCCTCTCATCCTTCGGATGAGATTTAAAACCGAGGTCCTGTTGTGTCTCTGCATGTATAGTTCACCCCCTAGTCTCTGCAAGTCGCTTTGGATAAAAGCATCTTTTAAATGACAAAATAATAATAATAATAATAATAATAATAATAATAATAATAATAATAATAAATGAAATGCTTTAAAGGCAGCTCTCCTGAATGGAGGCAGGCAGACCTAACATCATGACATCACCACCATCCTGAGCTTTCCTTGTAGTTTCAGGGAGCTGGTCTGCTGCTGAAGGGTCGCTGGCCCCGACGGGCAGTGGCTACACTACAGGGTGAAGCTGTACATATTGCAACTACACTACCTCTCCAGAAGGTGGCACCACAGTACGTACTGTGAGGAGTTATTTAGTGGGGAAAAGGCTTCCACAAATACTAAGACGTTAAAGCAGTATTATCTCAAGCATTAAACTTCACAAACATGTAAAAGAACCGTAATGGCGAATACATTGTGCAACAAAAAATACAACTTAATTCCAGCAGTTTAACATGGTGATAAATGGCCTTGCGGGAGGGTCTAATTAAGAGATTAGTGTAAAAGCCTGGCAAAAAAGACTTATTTCTGCTCCAACTGAAACCTTCAGACTATTTTTCAGTAGTGGCATGTCAGATTGTTTCCACTCATGATTCATATCTCTGCTATCCGTTGTGAAAGTATAGGATATCCACATGGTGCTTGATTAAAATTACACCGTGTGGGATGCAGGATTCAAACCACCAGTGCAGGATTATTAAGAGGCCACAGTGCTCATTTATTATTACATAAAGTCCCACTGTGAACGGAGATCCATAGGTAGTGAAACATACTTTAGGATTTAGGGGTTATTCCAAAGTCTTTCACTCTAAAGTGTAGGTTACACTGGGCTAAATTTTCAACGCATTTACTACAGTCTTTAATGAACTTCTTTTTTTTTTTATAACACTTGTTAATTTTACAAAACTAGAGCCAAGCAGCTCACGTGATATGTCACGTCCTCTTCAGAACTCTCAAGATGTGTTTTTTTTTCTTATTTTGTAACATTAACATGATTTTCTCTCCTTAAGAAACAATAGGAGTTAATTAAAGACGCTTTGAAAATGAGGCCCACCATTTCTTCCAAAAGGGTACAAACTGTTGTTAAAAAGAAAGGAACTTCCAGGTAGTTTTTTGTTTTGTTGTCCCCTTAACGTTTTGTAGTGTTTGCTTTTAATGATGATTCTAAATCGTTCATGTTTCAAATACTCAAATACTGTGTTCCTTTTACTTTCAGGAGCTGCTCTTCAGTTCATGTTGAATGCTATAGATCTGCCTACGTGTCTATATAGAAGTAAGAGTCAGTGTATCTAGTGATCTGTAACTTTGGCTCCTTTTGTTTTACTGACAATACACTGCAGTGCTACAGGGTTCTTACCAGCTGTCCCGACATATTTCCACCAAAACTTAAATGTCCCGGTTTGCAAGATTGCACTTCCAGCACCAGATAGCGCTCCTTCCGTTAATAAGGCAAGCAATCATCAACCATATTAAAACATGGTTCCAGAATAATATGCTTCATACAGGTTAATAACTAAATTAAAAGTCTGCAAACTGCTTGGAATTAAAGATAAAACCAATTAAATAGAATTATAAGATATAGTTAATGAAAGTGAACGTGGCCACAAATTGGAAAGGCAAGGTGCAGCAGTCAGAGGTTGTTGTTTTTTGTTAATTTAATGTAAAAAGAGTAAGAGTGATAAAAGGACTATATTCCAATAAGTAGTGTTCTTTAAAAGCACATTGTATAGTTAAAAAAAAATATATAATCTATGTGTCCTGGTTCTAAGCTTTGGAAATCTCTGGAGTCACTGCAACTAGTGTATGTTACACGTATGCTGATCTGGTGTATGTTACATGCATGCTGATCTGGTGTATGTTACACGTATGCTGATCTGGTGTATGTTACACACATGCTGATCTGGTGTGTGTTACACACATGCTGATCTGGTGTATGTTACACGCATGCCGATCTGGTGTATGTTACACGTATGCTGATCTGGTGTATGTTACACACACGCTGATCTGGTGTATGTTACACGTATGCCGATCTGGTGTACGTTACACGTATGCTGATCTGGTGTACGTTACACGTATGCTGATCTGGTGTATGTTACACACATGCTGATCTGGTGTATGTTACATGTATGCTGACACTATAATAAAAACAAGTGAACACAATACTTGACTAATGCATTAAGAACCACTCAAAATCACTGCACACATAGAAAGGTTTACGGAACCATAAACAAAACCGAAGAAAACGTCATCGAAAACCACTGGGTCTTAAATATTATCAAATTAGCAAGGACCGACTTTCAATTGGTGTTGTTTCTAATTGGGCAGAAAAAAAGTGCAACTTACACTTGGAGAAGAGGCCCCTTAATGCACTTTAAATGATTACTCTATTAGCTCACATTGCCCTGAAAAGATCAAATGAGATAATAAATAAAAGGCATTGCTTTTACTGCAGCCGTTTGCAAAGACCACCATCCTAGTACAGCCCATTGACTGTGCCCAACCATTTCATTTCAATGGAAAAAAGGAGGAAAAGATTTCTGTGGGAAAATGCTCAGCGAATTCAGAATTCACCCAGACATTTTTTTTATTTATTTTAAGAGGCATTTTAAAGGTTGTATGTATTTGCTGGTTGCCAAAAAAATCTGCTTGCACTGGCAATGTTCCCACAAGCCTTTCACATTGTGAATTCCTGACCTTGAGTCGTACATTCATCCCAGAAAACCTTCCAAGAATGTCATGCTTGACATGCAGAATGCCTTCAGCAACTGTCTCTTTCAACAGATACTGCTGGAAATGCTTCCATCTCGTCCAATGTTAGTATTATATGAGTCGCCAACTGCCATTACGTGGCCCTTCAAGTATTATATGCTCAGCTTTTTTTCCCTAATGCTAATAATGAAAAGGGGTTTTGGGTGGAAAGTATCACACTGTCAGGATACTTTTGTAATGACCACAGCTGCTGAGAAAGCATTCTTCACTACTAAAATCACAGGGGTTCAAAGCTAATCAAGTACAACCCTTATTCATGTACAACAGGAGGGATACTTCTGAGATATCCTACCGGTGTCCTTTCACATCAGAAGGAAATGTGGGCCAATATTTCTTGGGCTGTGTCCACTAAAACAAGCTGGTCAGCTTCCAGTATAAACAATCTCTACAGAAAGAGGACTGGTGGGGACGTGGCTTGTGGTTTATGTACTATAGTCTCTAATTGATTTACAGTTTTACAAGTAAAAACGTCTATAAATTCTTCCAACTAAATTGGGTTGCACACTAATTATGATAGATGGCTGAAATCCTGCATTCGGACTGGTGAACTCTGTGTTGTTTAATTTGCTATTCAGAAAATGACCCTATTGCTATATCAATTCAATTGTGACAAACAGGCTCTGTACAGCTAGCCCTTATCTTGAGTACAATAGTGCATTCAAACCTCTGTTATCCAAACGAATTTGGAGCAGGGGTCCTTTCGATTCATATGACTTTCCAAATCTAGAAACCTCTAAAAGTAAGATTTAATACAACCCCTTTACCTTTGAATACATGACACACAGTACTGCGTGCAATGTTAATATCAGAGATTGAGGGCTGCTTGGCACAGTTTGTATAGCAACAGGGCAGATGAGAGGCATTATGACCCAGTAAAGAGACCTGCACTACAGAGAGAGTGGGATATTAAACAAATCTAAAGCAGAAACCAACTTGTTAAGGAACAACGCTATGAAGTCAATTCCATTCGTAAGAGCTCTCTGGCGCACTCTGCTGGAAAAAAGAAACAATTGGTTTTACACTTGAAGCTGCACTGCATAATAACCGCGGTATACTGTGACGTGCGTGTACTATTCTTTTACTGTGGTACCCTCAGTGTATTACACTCATATAGCACTGTCACCCACACTCAGGCACAGTAGATGTCTTAAGCACCAACAGAATGCACAAGACCTATATTCAGATATCTGCCACTATCACATATTTACTTATTGAACTTGCAGATTTGATGATGGATATCTGTATAAACTGTATTATACATCTAAATGTATACAGTCGACTTGTTTGTCCGACTTAATTTGTATTAATAATAACAATACACAGGGTAACCTACATAAACTGACATAAATGGTTAATTCTAAAATCCAAAAAACATATCTATTACCATATTATTTTCACTGATGTCTGTCTAGCTTCACTCATACCACAATCTAGCACCTTTCATAAATCACCAAGTTTAATAACCCCAGCGTCTTACTTCAAAGACTTCTTATAGTGCCACGTTGCGCTTCAAAGAAGTACAGTAGTGGTAGAACAGATCAGACTATAGGTGAATATTAAGAGCTGAGATATACAATGTATCACTACATACTACACTGAAACGAGACATGACGTAACCACTGCAACGTCGGTGTAATCGATGACGTCAAATAACATTGCAAACCTGTCCGATGTTATTACAAGTCGCTTCACCCACACAAGAAGAGTGACCTGTTTTCAAACAAATCCAACTTGGGTTGCCACCTCTGGGGTACAAAAATAATAATAATAATAATATCTGAACAGATATGTGATTATTAAAAGTTTAAACTCTCCTTAGAAACCCTATAGGCATCCAATAGGTAACATTGATAATATTACTACTGTAGTACTGACAAGCAATTCGTATTGGTAGTTTATGGCAAAAATATTGTATTTTGATAGCGTACTCAATTTACTGTACTGACATTGCGGTGTTGTAGTAAGATACATGAATGTGGTAGCATAAGAAAAAAACAAAAAAAACAAACAAAAAAAAAACGGGGTAAGATTAAAATCCAGGATCTTTTAAATTCTTGATAAGGCATATTTGAATTTCAGGACTAATCTCAAAATCCAGGACAATCCAAGGAAAGCAGACATCGTGCTTCTTACACAGTTCAGTAAGTGTGCTGTTTGTCACATATTTGGCACATGACAGTACAAAAAAATAAACACACACACACAGCCAGGGGCATGCGCAGGAATAAACATTTGACCGCTATTGGGGGGCACATTAAACTATATATATATATATATATATATATATATATATATATATATATGTGCGTGTGTTATATAAATAAATAGCATTACACTCGCCATTTCAATGAAAGTCCATACGTTGTGGAGTTTTTTAACACTGAAACATCTTTCTGCAGTTGCAGCTGTAACAGGTAGTGTGGTCACAAACAACAGAGCAGGTCGAATACATCAGGATACAGAAGTCCCAGGTCGTGTTCTTACAGACCTTCATGAGTTCTGGCATGTCCGATTCCCAAGCGTTCAAATACACCCCCCCCCCCTTGTGCACGCTCCTGCATACAATAAATAAATTGTTTTTCAATTGCCGGTTAAGACTAATTGCGGTTTTAGCAATGCTGCACAGTCATCACCCAAATCACCCCTTCCCCACCCCTCGCAAATTATAGCAAGCCACCAAACTAAACAGTATGCAGAACCTCTAAAAACAAACACAAATTAGTATTTTTTTTCAGTGAAACTTTCACCTAAATGTTTACTTGGATTGGAAAATGGGTTTTGCACATACTGCTAATTAAAGTCCGTCAGTGGTGGAGGTCAAACATTAATTTATGCTTTTTTTTTTTTGTCGCATAACCTGTATACAATATATTTTATACAAGTGCCAGAGGATTCCCTTTCAATTCTGTGATAGTGGAACGCTATTGCCACGTGTGTAGTGTCAGCGCTACTAATGTGCTAATAACACTGACCAGCTGTCATTACTAAAGATGTTTTCAGAGCTAAAAGTTAAACCAACCGTTTCTTTTCAAACCCTTAACTTGCTTCACAGCTGCACTTGATACGGTTTTACAAACACACATTCACCCTGTTATCTACACTTAACTCCTTCAGTAATTGCCTTTTCAGTTTTGCCCTGCAACTGTTCTGCTATAGCTGTACTGCGCTTTCCAGTATATTCCCTTCCATACTTCTGATATCCATTCTTTTTTTAATTATGTATTTGCTAATGTGAATCCACGCATTCACAGGCCCCTTTTGACGTGTACTTTTTGTTTCAGAACCCCCCCCCCCTTCTCCCATCAAGTGTTGCTCTTGCAATGAAGCAAGCATCACAATAAACAGGTAAGTGAATACACCGACTCACCTGAGGAATGCTGACTGCTATTAGAATGACTAGCATCCAGGGCAGGAGCCACCTCATTACTGGAATCCAGTATCAAATGCATCGAACCCACAATGAGATCCTTTTAAAAACAACATATACCACTTTCTCCCAAGAGCTTTTAAAGCCTCCCTGCACTGACAGTTCCACCGACGTGTCTTTGCTCTGTTTGGAGTTTTTATTAAAGCCAGCCCTGACGTCAGGGTTAAGGACAAGCCCTGCATTTCTTCCTTCACTCAAACTTCCCCTGCCCTTCTCTCCTCTCCACCTCCCTGTATCCTCACTGTCGCGCTTCTATCTGCTTAAAGGGATAGCGATCACAACTGTACGCACTAAACGGCTCTGCTCTGTTTGTGAAGATTTGCATGACTGATGCCTTAAGGGTTGTATGCCTTTGCGTTCAGTAATTGCGATTTGCGTGTTTTAAGCAAATCCACAGGATACCAAGAGTCAGGCTACCGGCGTTACAGGTGGCCTTAGGGGTCCTGGCCCGTCCAGTATTTTTAAGCGTAGTTCACTATTTGACAGTAAATACTAAACAAAGACAAATTGGTCCATATTATTAGCCACCCAAACCAGCCAATCAATACTTTGCATCGACGAAAGCAGCCAATCCTGTACCTGCAACTGCCGAGAGCCAATCACAGACTGTCAGCTCGAGTGCCGCACAGACACGGCATCATATGTAGATTCAGGAGAGAAAGGTAGAAACATGGTGAGTGAGGAGGCATTTCAGGGTGGTGTTTGATGAGAGGTTGTATTGGTAGTTCAGACTCCATCGTACACTGACAGTCCAGTAATTGCTCCGTTCATTCCTCAGGCAATGTCCAGATTATAAATAGGGGTTTAAAACACTTAACAAGTTAATAAAACACTACTCCGCTCGCTTCACTGGCTCCCGATCACCGCTCGCATCCAGTTCAAGACTCTTGTACTAGCCTACAGATGCCTTGATCAGACTGCACCCAGCTACCTCCAGACCCTCATCTCTCCCTACACCCCCACTCGACCTCTCCGCTCCGCCTGCACTAGAAGACTGGCTCTACCTCCGCTACGCTCCCCTGCCTCCCGAGCCCGCTCCTTCTCCACCCTTGCTCCGCAGTGGTGGAACGACCTTCCTACAGATGTCAGGACTGCCCAGTCCCTGACCACATTCCGGCGCCTCCTTAAGACTCACCTCTTCAAACAGCACCTGTAGAACTCCTCTGTTGTATCCTGGGACACTATCACCCTTCATTTAAATATGCTTTATTTTGCTCTTATCTGCCCCCTATTTTACTGCATTTAATCCTGTACCTCAGAATATTGTAATCTCCCAAGTGTTTAATCTGTAGTATTTTGTACTTAATCATATCCTGATGTAACTATCACTACTTAATCATATCCTGATGTAACTTTCACTATTATCTGCTGTATTATTGAATTGTGGTTTGTCACACTTGAGAATTATTGTATTTCTTGTTCTTATTGTATGATTTATATTGTAACACTTGAATGTATTTGTAATTGCTTGCGATTGTAAGTCGCCCTGGATAAGGGCGTCTGCTAAGAAATAAATAATAATAATAATAATAATAATAATAATAATAATAAATCGATTTACTAATTAAAAATGCATCGTTTTTCTATTTATATGTATGTCATCCTTGTTTTTTATTTTAAAAAATGTTTGGGACTATTTTCTTAGAACGTCTTTACTCAGCGGAAAGGTACCCGACAAATCAGTACAAGTTCAATGTAAATTTAGGTTTTAAGTTTTTTTTTTGTTTTTTTTTAAAGAAACCAATGTTAAAATAATTTTCTAATAGAGATAGTGCCCTCTCGATGATGACTCAACCGTGTGATAGTTGACCTTGACTTTCATTAGTGCTCTCGCCTTTGGCTAGGTTGGCTCCAGTCGCGGTCAACTACCACACGTAGAGCCGTCATCGACGGGCACTATCGCTTAAAAAACAAAACAAAACAAAAAAAACAACTATGAGAAATCATTAATCAAATCAAATTAAAGTAAAGCAAAGCAAAGTACAACAACAACAACAACAACAACAACAACAACAACAACAACAATAATAATAATAATAATAATAATGTCTAGTCGGATTGTTTACACGAGCGTCTGCTTTTTATATTCAGTATTGAATAGGCAGTTGAAAGTAAGCATTATATGTACATTCGTTACTTTTGGCGTGTGTGCTGACGAAGCAAGCAGGCGTTCATCATGTCTCACCTGAAGAAAAAACAGGAAACTTAATACCATCACGTCATTCTTTTCACCATCCACATCCACGGTGACTGATGATTCAGCCGATTTTGAGAAAGGAATTACAAGTGAAATTTGTTCAGTGATCTCAGATTATCCCATAAATATCTGCTAAAAATGATTTAGGTGCGTTCGCTCACATTACCTAAATAACTCTTTCACTCTGTAAAAGCTGTCAAAGTACGGCCAATAAAAATGTATATTTTACTGGGCCTGCAACGAATTAGTCTATCAACTCTGACATGCATTGAGTGTTACTCCTGTCTCTAAAAATAAGCTCAAGCAGACTCTGTTAACCACATTGAACAATACTGCTGAAAAAAGCAGAAGATATTTATTTGGGCTGAGTGAAATGTGTTTATTAATAGCCAGAATACATACAGCACCGAGGTGCAGATGATTTTACACAGGCAAGACTCATTTTCTTATTTAGATGTAAATACTATATTTATTAATTGCTTGTTTTTGGAAAGGCCTGTTTCAATCTGCAAATTCAAAGCAGTCTGTAAAACTCTACTCTCTCCTTGTTCGAATATCAAACTGGCTCTGTCGATTCCTCTTTAGAAATTCTTCACCTGCCTCCAGTATTTGATAGTAAAATTAATTGATAGTTCTTTTTTTCTGCAAAGACATGCTGCTCATTAGGTACTGTCACTAGACTCCACCAGAGCATGTTGGAGAGGCCAGTCTCAACCTGTCGAACATTGGAGCTGACAGAGTCCCGGTTTAAACTGCTCTGCTCTTGGGTTGCTGCTGATAGAAACTAACCAGATTTCGGCCCCAGTGCCAGATGAAAACAGATCATTATTAAATATTTGGTCAAGGTCTCCTCTCTTCAGTGTCATCATGTATTGATGTGAGGATGGAATGATGAATCCTAGAGTATAACTAGAGTATCCCAGTATTACTAGTGTTACATAATCAGTCAATTATTATATCATTACATCCTGGCAGATTTCAGAACCCCCCCCTTCATCAACCGTCATCATCACAGGCTTGACCCTTTCACGCTATTACCTCTTCACCCAAGAGTAATGTGTGTTTCACCTGATGTCTACCACACAGGCAGTTATTGCTGGCTCTGGCAATACATCTTGCCAGTATTGCAGGGTAGCTGGAAGCTGGAAGCACTGTTAAAATCATTCACTCAAATTCTATTCTTGAAACAAAACACTGATTCCAATATACCAGTAATTGCATCTGCTTGTGCCAACTCAACTCTTCCACTCAGTTCACATTGAACTATAAACTACATAACTCGAGGAGGCTGGATGGAACAACCACATTCTGCAGGCATGTTTTTACCCACACTGCAGTATGACATAAGTATCAGAAATAAATCATTCCATTGTAATTGAAGAATGTGCACTAAACCTGACCTCCCTATTTGCCCGGATCACATGCATCCCCTGACAGATTCTCTTTATAAAATCTGTCAGAAGGTGTCATTTTCAGCATGGCAACCTGATAAACATACCTTGCTAAATGAAGTAGAATGTAAAACAACCGTTGGAATGTGAAATACGTCATCACTGTTGATTTACTATGAGGGAGGATACATGCAACCCTCTCAACAATTCCATTAACGATACAGCGCGATGTAGGTTTCTCATGATTGTATTTTAATGGATGGCTGGTAAAAGACATATTTCATGAACAATATAGATAATGCAGATACAATGATTTTACAATGAATTTGACACACTCTAGATATGGTTAGTATATGGGTCGCTGACGCTAAGCTTGATTCCACATGTGCTTTAGATATGACAGGGGTTCCCAAACTGAAGGCTGGGGACCCCTGGGGGGCCTCAAGAGGATTTCAGGGGTGGGGGGAGGGCGTAGCACATACAAAAATGTTGAAGAAGAATACATTTATTTCAATGTGTGTCTTTTTTCATTTTCACAAAAACCCCGTCACTTTAGGTAGTGGTTCACTCTTTCCAGTGTAACCATTTTTAAAAACAGCATCTGGAAAAGTTCTAATTCACACACTGCAAAGTACTTTCATAGTGCTTGCATAATTACACCATGGAAAAACAATATTGCTTTATCAAGCCTTAAAAATTATATTGCCCCTCTCCATATTTTGTTCAAACCTTTCCACTCATTTTCTCAGTATATCATCAGTAATATAAATTAAATTGTTTTCCCAGTAAGCAGTTGCTCCAATTCATATGAACTTAACTTTTGCGGTAAATAAGAGGCTTGCGAACACAAAACATTATTTTACAATGTATTGTTACCTGTTAAGTGTACTATTGCCCACATACCCTTTTGACTTGCTGAACAAAGATCTAATTGATAATTGTGTAAAAATGTGCTGCAACATGTTTGCTATCACTTTCCCACATGACATGAACCTTCTCTCATGTGTGTGTGGATGAGTGTGGGTGGGTCATGTGTGTAGTTCAGACCCAGTGAGAAACTATCAGCCTCTATGGTTGCTAACGAATAAAAAAAAAAAAAGTAAAATGTCTACTGGCGCCAGATTTGAATGTTGCTGGCGCTATATGAGCTAAACCAAATTTGCACCCCTGAGCGTTTTGAGCGCACGTAACTAACATATTAAATTTCACGGCAGTCTGGTTAAGCGTGGGGCCCCCTAAATGGTGCTCATCTTGCCTTATGGCCGGCCCTGATACAAGCCCACGCTCACCCACACCAAACAGATAAAATGTTGTAATCTTTTGTAAAATGCTTCCTATGAGTTTAAGCAAATGCTATTGTACAGTGTGTGCGTTATGGACAGCTTCATGATGCAGAAAGACCAATGACCTCTTGGAAACAGGAAGTTCTTGGAAACGGGACATGCCTATATAAAGGACATCCTTTACGATCAGTTCAGTAACCCCTCGACCTCTGAGATGGACTACATAAAGAAAGTAAAACTGAAGCAAGTCCCAGCTTCGGTTGTGTAGAACTGACTCCATAAGGACAAGAGCCTAATATAGGAGCTGTGCCCTCCCACTTAGACAAAAAAACTGTCAGCTGTACCTCAACATTGATATTTATTATTCTTCAGATAAACAGCATTGATTCTCATTACCACAATTCCACATCAGTAAATACACACAGCTTCAATAGTCAATACACCTGTGCATTATAAATATTAATATGGAGTTTTTGGATGGTTATTGTAGTACTATTAAATGGCAAAATAAACTTGAATCATCAGCATTAGATGTTATTAAGAACTGTAGTGCTGGTGCAGAATAGCAGGAAGCAACTTCTGTAGCAATATTGTCTCTGTTGTTTTAACAAAAATAAAGAAGTCATATCTCAGATAACATACAAATATATGATATGTCAAGAAAGTGAACGGTACTTTAAAAAGAAACAGCAAGACCCAAGTTTAAGCCTGTGGGAGGCTAATTGATGAAGTGTTTGATTTCAAGGTAGGGATTATGTTTAATTTAAACTCAAACTTCAGTATAATGCTGTGGGTACGTGAACATTTCTTGTAAATGGAAACCATTCAGTTTTTGGGTGATTTGTCTTTTTTAAAGCATCTCAGGATTTTTGGCTGCTCCATACAGTGGTTGATAGTGTACACACTGAAAATGAATGCAGCCTTTAAACTCATTAATCATCAGAATAAAAAAAGACATTCTAGCTGTAATGGGCAGTGTTGTGTGATACACTGTAGTTACAGATTCTGTCTTTACCCCCGTTGGTGAGATGAGATGAGGTTAAAAGCTCGAAAAAACTATGAATGCAAAGGAGCCAGGCTCCTTCTGTTGCGGTGCGCAGGTACATTTAAAAAAACATTTAAAAAGTGTTTTGCTGATAAATATTCTGTCAGACTGTGACAGGGTACCCCACCCCTGTATTTATTTGTGTTGTTTTGTATTATTATTATCTAAATGTACTGTTTTGTGCTTGTTTTATTGTTGTAGTAGTTTGACACGGTTTGTCAGAGGCGATATTTTCTTCTCGTCTCTGCCAGACAACATCTCGTGAGTATGCGTGGTCGGCAGCTATGATTTATTGACAGATTGACTGTTGACCACACATATGAGAAAGCCCATGCAGAATGTGGTTGAGGGATAGACTAGGTAAATGATGGCCAGTTAATCCCTCGACCACGATATAAGAACCAGCAGCTTTTGCTGACCGGGATTGGATTAATGATAACTCATTTCACTGATCACCTGAGCTGGATTCAGACCCAGGTTTCCAGATCTGAAAGGCACGAGATGTTAGGGATACAGGGAACAGCTACAGTAAACCCTCCTCACACCGGATGTGTGGTGAGCGAAGAGAAAATGCTAATTTCCTTCGCTGGAAGAGTCACACGAACGGAACAATAATTCACTCCTCGTCCTTTGCCAAGCCACATGAGAGAAACACTCCAGGTTACTGACAGGTTCCTTCCCATTATAATCAATGTATTACATCACTTTTTGTTTGCTTGCATTGCAACATGAATTTAAATATAGGACATGGTACTTACAGTAACTACTGAAAGTCAGAGGGTGTTTTACCAGACATCTTGAAAACCGCAGACAAGTTTCTCCCATGTAGAATTCATGAATAAAGTGTTACTCATTGTAGTGATTTGCTTAATCCCAGACACTTTTTTTTACAAGGTCTGCAGAAGTCGTAATTCCCAGAATTCCAGAAGCATGATGAGGATTATTCCATCTATTCCCTCTATCATTTCTAAAGATTCTTCAATTTTTGCATTTTTATAGAGTTGCTGGACAAAAATATATAATGTTTGACATTTCCCACCTACTGCCTTTACTCTGCATATCATAAAATCCAGTTTATGTGCTAAAATGCCTGTTAAATAATAATAATAAATTAAAATCTTGAATGGTTTCTGGCTTTATTCAAATAAAAATATAGCTTCTGTTGAAAATGAGCAGACATGCAGACAAAAGGTGATTATTGAAGGATTGTGTTCCTTCTCTGATAGGGACATGTGAAACATTGTGTGAGTCAATGCTCTGTTAGCCAGTACACTATAACAGACATTTAAACCAGGCTGGGCAATGCCAGGCAGTGGCGCAGACTACACAAGAGCTTGCATTTATAGTGCTCCTCTCCTGCTTGAAACAGAACCACAGACTGTCCACTGTGGTTCAAAGTGAAACCCAGATTCTAAGCAAAGCAAGGGCATTACTAAAATAGAATGGCTAGATCTGCAAACACCCTTAACTGTGTATGTGCTGTATATTGCGCTGGCCTTTAGCAAAAGAAACTCTAAAAATTGACTAATGTTATACTAACTGAATAAGTGCACAGTCACATAGTAAATAATTGGGCTGGATCAACATGCAGCATTGCCACATATCACAGATTACATCCTTTCTGTGGATCCTTGATGTAATATTCTCTGCTAATAGCACCATATTTGTTGCAAAATGTGATGCAAATGCAGTTTTTTCTAATCAATGCCTTCCGACTTGTATAAATATCTCTTACATACTCTTAACTGCTCAGCAAAGTTATTGTTAATTACTACTGGGTAGGCTGAGATGACTATGCTGATACGACTCAACAGTCAGTCATTCAAACTGAATGTATTTTTTCTGTGTGTATATTAAATAACTTAAAATGTAATTGTTAGGCCCTATTCATTAAGCTTGAGCTCATGAATTATTGAAAGACATTTTTCTTTATAATAAATAAGAAAACTTATGGACTAGTTTACAAAAACAAACAACAGTAAATACATACATACATAAATAAAACCAACAACATCAATATAAAAATCACTGTTTAAATACGGTAAACATATATAAAAATCACATTAAATTAAATACGTTAAACACACCATGTAACAAATATTTTTTTTTTTGTTCCTGAGTAGTAAGTGTTATTTCCTAATTGCTTATGCCTCAAAAGTATAGAAAATGGCTATTATTCCCCACAAACTTTGCTTTTGTGACCAGGACAGTGATATTTTGAAATTTACCTATTTTCCAGAACATTCCAGATAGATTCAGTGCTGAGTAAACTTGGAGTAACTTCGAGAACTTTCTAGAACTTTCCAGTAATATAAATAGTAGTATAAATACAGGGGCCTTAAGCCCACCAGTTCAATTTAGTTCCAGCTGCCTAAGTGGATACATATCTGCATTTTTCTGAGATGGCATCAAGGTCATAGGAGACTTCAAAATGGTGGCATTCCTGATGGGTCTCCAAGGCGGTTTTACCAAGTTTCCCTGCTATCTTTGCCTTTGGGACAGCAGGGACACCAAGGCGCACTACCACAGGCGGGACTGGCCACAGCGGACCGAGTTCTCTGTGGGGAGGAACAACGTCAAGTGGGAGCCACTGGTGGACCCCCGGAAGGTACTGTTGCCACCACTGCACATCAAATTGGGCCTTATGAAACCATTTGTCAGAGCTCTAGATAAGGAGTCAGCAGCCTTCAAGTACCTTCAAGACTTCTTCCCTAAGCTGTCTGAGGCAAAGGTCAAAGCCGGTGTCTTCGTCGGACCACAGATAAAGAAGATCCTGGAGTGCAATGAATTCCCCAAGAAGCTCACTAGTAAGGAGAAAGCGGCTTGGAACAGCTTTGTCGCAGTGGTTCGGGGCTTCCTGGTCAATCACAAGGCCGAAAACTATGTGGAGCTGGTTGAGACTCTGGTGAAGAACTACGGCACAATGGGCTGTAGGATGTCCCTCAAAGTCCATATCCTTGATGCTCATCTTGATAAATTCAAGGAGAACATGGGAGCGTACTCGGAGGAGCAAGTCGAGCGCTTCCACCAGGATATACTGGACTTTGAATGCCGCTACCAAGGACAGTATAACGAGAACATGATGGGAGACTACATCTGGGGGCTGATTCGTGAAAGTGATCTACAGTATAATCGTAAATCTCGAAAAACTACTCACTTCTAAATCTTTTGTAGTCATTTTTGTATTACTTTAGTATAAATACATGTTAATTTGGATTCATATGTTGTTTTTTTCTGACTTTATGTGAACGAAAAGACACAAATTCGCCCGTTTTCTCATTGGAAATAGGTAAATTTCAAAATATCACTGTCCTGGTCACAAAAGCAAAGTTTGTGGGGAATAATAGCCATTTTCTATACTTTTGAGGCATAAGCAATTAGGAAATAACACTTACTACCCAGGAACAAAAATTGTGTTACATAGTGACATTCTTTCTCTCACCTCAAGTTCCAAAGCAATAGCAATTTATAAGATTAGCTTGTAGTAATACCACCTTAAAAGATTAGCTTGTAGTAATACCACCTTAAAGATGAACTTGATATAGGTATGAAATATCACAGTTACCTTAATTAATGTAAGTAACCTATGAAATACATCAGTGAGAAATACCTCACACAGAGAATGTGTATTTTTCATGCCCCCACTAGGGACAGGGTGTTTCAGAGGGACAGGTAAATGCTACACCTCTGGCGTACCAGCTGCACTTAGTGAGGCCCCAGGATGTGACGGCTGAAAACAGAAAATGATACACAAAGTGACTGTAAACAACAATAATACATTAGTTAACTGGAACATGTAAGACCCATATACCATGTACGGAGATACATTTGTAAATGCAATAATCGAAAGGTGAACGACCAGTTGAGCAATTTTATGGGAATTATATTTTTGGTTTAATATAGTCATAAATATTGTGTCAGTTACAAAACTTTGTCCTTGCAATCCATTACCCCCCAGATGTAATAATACTGCAACTCAACCTCAGGACTGAGTGAATGGGTCAATAAACCCAATAGAATTCCTGCTATTCTCACTGCTCAACAAATATGCAGACAGTACTATAAAAACATGAACTGTTAAATTATCTAAGGCGATAGACTACATTCTTCAGATTCTAATAATGAAATCTCGCTTGTTTTCTTTAATACCCATTGTGGCAAAGTGGTAATGACGTGCAGGTGAGTGCAGTGCAGAAGAATCACACAGACAAACGTTGGTACAGGTGCAAGGGTGTTTATTTAAATTAATAAATGTCCAGAGCCTCAAGGCAAAACCTGTAACTAATAATAATGCTGGAAGTGATACAGCGGCGTGTATCACTTCTCGTTATAATCCTACGGGTTTGACCCGCAACCCCAAAGTCCCGTTCCGACACCCACACTAAACACAAACACAAAGACAGTGCGTGATTCAAGTGCTAAAAGGTGCAAAACAAAAGACAGTTCCAGTAGTGAAAAGGTGAGTGGTGAAGTCCGGGTTTGTCGCTGGCCTGCGGCTGCAGCTCCGGATCGTGCTCAGTAATCTTTAGTGAGACAACAACACACAAGACACACAGTGTTAGAACACAGACACAAAACACTCACGGTCGATCTCACAAACGGGCTCCTTCTTGGTCATATAATTTAACCATATGCAAAGGAACAGATCACTCAAGCCATGCCCTCTATTTATACCCTTGCCCATGACCCCGAGGTTAACGAGCTCATCCGCTCCTCCAGTCCTCGGATGCCACGCCGCTTACCGTCTGGGTCACTGAGCTCGGGTGCCATAGCTCCGCCCCCTTCCGAACTGACCGACTTCCATCTACCCTACGGAATAAATTGTCGTGCCATTTCATTAAGGGTACTCTGTTCCTCGTACACCGTGCTCTCACAGGTCGAAAGGGAGATCTAACACTAAGACTCATTCGATCTCTGTCACATATCCCACCGCTCAGAGTGGAGCCGAAGGAACACTCGGCTAAACCTACCTTTCCCATTACTCCCCCCTCCCGGGAAAAATAATCCGCATTTTGGTGGTCTTTCCCTGCACGGTGTACCATATGGTACATGAAGGGCTGCAATGCCAGATACCACCGAGTTATCCGGGCATTGCTGTCCTTCATTGTGCTTAACCACTTGAGTGGGGCGTGGTCAGTGACAAGATCAAATGAGTGTCCCAGCAGGTAATATCTTAAAGAGTGAGTAGCCCATTTAATGGCCAAACACTCTTTTTCGACGACGGAGTAGTTGCGCTCCCGAGGGAGCATTTTTTTACTTATGTACAGAACAGGGTGTTCTACTCCGCCTACCATTTGAGACAGGACTGCACCCAAGCCGACATCCGAAGCATCGGTGTGGAGGATGAATCTCTTAGTGAAGTCTGGCGTGATGAGAGCAGGGGCCTGGCAAAGTCTCTGCTTAACAGTATTAAACGCCCCCTGACATTCTTCTGACCATTTAATTGAATTTGGTGCGCTCTTTTTGGTGAGGTCAACTAAGGGATTAACCACTGTGGCATACTCGGGGATAAAGCGGCGGTAATAACCGGCTAACCCCAGTAGCGACCGCACTTGAGCCTTGGTTTTGGGGATTGCCGCGTCTACCAAGGCCTGGACCTTGGAGACAACGGGTTTCACCCTGCCATTCCCCATTACAAACCCCAAATATTGCGTTTCTTTTTTGGCAAACGCACATTTTCGCAAGTTAGCTGTCAGCCGGGCTGCCCTTAGAGACTGAAGGACGGCTGTGATCCTAGCCAAATGCTCTCGCCAGGTGGAGCTGTAAATGACCACATCATCAATATACGCTGCCGCATATTCACGATGTGGGTGTAAAACCTGGTCCATCAGTCTCTGGAAGGCAGCAGGCGCACCATGTAACCCAAACGGCATGGTTGTAAAATGAAACAGCCCCTCTGGTGTTGAAAATGCGGTTTTCTCTCTAGAACTACGAGTTAACGGGATCTGCCAATATCCCTTCGTCAGATCCAGAGTGGAGATGAACCTCGCCGTCCCCAGTCTATCTAGGAGTTCGTCGACCCGAGGCATGGGATACGCATCAAACTTGGCAATAGCGTTTACCTTGCGGAAATCAACGCAGAAGCGGTTGGTGCCGTCCTTTTTGGCCACTATCACAATTGGACTGCACCACTCGCTCCTGGAAGGCTCAATCACCCCAAGTTCGAGCATGTCCCATACCTCTTTGCGAACGCCACTCCGTCGACTTTCCGGGATCCGGTAAGGTCTCTCTCGCACTGTGACACCTGGGGGAGAGATAATGTCATATTCAGCGAGGTTAGTTCTACCGGGCGTGTTAGAAAAAACATCGCTAAATTCCTCAATTAACCTACGTAGTTCACGTTGCTGATCAGGAAGTAACTGTTCCCCCATCGAAATGTTCTTTGTGCTAGAGGGTTCTAGCTCGGGCCCTAAATCATCCTCTATATTGCCTGGGGCTATAAATAACACCTCTCTTGCCTGCCAGGGCTTTAATAAATTTATATGATAAATTTCTTTTTTGTTACGGCGATCGGGCTGTTTAATTTCGTAATTCACCTTTCCTATAGCCCGAATCACCTCATATGGCCCTTGCCATTTAGCACATAGTTTGGATTCCGCTGAGGGAAGTAGCAGCATTACTTTGTCTCCAGGTCGAAAAGTTCGGATTAATGCATTTTGATTGTAATGCTGCTGTTGTCGATGCTGAGCCGATCTGAGATTGTCTTGGGCCAAACGACCGACCAAATCTAGGCGATCTCTCAGTAGGAGCACATGCTGCACTACATTTTTGGACGAGCCTTTGTGCTCCTCCCACCCCTCTCTCAACAGATCGAGAATGCCGCGAGGCTGTCGGCCGTACAAGAGCTCGAAGGGGGAGAACCCTGTCGAACTCTGCGGCACCTCTCTCACCGCAAAAAGGAGGTAGGGAAGAAGCGATGCCCAATGTTTTTGCTCCTGATTCACAAATCGTCTCAGCATCGCCTTTAGAGTCTGATTAAAACGTTCCACCAAACCGTCCGTCTGTGGATGGTAAACCGACGTTCTGATGGGACGTATTTTTAGTAATTTATATACCTGCTGTAGCGTATTTGACAAGAAATTAGTTCCATGATCAGTCAATATCTCGTTGGGGATCCCTACTCTTGCCATAATCTGCACTAGTTCTTTGGCTATCGCAGCAGCACTAGTGGACCTCAATGGAACTGCCTCTGGGTATCGCGTTGCGTAATCTACCACCACTAATATATGCGTATACCCGGAGTCAGAAGGTAGCAAAGGGCCGACTATGTCCACTGCGATGCGTTCAAAGGGGGTGGAAATAATCGGCAGTGGGACCAAAGGGGCGGGGCGCACTCGACCCGGCGCTACTCTCTGGCAGTCTGGGCATGTGGCTACATATTTCGACACTTCCTTATAAAGACCTGGCCAAAAGAATCGAGCCAATATCCGTTCCCTTGTCTTGTCAACTCCGAGGTGCCCCGCAAAAGGGATATCATGCGCCAGCCTCATGACCTCCAGCCGACAAGACGGGGGGACCAATAATTGTGTTACAGGATGTCCTGTGCCCGCGGCCAGGTTTACCCTATATAGTAATTGCCCCTTGATAATGAAGTGTGGAAATACTAGTGCCCCAGCGCCTTCAACATCCTTACCTTCAATGGACCGGACCTGTCCCCGAATGTGCACCAGTGATGGGTCATTGTCCTGCTCCCACACTAGGTTCACATTCGAGTGCCACATGTCCGGTATATTGAGCGGGGCGGGAGTAACATCTGCCCTTGATGGCCCAGTAACCTCGCCCTCTCGGTCACACTGCGTTCCGACCCCCTTCGACTGACGTTTTTCACCGTTATAACAGGCTCCCACCAGCCCCCAGCCTTGTCTCATTAACGCTCCCTCCCATTTCCGCAGCCTTCTCTCTTTGTTTGTTTTTTTCGGCCGGAACAGGGAAGAGAACATTTCCGCTTGAAAGGGAAAAACATTACCAATCATTTCCCCTTCTACTTTTTCTGCCACATTTGCGTGTATGGCCGGGACTGCCCTTAATTTCAATAAATCTTTATAGTTGGGCCAGTCCCGACCCAGAATAATGGGATGTGGTAACCTTTCCGCTACCCCAACTACCAGGGAACGTTTCATCGGACCGACCGATAAATATGCTTTTACTGTGGGGTATGTTGCTGTGTCTCCATGGATACAGGAGATCGCCACCTGACCTTGTGGCTGCCACACCATACCGCCTAAGAGAGATGCTCTAATTAAGGTCTGACCACACCCTGTGTCCACTAATGCATGGGTTTTCACATTTCCAAAAGTCACCTTAACAATACAAGGCCCCTCCCGACCATTTTTCCCTCGCTTACCCGCTTCAGATGCCAGATTACAGACGGCCACGTCACACTCCATCGCAGATGGGCATGACCTAGCCTGATGTCCCGGCTGGCGGCACCTAAAACAGGTAGGGGGAAAGGAGGGCACAGTGTTAAATGGTCTGTCCCGCTGCTGGTATGGCAACGGGGCAGGGGCAGCACCTCTACCCCAGCTGGGGGCCAACCTTGGTCTCCATGAAGAGGAGGCAAGGTCGCCCATTGGGGTTGGTGCTCTCGGAGGTCGTTGAACCGGTCCTGGTGGTGGGGTTGGTGGAGCAGAGAGAGGAGGTGGGGCTCGGCCGCTCCGTTGAGATAGCGGGGTGAGTAGCCCGGTCTGGGCGGATACCAGGGAGTCCTCGAAGTCCTCAGCGAGCTTGACTGCCTGTTCCAGGGTGTCGGGGTTGTGGCGCCGTATCCATCCTTGGGTCTCGGCGCCGACCACATGACAAAACTGCTCAATGACGATGGCCTCCCCCATCTGGGCAGTTGTTTTTAGCGCCGGGGTGAGCCAGTGTATCATGTGGTCACAGAGCTTCTGCGCGACCACCCTGGGGCGTACGTTCGGGGACCTCCTGTACTCCCTGAACCTCACTCGGTGCGTTTCCTCCGTAATGTTAAGACGGCGGAGAATAGCCAGCTTTACCAGGTCATATTGAGCGGCGTCGTCATCCCCCATCGCCTGGTAGGCTGCCTGCGCTTCCCCAATCAGGCAGGGTCCCAGCTGGCTTGCCCAGAACTGTCGGGGCCATGACGCGGTGGTAGCCAGCCGCTCAAATGCCACCAGGTATGCCTCTGGATCATCATCCGCCGTCATTTTCTGCGTCCGTGCTTTGGGCGCTCTGAAGCTGCATTCTGCTGATGCTGTGGGAGGTATTGCCAGCCCGACCCTCTCGATCAGCGCAGTGTACCTCTCCTCTCTCCGTCTTTCCTCCACCTCCCGTCTGCTGTCCAGCTGCTCCAGCAGCGCCGACAGTGTTGCGTAGTCCATCCTTACTTCTGACAACCACGTGTGGCAAAGTGGTAATGACGTGCAGGTGAGTGCAGTGCAGAAGAATCACACAGACAAACGTTGGTACAGGTGCAAGGGTGTTTATTTAAATTAATAAATGTCCAGAGCCTCAAGGCAAAACCTGTAACTAATAATAATGCTGGAAGTGATACAGCGGCGTATATCACTTCTCGTTATAATCCTACGGGTTTGACCCGCAACCCCAAAGTCCCGTTCCGACACCCACACTAAACACAAACACAAAGACAGTGCGTGATTCAAGTGCTAAAAGGTGCAAAACAAAAGACAGTTCC
Organism: Acipenser ruthenus; assembly: GCF_902713425.1. NCBI lineage: Eukaryota > Metazoa > Chordata > Actinopteri > Acipenseriformes > Acipenseridae > Acipenser > Acipenser ruthenus. The sequence continues at coordinate 3,910,518 of NC_081191.1, forward strand.
AGTAGTGAAAAGGTGAGTGGTGAAGTCCGGGTTTGTCGCTGGCCTGCGGCTGCAGCTCCGGATCGTGCTCAGTAATCTTTAGTGAGACAACAACACACAAGACACACAGTGTTAGAACACAGACACAAAACACTCACGGTCGATCTCACAAACGGGCTCCTTCTTGGTCATATAATTTAACCATATGCAAAGGAACAGATCACTCAAGCCATGCCCCCTATTTATACCCTTGCCCATGACCCCGAGGTTAACGAGCGCATCCGCTCCTCCAGTCCTCGGATGCCACGCCGCTTACCGTCTGGGTCACTGAGCTCGGGTGCCATAGCTCCGCCCCCTTCCGAACTGACCGACTTCCATCTACCCTACGGAATAAATTGTCGTGCCATTTCATTAAGGGTACTCTGTTCCTCGTACACCGTGCTCTCACAGGTCGAAAGGGAGATCTAACACTAAGACTCATTCGATCTCTGTCACACCCATTTACTTCTAACTTAAATTTAAAGGATAAATGAATCATGATGCACATTATCTTTGAAGTCACACACACACAATTTCTCTTTTAGATGCTCTTTATTGTATATTTCACATAATACAGACAGCTCAAACGGTTCAGCTTAGATTATTTAACCTTCATTAGAATTCAGTCACTTATTCTTAAAGCAATTGGAATTATTTTTTTTTTTGTGCGATGGAATCTCAAGTTCACGTATCCAGAGCATATTAGTTTCATGGGTCAGACTATAGAACGGGATGAGATTTAACACACTAATGATGGTAATCAACAATCTGGTTGTAGACATCTTTTTCTGACTTTGGTTTACTCTGCGTGACAGAAGTATGGAAAAGATCGAACAATTTGGATTGTTCTGTTGTTCTGTCAATACTTCATCTCCATCTTCACTCAACTGAAGTCCAGCACTAGCATTATTACCTGTAAAAGTGTGATACACATAATGAGATTAACACAGGTTTAGTGGTCCTTATGGTTATCCAATTTCAGAGTATATACAGTAAGGCTAGTTTGTCTGATAGAAAATCTGCTTCTAACTGTGGTCACAAATTCAAGGGTGGGGTGGGGGGAGGGAGTCAAGCCACTGTTCGTGTCTGATAGTTAAAGCAAGATTTATGAATGTTTTATTTTGTGAAGGTTGTATCAATATGGTAATCAAAAAGGCTGCCAGATCATCAAGTGAAATACCAAGACATTTGAACTTCAGTCGGTATGTACACTCGGCTTTCTTCAGAAGGAACACTCGGCTTTCTTCAGTCCCTTGTCATTCTGCAGCGACACATCAAACTCTTTGCAGTTATGTCCCGTTGGGTGAGGCAGGAATCGAGGCCAGGAGCCAGGGGGGTAGGGTCTCACTGGGGTGGTTAGGATTACTGGAAAGAAAATAACAAATCAATACTGTATATTTGTAAACATGATTGTATTGATCTGAACTGTAAATCTACCTCCCGACCAAGTAAAGCTGGTGCTACTTCACAGGGATGGGCTGACTCGATGGCAGGACGGAACAGGAAGTCGGCCATCTTGATGAAAGGGCGTAGCTGTAAGACTGCTGAACAGCTCTACTGTGATCAGCTGTGTTGCACACGGCGATTGGATAGAGCTTGGCGCTGTACTGATCACAGGGAGGAGTTTAGCAGTACAACGAGGATGCAGCTATGTGAGTACGACCCCTTACGCTGATCCAGTAAGAGGTCGGAGCGTTGTTGTGGTTTTGTTTTGTGTGTGTTAGCAGGTGCTGAGGCTTTGGAGCCAGCACTAACCTGGAGAACCTGCATTGCCACAGCACCTCAGAGACAGCACCATGGAGCACGGGCACTTGCACCCTGGACTTGTATTTATTGTGTATTTTTTATTATTTTGGGGAACCTTTTGCTTTGGACTGCAAACCCACCATTTGATCCCCAATACCACTGCTGGTAGAGGGGATAATTCTTGAATAAACTGACTGATTGTAAAGATACCTGCTGATGTGGACATTGGATTCGTACCCACACCACTCACATCCTCACAGGAACGTTAAATATTTATGAATGATACAGGGTTAGAATATTGTGCTCATACAGACCTAATCTATACATCAAACTAGACACGTTGTTATATTTTTATATATTTTTGTCAAAATAAAAAAAAAAACGTCAGAGTATGTCAGAGGGTGTTCCCTTTCAATTCGAAGACGACCCTGTAAGTCGCCCTGGATAAGGGCGTCTGCTAAGAAATAAATAATAATAAAATAATAATATGCCTGCCTATTGGTAGGTATTCACTGAGCTTTCTATACCAGAGCTGCCGATAGGCCCCTTCCTGATGAAATCCTCGGTCCCGCCTACCGAGGGGTTAAAACCGTCATTCCACGGAAGACATTTCTCTTTTTGCCTCTCAAGACGGTAAGGTAAGACCTCTGTGTTGAAATGAGCGTTTTGTGAAAAAAAAAAGCTTTTCTGAGTCGACTGCAGTTCCCCTGCATTTGTGCTGAAAGCTGGCTTGCTGCTTTCCTGGAATCAGTGGCTCCAAAATTGAAGCCTCTTTTTCTTTCCTCCTTCTTTCAGCAGCCTGCTTGCTTGCACTGCAGGCTGCCTTTCCTTACTGTCTGTCGTGTGTAAGCGATGATTTAAAGGAGTGTGTGTGTACGTCTTTTGTAGTCTACACTCTTGGCAGAACACAGTCCCTCTATCGAGACTAGACCTCGCCGCACCCCCAATGTCGAGTGATTCCACCAGCCGTTGTCTGGGCAGCTGGACGGGGCCTTGTTTGTTTTGGTTGTCGCTACATGTCCTCCTGTCTGTATACCAGACTGCACAACCCTGCTGGTTTGGGTTGTGCTGTGGATTAGCTGCAGTGCAGTTGTTATATACAACAACAGCCAACCAGCCATGTATGCCTCCACCGGGCCGTGTGTTTACATACACCTCGCTGTAGAGTAGACCTTGCCAGCTGCGTAGGCCCGCCCACCTCAGTGTGTCAGGCCTCCATAACAACAAACAACAACAGTGTGTTCTCCCCCAATTGTTTTTGCTTTGTTTTTGGTGTTTTGCTTTTCATCTCGCCCGCCACTGATTCGGCCCTTGTGTCTCCCTGGTGAACGCTGTGTGCTGACTCACCGTCACATTCTCCAGTCAGTCCGGCTGGGTGCCTGGTTCAACACTATGGACTTATGGGACATGTATTTTCACGTTCCCATTTGTCCAGAGCACAGGAAGTACCTCCCTTTCAGGGAAGCGTTTATGAGTTCTCCGTGCTGCCGTTCAGCCTCTTGTCAGCTCCTTGTATGTTGCGGCTGCAGTGGATCAGAGTAATAATCTCAACGACTGGTTGATCTGTTCCCAGTCGCGGGAGGGAGCAGTGGCCCACACAACGGTCGCGAAAGAGCATCTGGTGAGGCTGGGCCTCACCATCAACGATGCAAAGAGTCGGCTTACACCGGTGCAGTGCACGACATACTTGGAGCTCCGGCTGGACTCCAGTACGATGCGCGCATACCTGTTGGACGACCGAGTAGCAGCTATTCGAAGTTGCCTCTTCCTGTTTCGACAGGGATTGGAGGTTACTCTGGTGTTGTGCCAGAAACTGTTGGGTCTGATGGCCGCAGCCGTATCAGCCATCGAGCTGGGTTTACTCCGCATGCGCCCGCTACAAGAGTGGCTCAATGCATTTCGATTACATCCCAAGTGCGACAGACACTGTCGGCTGACAGTGTCTCACACGTGCTCGGCAGCCCTGCGCTGGTGGAGGACGACCTCTCACCTGTGTGAAGGTGTGCGGATGGGAGTGGTGTTAAACCGGCAAGTGGTGATGAAGGACGCCTCTAACTTGGGTTGGGGGGCGGTCTGGGAAGGCAGAGGAGTCCGTGGATCCTGGCCGTCCGCTGGATGTCCCTGCCTTTTTCCTTGCCCTCCTGCACTTCCTCTCCGTGCTACAAGGAACACATGTGTTGGTCCGGACAGACAACACAGCAGTGGTGGCGTATGCCAACCACCAGGGTGGCCTACAGTCCCCGGGGGTTTCATCGCATTGCCTTCTGGCTTTGCCTGGATCTCCTCAGTCAGATGAAAGGCACTCTCTGGCACCCGGAACCGGGCAGGTTCCAGCTATGGGTCTGGCCCCTGAATGGGACCGCTGGTCAGCCCTAGGGCTATCAGATGCAGTTGTGGGTATGTTGAAGAACGCTAGGGCGGATTCCACTAGGTCATTGCATGCCTACAAGTGGAAGTATTTTCAGAATTGGTGTCTGACTAGAAGTCATGACCCAGTCTCTTGCCCCATGCCAGTTATCTTACAGTTTCTGCAAGAACTGCTTGATGCTGGTGGGTCACCTTCCACATTGAAGGTGTATTTAGCGGCTATTTCTGTGTGCTATTTCTGTTTTTATAAATTTAGTCATCGCCAATTATTTTTACCCCGGTTTTCACCCAAATTTAGCATGCCCAATTATTATCTGTATCCCCGGCTCACCGCTCGCAACCCCCCCGCCGACTCGGGAAACGGAGGCTGGAACACGCGTCCTCCGAAACGTGCTCCTTCCAAGCCGTCATTTTTCGCACTGCAGATCCACAGCAATGCCACCAGACCTATAGTGCCGGAGGACAACACAGATCTGGCGGCTCCGCTGCAGAGCCACAGGCGCCCTATCGGCCACAGGGGTCGCTGATGCGCGGTGAGCCGTGGATTCCCCTGCCGACCTAAGCCCTCCCTACCCGGGCAGCGCTCAGCCAATTGTGCGCCGCCCCCTAGGAACTCTCGGTCACGGTCAGCTGTGACATAGCCTGGACTCGAACCTGCGATCTCCAGACTATAGGGCACATCCTGCGAGGAGCTGGATGTGCCACTCGGGAGCCCCCCCTGAATGGAGCCTTGATGTTGTACTGGAGGCTCTCACGAAGGCCCCATTTGAGCCCATATACTCTACAGAGTTGAAGTATCTGTCTATGAAGACAGCCTTCCTCTTGGCTATCACCTCCGCAAAGCAGGTCAGTGAGCAGCAGGAACTGTCGGTGCACAGCTCCTGTATGCGTATTTGGGACAATGGCAGCAGGGTGTCACTGCGTACAAACCCTGCTTTCCTTGCCAAGGTGATTACAGCTTTCCACATGAATCAGTCATTCCATCCACAACCGTTTTCTTCAGAGGAGGATAGGAAATTGAATTTCCTCTGCCTAGTGCGGGCATTCAGATGCTGCTTGGATAGGACAAGAGCTCTGCATCATTCTGACCAGCTCTTTGTCTGTCATGGGATATGGACCCTAGGACAGCCCCTCTCGAAGCAGCGACTGTCACATTGGATTGCGGACACAGACTCGACTGCGTATGATGGTGCTGGCTTACCCCCACCTGGGAGGGTAGCTGCACATTCCACTAGATGGTTGGCTACATCTTGGGCCCTCTATAGAGGGGCCTCGTTGTTTGATATATGTAATGCGGCTAGTTGGGTTATGCCACATACGTTCTCCAGGTTCTATCGCCTTAACGTGATAGATCTTTCCTTGCCTTCATTAGGCACAAGGGTCCTTCAGGTTGCATGCTCGCACCGCTAACCTTGGGTTAGGCGGTTCTGACGCGTCCCTCGTATGCTGCTGTTCCTTCTCCCTCGCAACGACTCTGGTGTACATTTCCCATGCGTAATGTTTTGGTGGTCGTCTTCTAATTGAAAGGGAATGTTAGGTTACTTACCGTAACCCTGGTTCCCTGACCACCAGCCGCAAGGTCACATCGGTCGCCCTCATGGGTTCGATGTGGAATGACGATTTGAACCCCTCGGTAGGCAGGACTGAGGCTGTCATCCAGGAAGGGGTCTATCGGCAGCTCTGATATAGAGAGCTCAGTGAATACCTACCAATATGCAGGCATATCGCATGCGTAGTCTTCTATGGTCGTCGTCTCTTTCAGGGAACCAGGGTTACGGTAAGTAACCTAATGTTTTCATACCTGCAAATGAAAAAGTCACATGACATACCATTAGTTAAACTTGACAGAGAGCATTATAGAATACAGCCGTGTGCCTGTGGTCTCTCTGGGATCCAAAAGTGGCCTCAGTGTGGCAGCTACTTACAGCCCACATGCAAAACAACACTTTTGGAAGTAAGACAATACATGAACCACATATAAAAAACACCACAACTGGTTGACTGTCATTTGTAAACAAAGTGAAAGAGACACCTGTCTGATGTCCTGTATAATCACCCACCAGTTAAGCCTAAAAGAGTTCTATCTATTCTCATGTGTAGTTTATTTAAGCCTAGAAGAGTTCTATCTATATATAAATATATTTTCATTATTAGAAATGAACAGCTTCAAATGTTTTTACCTCCACCAACACCTAAGTGGTTTCTTACTAGTTAGAGGGAAAAGGTAATTTTTTGGCATCTCTGCACTGACAGTATCACACAAAAAGAAATGAACAGGAAAAAACCACTTCATTAAATAGAAATGAAATGGCAGTAAATGTATTGTAACTAGTGTAACTACATCAGCTCTAAGTTGGAACAGTAATTAAAGATCACTAATAAATGATATCTGGCTACTGTATATCAATGACATTGACCTGCAGTCGTGGTTCTCTTATACTGAGCTCTTATTACATTTGAGTTGCTGTCTGTAACAATGTAGCATACTTTTCTTTCATGCAGCAATTCACTCCCACTGTATCAGTTTTACATGTTTTCAAATGCTGTAGCAGCAGTTATCAGTGGCTCTCAATGGGGTTTATTGAATTTAGTTTGGGTGATGGCGGTGGGACTTGGTGTATTTATGGTGATATCATTACATTTTCATAAAGACATAATCTTCCTTTTGTACTGTACTGCAGTATGAGTTCACAATAACACCCAGATAGAATTTCCTTTTGAAAGAATTGCAAATGGATAGGATACCACAATTGTCTATTGAATATTTCTTTTTTTATTTACACAATACTGGTTACCGGAGAACAATTGGATCATTTTGACAAGACAGTGAAAATCACAAAATGTAGATTACGATAACATAATTCCTAACTGAATTTTAATCTCTGGGTTCTGGTAGCTATCAAAGGCAACGAGGTCTGATGGTTAATACTAGCAAAGACCGCAAAAACTCCAGTATAGGCTATGTTTACAAGGACTGTTGACATCCAGAATGGAACATTCTTTTTCTAGAATTTTGACAAGTAGAGATCCAACATGAACCCCCATCCAGCTTCTGTCAAGTTAACATTTTTTATATCATGTTAATGCCCACGAGTTATGAAGTGGCTATACAGGTCTTGTATGAAAGGCTAGCACAGTTACAGAGGGACAACAGTCCCAGTGAGCCAGCCAATACAACTGTTTTTATGTATTGCCAATTGCTTACTTATAACACACCCAATATAAATACATGGTCTGCCCTACAGCATTTTACTACTTTGCCATTGAAGTCAAGCCAATTCTCATCTTAGGGATGTATTACTGCTGCACAATTTAAATAAAGCTTAACTTTAGCTGGTGTTGACATTGCAGACTCCTGCAGGTTTTGAGCTCACTGGCAGTGGAAACTGTGACAAAGATGTATATGTATGTGTATTGAATTACCTGTAACAGGCTGAAGCATAATCTTTCTTTCTGTAATGCTGAGGGATATGTCGCCTGGTGATGTTTTGTTCATTCTCTGACCTCTCAATAGTTTGTGATCCTACATCATGTTTAGTCTGGCTAAAGTACTACTTACTGTATTTGATATACTCTATAACCTTGACAAATCAAATCCACTCTATGGAAACATCTGTAAATGCTGGATTTATGCCAGCAGGGATCCACTACAAGTCTTTATATGTCACTGATAAGAGGAATGCATCATTTTTCTGAGAATGACCTTTGTATAAATGAACGGATAACAAGTTAACTGCAGGTGTATTTGGAGAAATGATACAATTCAACACAAATAGGACCTGTTTGATGGAACTGTTAGACTTTGAACACAGTTAACAATGTTAACTGTGAAAAACCAATGGCAGAGGTTTCTTGCTAGCTTAGACATCTTTAGCTTAAAGAGTTAAGATTGAATGGTTCTCAATCTGGCCACCTTAGCAATGATTTTTCCCCATGGACTTCATTTGCGGCACTTGTACCCTAATGGCAATGACTACTGTCAAAATGATAACGCAGCCATCCAGCATGCAAGAAATGAGTGCAAATGGATTGAGGAGCAAGCTTCCAGGGCCACCACATCCCAACTGAGCATGCTTGGGATGAACTTGAATGGTGCATTTATCATCACAAACCCCTGCATACTGTTCCTGAAATATTAATGACTGAATGGAATAACATCCCTTCAGACACCTTGTAGCACCTTGTGTCAAGGCTGTGACTAGCAGGACATTAGGTACAAGTCCTAATAAAGTGACCAGCAGGACATTAGGTACAAGTCCTAATAAAGTGACCAGCAGGACATTAGGTACAAGTCCTAATAAAGTGACCAGCAGGACATTACTTACAAGTCCTAATAAAGTGACCAGGCAGTAGATATACAAGAAGACAGTAGCTGAGGTACGTTTCTTGAGACTATTTTTGCATTTTAAATTTGTCTTCTTTCAAACTCGTTTGATGTGATTGTCTGCCCTGTGGCTTATGCAATCCTGCGGATGTTATTCACACACTACCTCCTATTTAACAGCAAAATGAGTGTAACTTGGTGGTTTTGTAAACACCAGTGGTATAGATATTACATTAAAAAGATCACAAAGTGTATAATGCAGCAGCCGATGTTGAAAGATTTCGTTTGAGTCATCCAATTAAAAAAAAAATTAAAAAGCATCTGCTAAATATTTGTCACGAGAAAATTTTCCTAAGCATGTCTCCAAATGTGTTTTTTTTCCCCAGCCAGAGTAACTTCAGAAAAATGGACTGCGCTTGCCAAACACTGGTGGAATGAGAGAAAAACTAAGATGCATGCACAAATATCTGAAGAATGTGGGAGAAAGCCAGAGTCATTTTCTTTAGTTCTAGTTCTTTCTAGAACACCACTAGTGGCTAATACATATTGTGAAACTCCCCACAGGAGGGTTCTATTAAACATAAGGTTTAATGTTACTGTTTTTTTCTCTCAAAATATATTAAAATGTGTTTGTTTGTATTATCTAAGATATTTAGAACCAATGCTCACTGAACATGCAAATCTAATTTATTATTTTTATAAGCGTCACTTAACACTCACGCTGCTATTTTGATGATCTTGTGCACAGCTATGCTTTTAGTAAATAAGTTTCCCACTGAGCTAGGACAGGATTATAGGACAGCAAACATCTCTTTATTGTATGTACGCATTTCAGCACAAGTAAAAGTGAACAGCTGACACGTGTTCACATAATCATAATTAAAACATGCATACAGATAATGGGCCTCCATTATAATATAACTAGTACCGTACATACTGCTTTACTGTTAATATATTTAAATTACAAAATCCAGCTAAAAGTGTTTCTAAACGTAACAAACTTATTTTTAGTTGGTTGCCAGTTTCATTTAAAAGAGGGAGGAGTTTGAAGGGAATTTAGAAGAAGTAGCCTACCCTCTGAGGTACAGTAGAATAAGTCATGAATGGGGTGGATTTGTGATGTGTTGTTGAACAACAATATTGATCTACAGTATAGGATGACACCAGTCTCACCACACAAGCCTCTCAGCTATGTTACACACTGGACTGAAATGTGCTCATCTATAAAGCACCTCTGAAGCTGGAGCTGCTGTGGGGAGATGCTTCTTAAGAAGAATTTATTGAGCAAAAGCCATACTAAGGGGATGGGGCAGTGAAAGCAAAGAGGAGAGAGATACACAGTGCCGTAAGAAAACAAAAACAGGCTTTCCCCCCCATCCTCAATAATTGTTAACATGCCTTGTTTGCAGTAGATCTAACCAGACATTTTAATTGCAGAGTGCTTGCAAAGGTCACCAATAATAATCCCACAAGCCACCTAGAACACAGGGAGAGAGGGGGCACATAGACAGATATAATGCAGGAAGACATTTCAGCTGTAGACAGTTGCGAGTTTAATCCCCTGGGGTATTACAGGGTTTTCATGGGTCCTAAAGGTCAGGTTTGCTAGTGGGGATCTGGGTTTATCACTGACTACCACTGAACAGGCAGACACACAGACTGCACAGTACAGCTATGACCAAAGGTTTTGCATCACCCTATAAAATTAACCAATTTTGTTTCATAAAGTCAAATGAAACTTGCTAAATAATGTTACGTTAACATATTGTATTACACACCGCTTTGTAATTTCCCATATACGTGTGATATGTAAAATGTGACATTTCGAAATCTAACATGAAATACTGTACTACTGTTACAGCTTCCGGTAGACTTTGGTGATATCATTTTGTACTTTATTTGATTACATGATGTTAAATAAAAGATCTAAATTATGTTCACATAGTTATTTTTTTTAAACATCCTAAAAGTCTTGCTGATGCAAAACCTTTGGCCAGAGCTGTACACTTATGTAAACACATCTCAACAACATTTTCTTAGTAGTTCCTTGGTACTTCTTGTGCTTTTCCTCTTTATCCAACTTATCCATACTGACAGTATCCATACTGACATTAGTGGACCTGTTTTAGACATTTATATATGTGAGTCATTAGAATACATTTGGCCCAAGGTTCTACGGTGCTCCTGGAGGAGGAGTGAGTTGTGAGTTTTGGAACCTTGTCAAGTAGACGCAGCCAGTCTGGGTAGCAAAACCCTGTATTAAGAACTGCTGCAAATCCAAATGTTTAAAGCCCTGCATTCAGAATTTCAAATATCAACATTTCATATAAAAAAACAAACAAAAAAACATTCACAGTGTGTGCCCCTGTTGCAAATAGGAAAAATCCATATTGGGAATTCTTTTAGGTTATAAATGGTTGAGTGGTAAAGGAAATCTTCTGGGCAAGTGAGCAAACATTCCAAAGGCTTGTACATCGTTACTTGGCCATAGTTAAAAGTACCCATCTTGTTTTTTAAAATAATGCAGTTTAACATCCACTGGCTGCTAAGCCATTGATTACTAGCAACCCTTTTCACTCAGCTTTAAAAGTATGGTAAAACATTTTGTTTTTTGTTGATATTCATGAAACTGTTCCAGACAGTTGTGAAACAAAAAGAAACAAAAAGTCAGTTTATGAAAACCAGAAAGTAATTTAACAATTAAATAATAATGTTTGTTAATCAGTTTTTCAGCTTTGAAAAATACATCTTTTGGGTAATACCATACGGGATAGACATGCTCAAGGCAGTACAATTCACAAAAAGGCACATTGAAAAAAATACTCTGGGCTTTAAAAAACACTTGGAAACTAGTTGTCTTTCCAAAAGGAGACTCCACCCATCAATCATATACATTACCAGTTTAAGCAAGTGCCACTTGTCCTGTCCGCTGGCCGAGTCATTCTTAATCACGGTATTGCATTCATCTTAGTTCAGCCACCAAAGGGGCGGCTATCGAGCTCCAATGGATAAGGCCATGGGCCAAATTATAAACGTGAATGTATTATGTAACTGTTTGCTATATGGTTGTTTATATCAAGCATCGAGCAACTTATTTCTCTCTCGTCAACCGTCATGTTCATTTTGGGCATAACTGTTTGCCAACAGTTCATGTACCACCAGACATATCTCTTGCCAAATCAATAAATTGCCATTTTCTCACAATTAAGTAGATGTCTCCTTTCTGAATCTGTCAAGACTTTGGTCTTTAACCCTGTTAGCCCTGATACGGTATGTGTTTGAAAGCAGATGGCCATTTATTAACCTGGATACCTTTTTCACACAACAACAATACAGATAGTGGCACATTTTCACACTGAAGTAGTTATCATCACTTAGGAATGTGCCACTGCAGAATAATATTTTCTACACTGTTGTTAAAAGTGTCATTTTTGTTTTTCATAAGATTCAATTAATGGTTTCCTGCCTTTTTTGAGAGATGCCTCTCATATATAATATCTACTTTTACTCTTGCATCAGGCTACATTTATACAATAAGCATATCATTGGAAAGAAAGAAAAATGCACAGGTTATTTTAAAACTAAATTTAGAATTGTGAGGCATGACTAGATCAGGCCAAGGTTACTGAACACTAAAGAGCACAGCCTGTAATTTCTCAGTGGATTCATTCTTCTTCCCCTCAATATTGTTCTATTTCCATCTCTAGCAGCACATCTGTTCTCGTATGAATCCATTTCACATGTTCCTTTGTAGTTTTATTCTCTAGCCGTCCACTACAGTACCTTTTGTGAAATATAGTTTTGCCTATCAACATTTCCAATTTCATAATTTTAACATTCTCTCTCCAGAACCTCTTTTCCAATAAGAATAAATGCACTGCTTTAATAATAATAATAATAATAATAATTACAATAAAAAACCCCAGTAGATTTGTAATATTACATTTAGAACTGCACATCACTGAATCAGATCCTGGCCACTCAACACTAATAACTGTGCACAAACATGGAACAGTTGATCTCACCCGTGGTTTTGTTTCGTTGACCGTTAAGGGAGGCTCTTGTTTTTGCTGTCTGATTGAGTTACTTAGTCACTGAATGTGCATCCAAGTTGTGTTTAAACCCAGGCCTTCGGAGGTGAAAGGTTAATACGTAAACCCCCTGGGCAGCTGCATTCTAGAAGTCACAAGTCACCAGTCTGACAAGCATCATAGGTGCAGTGCTTTTTTATATTTTATATAATGCTGTGTAGTTATTTGTTTCCCTCTAATGAAGTATATCATTTACTTCAGTTTGGTTCCAAACGTTTCTGATAAAAGAGATAACTAGTGATTTCAATGAGCCTCCCATCTTCGGCTTGGGGCATATGTGATACCATATTAAACATAGTGAATCTATGGAGCTGTGGCAAAGTGGTTTGCAGTGCACAGGTGCAGAGGTGATGCAGTGCTCAGTAATAACAAGCACAACACAGTTCACGGTGAAAAACAGCTCTTTATTTGTGCTGGATTGCTTATTTGGCAACCTTAAATAATAATACCTGGCACTACACAATGATGTGTATAGTGCAGGTAAACCACGGGGTTCCGTCCCGAAATAATAATAACACGCACTATACACAGACACGGTCACGAATTCCAACAGTGAGTGCTCCTTGTGTAAGTGGTGATTTATACAGCACAGTAAAACAGTAGTTCAGTGCAGTCCAGGTTTGATGCTGGCTGATTGATAAGGGTGACAATTAATAGACAGACAGATACAACACGAAAAACACTCATGGTTACTTTTTGCTGGTACCGTCCTTTACAGGTCTTTTCACAACCATAACAAAGGAATAGATCACTTCATCACATCCCCTGATACACCCTCAGTCACGCCCCCCTTCGGTTGCGAGTGCAATCACTTATCCTCCAATCCGTGACTGACACATCACCTACCGTATTAAGGCGATGACTTCTGGTATTGTGACTCCGCTCCCTTTCTGGATGGCTTGCATCCGACTGACCCTGGAATGAACTGCCAGACCATCCAGTCCGGGGCACACTGTTCCTGTTATACAGCGCCCTCACAGGTCGGGAGGGAGATTGTTGACTAGGATTCATTCGCTTTCTGTCACAGGAGCATTTTAAATTATAACACAAAACCCTAGATTTGTTTTGCTCATGCCCCAAAACTTGGAGGTTTTCTTATTAAGAATAAAATAATGTTCTTAGTGCCAGCTTTGTAGTATTATTATTATTATTATTATTATTATTATTATTATTATTATTATTATTATTATTATTATTATTATTATTATTATTTATTTATTAGCAGATGACCTTACCCAGGGCGACTTACAGTTGTATACAAAAAATACATATCAAGAATTACAGTACAATTAAGAGCAAATTAAATGTATAATCATTGTAGTGAGGTAGTCCCATAAGTTTGCCAAGTGGTGCTTTATTTTACATATATGATTCCTGAAAAAGAGCGTCTTTTACTTCTTTAGAAAGCAACTCTGCCGTTTGTTGTGCTATTAATACATCATGAATACATCAAAACAACAACAACAACAACAACAACAACAACAATAATAATAATAATAATAATAATAATAATAATAATAATAATAATAATAATAATAATAATACCTTATGTTGCCTCTCTAACCCACAGAAGAAAGCACGGCCAGCTTTTACTAGAGGAGCCACTTTTAGTATTTTTTAAAACCAAATTCAATTCTTCTTTCAGCTTGATGTGTACAGTCTGTTTGGTCTTTCTCCGTTAAGTCACACGATATACATTACATAATTATTTAATACATACCATGCTGTGAAACCAGGCCCTATGATGTAGGGTAATGAAAAATATGGATATTACAATAAAAATATCTTGTTAAAGTTTACTGCAGTATTGGCAGACTCCAGCAAGCATGGCACAGCTGTGGGGTTTAATCAGGTGATAGGATAAAGCTGTTGAAGCAGATGACAGCTGATGCCATATGTTTTTTAGGTATTTTTTTTATATATTCTTTATATCAGGTAGAACAAAAATATCCTTATTGAAGGATATGAAGTCAGCAGAACAGTTGCATGCTAGAGAGTGGAGTCTAGGATGATCAGTGCTGTTACAACTAGGCTCACTGACATAGAATCTCTTTACTCACAATTGTCAGAAGCAATTTTTTTCAGAACAGAAACACTGAATTAGAGGCTTGTCTGTAGGCTTAAGTCATTGCTGGATGGACATCGGTTTTGCCTTAAAACCAAAATATAATTGTTTGTGTGCAGCAAGACAGTGCATCTCTTTAAAAAGACCTTTGAAAGCCTGGACCACCTCACTGCAAAACTAAACTGGCTCATGTAACAGGGAGGTTGGACACACCACAAGTGAATGTCTTAACCACTGTGCAAAACAGCCGGACTGGTCTGCATTCGTGATTTCACACAGCACAGCCCAGTACACTCACTGCAGTCTATCACAGTTCACTGAAGGGCTTCAAGTTAGCAGGTTGGTCGACATCAATCATCTGAAAAGAAAGACCAGCGGGTCTCAGGGAACAGAGTCAGGCTTCCTTACTGTATTTCAACTTGTGGTCTCTTATAACTGCTAATACGTGTGTAACAACAAAGCCTATGGACTGTGTAGTACATTGGGGATTGTATTACTATTACTACATTGATCACTGTAATTTTTCCCTTTAATTTATTATGTAAGGTGACACTAATATGCCAACCTGCCAACTTCTGACATCAGCCCCATGGACAATTCCTGATTTATATAACAAAATATCATTACACTAAGTTTATGAATGTATGGGTTTCTATGTCAGATACTGAGCAGGTTCAGTATGGAAATGTCTAGGTTGGAAATGGTCCAAAGAGTCCATAACAGTGACCACTTCTGTTTACAGAGGAGGCTGGATGGCTCTGTGTATCCTCAGGGAACCCTGTCTTTTAGTGTTGCTGTACTAAAGTTAGAAGTTATGGATAAAAGGCATATGAACTTTTTCACATCCTCAGGACCACAAATGTCAACCGAGGAACTCAAGGACTGGTTTTAATTGAGTGACTCATAAATGAGCTCTGGTGCTCAGTTTATTGTGTGAAAGTGGCACACAACACAGCCTTAAGGAAATGGTCATTTGCATGGCTCGAAAGGCACAGCAGTGGCTGGTTCCCTATTTGTCTTTTTGTTGTTTTTTGCTCATTCCCTGTAACAGCGTTTCCCCTTCTTGAGGGCTCGGTTACTGTCGGTCATCACTTTGCTGAGCCTCCTTCAAGGGACAGAAGGTCCCCTGAGGGCTGAGCATTTAAACTGAATTCACCTTTTATACTAAACACATGTGTACAGACATGCCCACCTCCCCCATTCCCTTAGGGGCTAAACTGGAGGGAATCAGGGTGGAGTGGAGAGTCTACACACTGGAGATACCCATCTTCTACCTGCTCTGTGGTAAGCAATAGCAATAGGATTGCTGAGAGTTTTACCTGGTTTGAGATATTTGCTCCAGCACATGGTACATGAAAACGCTAGATCTGGTGCTGCCTGCTCAGAAGCTGACCATTTTTATAGAAGGACAGATCACTGCCAAAAAAAGGAAGAGAAAAAAAAACTTTAACTAACCATGTTTAAAATGAAAATGATTGAGAAACAACAAAATAGGTTTCAGAAAGTAAAAGTAAAAAAAAGGCAATATAACATAAAATAGCATATTAACTAAATCCTTGATTTATTCCATATTATCACCTTCATTTATAAATAGGTGTGAAATTCTCAGCAAAAAAATGCAGGTATTCATATGCACAGCCGGGTGTAAACATTTTAAAAATGGAGACAATTTGAGTGCCAATGAATAAATACTTTAAAAATGTACACATTTTAAAAGTATTTTAAATCAAACTGCTGCTGCACCTTCCTTTTGCCTTGCTGCGTTTGCGCAATCCACTTTTTCCCCGCTCTACTAATTCCCTACGACACCGGCATTAAAATAAATCCTGGTAAGTACCGGCAGAATTTCACCCCTGCTTATAAATCTCTTTTTCTCCAGTGCCAAAATAAAATAAAATAAAAAAGCAAATCTGAATATCTAGAAAAATGGTTTAAAAGTCTGAACAGGCATCAAAACGTTTTGAAAAATTGGTTTAAATTATATAACGTGATCCATAATAAGTAGCCTCAATCTCACCCATATCAGACATATTGGTAATCCCCAATATGTAGGTCTACATATTATACAGCGATCTCCCACCCACCAACTTTTATTTTCAGGTGGTAAACTAAAACATACTAAAACATGCTAAAACATACTTTTCTTTAATTTACAAAACATGCCCAATGGGGAATTGCTTTGCACTGACATGATTTGGCTCTGGGCAAAACAACACAGTCAGTCACTTTGAAATTTCTAGGAATCAATGTTTGCTTTCCGTGCTGCGCCAGAAGCAATGGCGTACTTCAATGCTTCTCCACATTAAAGCCCATAAGATACCATGCTAACTATGTGCAGTATTGTTAAGTGTTTCACAGAGGCAGATTTGCTTCACATAATTCAAAGAGTTATGACCTGGCAGGACAAACTCTGTGACTGAGTTTTATGCCACATCTGCACATTGAACTGGTTGCTCTGTACATCTGCACCACATTGTATTCTGACCTGTTTATTCATACAAGCTCCAATACTTCAGAAATGAGCTAAAACACTCAGACCTGTCTAAGTTGAGACCCTCAGCGGGCACAGCTCAGAGGCAAAAGCATATTCTTCACACGCTGACACAATCTAGCTCCCTGCAGAATCTTAAAAATAAAGCTTTATATAATACCACTCAGGTACATGACATACTTACGTACACAGCATAAGACCCAGAATTCAACACGGACTGGGTCCAGTTCCCTGTCACAACAAATTCAGTCTGAAAGCCCTGAAGGAGGAAGAGATGGTGGTGGGGTGATTTTTACTGTTTATCGTTTTAAGTGGTTTGTTGGTTTCAATCAATAATATGCCATGTTAAATAAACGACTGCAGCATTTCTAATTATTCAAAATATCAACCTAAATGTTATTAAAAAAATACACTCAGCGTGTATTAAGTATTTCTTTAACATCACATTTTAAAACACATTAAATCACAGTGATGCATAACCCTAAAGAAATATATTTTGATTTGCTGTGCAAACCGTTTAAAAAACTACTGCAATGCAGGAATTATATACAAAGCAAAGAACCGGACAAAACACATAGTGGCTGCAATTTATTCAACTTTTACAGGGGGCAGAAGAGACAATGCTTTCTTATGTGTACTATTTATTTTGTCATGTAGAATGTATGTACACATACAGTATGCAGCTCCAGAAATGGTGTCTGCTCCTTTCAAAACATTCACATAAATACACCCTGAACAAAAGTAACCTGTGTTTATCCTCAACTGGTAGGTTGGTCAGCTATGAAAACTACAAAGCTGTGGGTGGATATAACCCACAGCGCTATGTGGCTCTCTGCTCAATATGGCATCACCCATTATGTGGGAATGGGAGAGGACAGCCACTATAGCATCTTTAAATGAAGCACAGGGGTTTGTATGAGCAGATGTTCTCAAAATACAGCAGACTGCAAAGAAAAAAAAACACTCAAGACTATTTTATACACTATACATATCTTCAAATGCACTTGAAATCAGTCTCCATACAGTACAGGCTGTCCAGAAGGCACTTGGGTGTTCAGTTTCATACTGAATAATTATCAGAGGCCTGTTTTGTTCATAGGAAACTGTGTGTTTTTATATGCATGCAAAATCTCCTGGCATAAAACAATTTAAATTCCACTGCCTTGAGTACTGGACATTCAATTTTCTAAATTGTTTGAAAAGTTAGACTTTTCTTCTGTAGGTAGTTTGGATCACACACTTTGCCTACGAGGAAAACTTAACGTGTCATTTATGCATTGATTTAGTGTCCAAAATACTATGCTTTATATGCACATTCAAAACGGGGTTAAAGGTTAGGGTTAGATCTGGGTTAAGGTTAGGGTTAGATCTGGTATCACTTTCAAGAGTTAAATGTAAAGCTATACCAATCCAGAGAGAGTGGTCTGACACATGACTGCTTGCATGGTGCAGTAGAAAGATGAATGCACAGAAAACACAGCATTGGCAGCGGTTATTATTGGGACAGGATAGCCTAGTGTAGGTAATTTAAATAGGCACTTTATGCAGGACATACGAGAAGCCAGATTGACGATTGATGCACATTGATTTCAGATTGAATATTGATGCACATTGATTTCAGATTGGCAATTGCAGCACATTGATTTCATCTGTTAATCAATGGCAACACCACCTATGGAATATTTTACTGGCTAGATACATATAAGCCCATCCTACATTTCAGAATACAAACTATTTCCAAAACCTCTTTTTTTTACAATTGTAAAGACTGATTAACAAGTGATTGTGACAAGACAAAATTAGTGAAATCATTTTTTTAAATGTAGTATTTAAAGGGTACATAAGGGCCTTTTTATTTTATTGTGTTACATGTTCCCATGCGTTGCTACAACTGTTTACGTAAGGTGTGTGTATTGTTTTAAAATTAGTTTTTTACATTTTGACCACTTTTTTAAACTTTTACATTGCATTCCCTGCCTCAAGATTGCTTTCCATTTCCCCGCTATCTTGAGGCAGGGAATGCAATGTAAAAGTTTTAAAAAGTTACCCTTTAAGTGATGGTTCCTATTGATGATGGCAATGATTTGTTACTAAAGGCTTTTTCGTAGAAGAGATCTGGAGCCTGTTTCTCAAAACACTTCTAAACTAGAAGCCTGATAAGCAGGCTGTGCTGCTAGTATGATTCTCGGTGATGCAAATTACCATGGTAACTGTACTCCCATGTGGAACATGTAAACTAATACATGGAATTTGAAATGTCCAGGTGTTTTGAGGTATATACTGTCCGACCAAAAAAACACTTCACATGCAAAACAAACACACACACACACACACACACACACACACACACGCAAAAATAAAGTCTGGGGTCTGCTTTATAAAAAAGTTATACAGCAACAGAACTGGGGCTAACACTGCTGTGCCTTTAGATGCAAGCACACATCCTGAAATGTATTTGATCAAGTTGAATGTTTTGAGGAAAGCACAGTATTTCCTATAATTTTGCTATTATTTGTATTACAAACATGGACATAAGAAAGCACAAAACACTTGAAATATAACAGCTACGATACTGAGAAAACAAGACACTTGAAATATAACAAAACACTTGAAATATAACAGCTACGATACTGAGAAAACAAGACACTTGAAATATAACAAAACACTTGAAATATAACAGCTATGATACTGAGAAAACAAGAGTATATAAGGCATACAAATTAAGCTGAACATTGTGTGAGAACCAAAACCCACATCACTTAAAAACCTGAAACACTGAAAACAGAAATAAATGTGATTAATGCTTACACCATGAAAAGGACTGTCCTCTGTAAATTACACATTTTACAAGGGCTGTCATATATATATATATATATTTTTTCTGAACAGATGACATACATTTCACAGCTTTATGTCATATGACCTCATAGCGCTGTTCAAAAGTGCATGCTTACTGTTCCCAATCAGTGCAGCATGTTTGGCATTACTATAAACAGGAGCTTGGGTGGGGTTTGAAGAGTTCCATCTGGGGGAAGAGCGACACTGATCTGGGGGCAGAATCTCTGCAGAGAAAGGGGTCAGCCACAAGCCATTAAACTGACCTAATCAATCAATCAATCAATTTTATTTTTATATAGCGCCTTTCATGACAGGTCGCCACAAAGAGCTTTACAAGGATAAAAACAAAACATACTACAAAAACAACAATACGCAGTAAAGAAAGAACAGAATAAAAACAAAACAGTAAAATATAAAAAAGGGTAAAAAATTAAGATATATCTAGTTTTAAAAAGAGCAACAGTGTGAACAATATGCAGACAAGAGAATATCAGCTCATCCAGATGAGAATATCAGGCTATAAAAATGGGTTTTTAGTCTAGACTTGAAGACATTACTGAAGGGGCTTCTCTAATTGTGATGGGCAAGCTGTTCCATAATTTAGGTGCCATATAACTAAAAGATCTACCACCTGAGTTTTTTTTTGGAATAATAAGTACAGACAGTCAGCCAGCATCCAGTGATCGGAGCGGGTGATTGGGGACATAGGGTCCCCAAAAGATATTTATGGTATGGAGGTGTGAGACCATTTAAAGCCTTATAAATTAGCAGCAACACCTTAAAATCTATTCTGAAACTAACCGGTAGCCAATGCAAAGATGCCAGCACCGGGGTGATATGCTCTCGCCACCTGATCCAAGTTAAAGTTCTAGCTGCAGCATTTTGTACAAGTTGAAGGCGAGAAATAATGTTGTGGTTAGTCCCAATGAAAAGACCATTGCAATAGTCAATCCTAGAGGATATAAAAGCATGCATTAATCTCTCTGCATCCTGCCTGGAGAGAATACCTCTCAGTCAATTTTTGTAACATTTTTGCTTCGAAAGAGAGGTCTATATTAAATATAACACCTAAGTTTTTTTTTTTATACTACTGCCTAAAAATCTATCCATCAAATAAAGCATCAAATAAATGTGTATTTTTATGGTGTTTCTGAGGTCCCAGTATAATCACTTCTGTTATGTCTAAATTTAACATTAAAGTTAGCAGCAGATACATAGTCCTGTTTGAGGGACAAGTAAAGCTGAGTATCATCAAGCATAACACTGGAAACTAATTCCAGGTGTGTGTTTTATACTGAAAAGTAAAACATAGCATCCTGGCATTCAAAGCCATAAGTGTTCTGTATTTCATTTTTTTTTTTATTGAGTCAGTAGTCTCAAAACAGCACTAAAATACAGTACAGAGGTGCTAATCTGGATGCAGGTTAACTGATTTCCCATCGTGACAGAGCCACACACTTCATCAAGGGAAGTGGAGGCTGGGGAGGGAGAAGATGAACTGCAACTGGGATTGCGTCAGCACAACAACCAGGTGAGCTTCCATGAGGTTTAAATACATCAGGGAGGTGAGATAGGAGAAGAGATACCCCATGACCCCTCCTCCGAATCTCAGTCAAACCTTATAATTAAATACAGTGGGCCATGCTTTTCCACGTCATATGTCATACATTTACAAATGTGGTGGGCAATCACTTCCCTGCAATTACCCCACACTGGAAAATGTAGGCCAATGTTTTCAGAACAAGATTCAGATATATTGATAGGTCTACTTTGTAAAGGACTGCATGATAAGAGTTTGTTCAGAGTGTTGTACTAAAGGAAGTGAAATTCAGGATGTCTTTCCCATTGTGTATAATAAATGCTGTATTCATAAAGCATCAGCATGCCAGTACAGCAGATGCCTTACAGAGCCTATGTATTTAATGACACGCTAATGCTTTATAATACTGTATGTGTCCCAGCACTGACTGTTCTACAGTATAAAGCTTTAAAGGCTTTGTCAGGGTATTTAAGCACTTTCTCCAGCCCCAACTAAACAAGGCTGTCGTCACAACAACAAGGTGCTTATTGAGACGCTTTCATAAGGCATAATAACTTTTGATACAGGACCCACAATCAAAGTTAACCTAGAAAGTCACATGACAAAGAGAATGAAGCCAATGTGTCAAAGGGTTAAGGTCACATGTCACCAATAGGGCTGCCATTATAGGTCACATGTCAGAGTCAAGGGTACCATTAGATTTTGCCAGACATTGTTACCGTAACACTGAAAGCATGAAGAAGCTGTATCTGTAATGGTTTATAATAAGAAATTATCAGTTGATATGACAGCGGTAGCCTCACAGGGATGCTTCATAAAAACTCATGAACACAAGATGAATTGTGTTATATATAGGCTTGCTACTTTTCGATTGTAATCGGTAAAGCTTGTAAATGTCGAATTCCCCAAAAATATGAGTTTGACTGAAATAAATTTATATAGGATAAACGTCGGTAAAACCACTCGCTATTTTTTTTTTCTTACCAAAAATAATAATTTAAGAAATCATCTCGTCTGTGTAGTTTTTATACTTGCTGTCTGTCCCGTCTCCCTTCCGCTCTGAATGGCTATAGGGGTCGCTGTCAGTCAAATCAGTGGTTCCTTAATACTTGGCTTGTGTAGTTTCACTGTCAGTCAATTTCATCCCGTTCTGACAGATCTCATTGGCTGAAGCAGTGCTAGAATGCTCTCATTCGTTTAAATGACTGTCAATCATCAAACAGACTGTGCACTGTCATTTGCCAGCTATAGCCTGTCATTCAAAGAGCCTACTTTGAAATTAGTGGGTTAAGGTGTAGGTAAGCGTTTGCTATTATAGGTATATATGGTGACAGTTACTAGTTTGATTTGAAAATGGGGCGCAAAAGGAAAACACTTAATGAATATTTCTATGGTTTATTTGAGACATTTGTTTAATTTGTGTAGGATCTATATCTATGAGGTATAGCATCGCTGTGACCAAACGTTATTTCTATCAGAATGTTGGTAACCATGTTTTTTTTTTTAAGCATAAAGGTCGATTTCACCCATGCTCTGCTTGAATTGAAAAATAAAGATTGAAAAAATAACGGTAAATTCTTTAAAAAAATAAATGTCAATATTAATTGTTGATTAGACAAAAAAAAAAAAACCAAAAAAAAAACCAATTGAATAGTAGCAAGCCTAGTTATATGGCAACATCATTCCTGTTGCAATTCCCCCTTCTGTCTTACAGCTCAGAGTTGCAATATTGGCTTCTGGTAATGATTACTCTTTATGTCAGGGTATGTTTTGCATATGAACAGAGAAAAAGAAACTCATAAAAAAAATGTACAGCTTGGTCCCTAAACTTTAAACCCAGTAGATAAAGAAGTGCCCCTGGTTTTCATTATGAATTTCGGTCTGCAGTGTGTTTTATACCACAGATTAAAAATAAA
Source organism: Acipenser ruthenus (assembly GCF_902713425.1). Classification (NCBI taxonomy): domain Eukaryota; kingdom Metazoa; phylum Chordata; class Actinopteri; order Acipenseriformes; family Acipenseridae; genus Acipenser; species Acipenser ruthenus. The sequence goes on from NC_081191.1 coordinate 3,933,914, forward strand.
AAAAGCCATACAACCCTTTTAGGGTTTGCTGGTTTGCTTTTTTTACATCTTGGCACATGAATTACAGTGATGTAGTGACACGTGGATGCCCCCATCAGAATCCACATTGTCTCTAATGCTAATTCTAATGGTGGGTTTGAATTAGTTCAACTGTAAACTGTTCACCTTCATTTAAGAAATCCTATTTATGTTATTTATTGTATTTGCTGCAGTATATTCCACTTGCACATTTATTTTAATTTTTATTAGTATAATAGGCAAACACTTTTGAGGGTGAAGGGTACAATTTCAGCTGCTTTTTATCATCCAAATTATGTAGCCCTGCATTTCACAGAGCTCGCACTACCCTTTGAAACAGATCACTGGGAAATAGGATTTAACTTCCAAAGAAACATGAAAGTGTTTTATACGGAATAGGCGGCCAACCCAAACTCGCCTAACCTCAAAGAAATTCTTATAAACCACGGTACTGTACTAAACTGCTATGATTTACAACAGCACTCCAAAGTTACTAACACATTGGGAACGAAGGCCTTTCATAAGACTGAAATGTCAGGAGCTTCTAAACTTATTATTTTCAGTGACTTAATGTATTGAGTGTGTGCTATACTCTTTTACCATGAGGAGTAATCCTAACATGCAAGCACATAATGAAACTCTGAGAGTTGTTCATATATTTCCTGCGTCAGATCGTCACGTCTTTCCCATGAGCCCTGCTTCAGGTATCAAGTGGGATGTATTGACTGGGCACTTTAAATTATAATATTTTTGTTGTTGTTATTGTTGGTAAGCTACCTCAGTCGGCTTGACCACATCCTCAGGATTGGACAAGGACGGCGTTCCGTGCAGGTATGCTCTATCAGGATTGGATAAGGACGGCGTTCCGTGCAGGTACGCTCTATCAGAATTGGATAAGGACGGCGTTCCGTGCAGGTACGCTCTATCAGGATTGGACAAGGATGGCGTTCCGTGCAGGTATGTGCTATCAGGATTGGACAAGGACAACATTCTGTGCAGGTATGCTCTATCAGGATTGGACAAGGACGGCATTCCATGCAGGTACGATCTATCAGAATAGGACAAGGACAGCATTCCATGCAGGTACGCTCAATACCCTCCCTCGACAAGGCAAGCAGAAGAGGGGTAGGCCACACCTCCTCTTTCTCAAGTACAGTACATACAGCTAAGGCCAAAAGTTTTGCATCACCCTATAGAATTAACTAATTTTGCTGCATAAATTCAAATGAAACCTGCTGAATAATGCTACTTTAACATATTGAATTACATACCACTTTGTAGTTTTCCATATACTTAATGAAAAACTGACAAAAATTGAAAAATATAACATTTTAAAATCTAACACGAAATACTGTACTACTATTGTGGCTTCCGGTAGAATTTTGCAATTTCATTTTGTAGTTTATTTGATTACATGATGCTAAATAAGAGATCATTGCATACTGTTCGTTTTACATTGGGAGTATCAGAAATCAAGGAAAAGGGATATCTCAGATATCACATCCTGAAAATAATGCACAAATTACACAGAAACAATATTGAATAAAAAGAAAATCAGCATGAAACAGAGAAAAAACTGGACTCTCAGATACTGGCTCCCTTGTATGGGGCCACACGTTATGATGCAACACAGCTTAAGAATTGAGTTGAGAAAAAAAAAGTAACATATTTTTTAAATGAATGACTCATTGCTGCCAGGCCACCTGCACAGATTCTTCTCCTCCAGATGAATCACTTGCTGGGTTTATTATCGTTGGGAGATATAAGCAGAGCAAAATTCCATTTGTATTGGAGACGAAAATCAATCTACCATACCTCTGGAAAACTACCAAATACCTCCAAAGACTGAGCCATACTGAAGTTCTCAGTCCACAGCATTCTCCACACACAATGTGGGTTATCCACAGCATCTGCTACTTCTAACACTTCCTCACAGTACGTTGAGCCAGGCTTAAGCATGTTAATGCACAAATGCCTGTCTCTTTCAAAGAGAAATATCATCTGTTAATATACAAAGAATAAGAGAAGTACCTCTGTGCAGGAACTAAAACATTACATTTTGGGTCTCTACCCAGATGTTAAAGCATATGTTGTGATCACACATACAAATGAAAGCATGTATATGTGTAGAGAGAGAGAGAGAGAGAGAGAGAGAGATCGGTTATTGAATGATCGGTCGTGGTATACACTTTTATTTGCCACATGACGATGTCCCAGTAAACCACGAGCCCTGTCAGCGGTTTATGTAAGGACATCCTCTTAACGTGAATAAACAACGTATACCATGAACCCTGTTTATGGCCTCTTTGCAAACGTCTTTTTAGATAGAACCTTGATCTCAGTCTCTCTCTCTAGGCCTATTAACAGAAAGTTTCTGTGGGGCCGTTATTCGCCATCAGTTTTACCTTTTGTGTTAACATTACAAGAAAAGGTAATCATCGCCTAGATTAAAACTAAATCCCTAGCTCAAGTCACCTTGAATATTTGATGAAAGACAGGATGAGAAAGAACAAAGTGACCGCCAACAATTCCATCACTGTGTCTGCTCTGTGCTTCTCAATGCACAGCTTCTCCAGGCTCACAGACAGAGCTCCTTGCCAGACGGTTTGCTACTGGATATTTGGAACAGGTTTTCTAAATTAACCCTGGCTTGCATCCTGCTTTGTATTCCCAAGCCACTTGAAAGTCAGTAGCTGGGCTATCAACAAAAACTTAACCACTCAAAATTACAGAAAAAGACAAAAGCTTTGTGTTACAAAGGCTGGCAAAAGAACACTCTGCACACTGTCTGCCAGTCCTCCACAGGTGATCCCATTAAACACATATTTATGACAACCATGAAACCAACAAGACAAGGTGCACATACAAGCGCTTTAGAGAGTGGTATTAACAGTAAGCTCAATTTATTCTTTCAAACCTGGTTCTATTCGGTAAACCACCACTACAACCGTAAGCATGTTTGAAGCAGTCACAGCATGACAGGCTTTATCAACAATATTTAAACCAGTTCATATTGTAAACTCAGTAATTGGTTATAATTGTTGTTGGTTAAATACTGCCCACTAGTGGGTTTTGTCAGTAATTATTGTTGGGTATGTCACTTCCCTGGTTTGAGAAAAAAAAAAGAGGAAAAGACGCCATTACGGAAAATGTTAATGTTGTGAGGGCTAAGGCATCCTTTGTTTAGCCTACAGTATTCGCTCTATTTAAGCTGTAATGTTCTAAAAAATTGAGAATATAATTGTGCCTTTGAACAAACTGCCTCCGAGTTTTATGTACTTTACGAGGGGAGAAGTAAAGAAAACAGAGAAACAGACACGAGGGAGAGAGAGAGAGAGAGTAGAACAACCACATAAGCAGCATGTAAATAAAACCTATTATAATATCATTGGCTCGAGGGTGATTTGATTATTTTCTTCAGTGCAGCGTTATATTTCATATTACTGTGCCTCATTTTACCATGCCTATTCATCATTTTTTTTCTGATGTCCCAGAAATGCCACAAATATCATATCGCTTTTTTTGGTTTGTTCTATAAGCAGTTCTGACACAATGTAGAGGAACAAATGATAAGCTGAATCATTAAATACGACATGACTGCCTGGAAGTAAAGCAAGAGGAAACTGTAAGATCAGTGGGGTTTGACGCGCCCACTCTTCTTCAACAAGTTCCCCTGGGGGATGCAACATGAGTCTCTGGTGGCAACATGCCATGTGCAGGTGTACAGATCCCAAGACTTGTGTCAAAAAAGAAATGTCCTGTGATCCCCTGCGTGCTAATATACAGAACCAGGATAGGCGGGCATGACCTAACTGTGAAACACCTCGCACTCCATTACATTCAGCAAAGGATCTAACTGGGTCTATTCTAATGATCTGAACAGCAGAGGGTCGAAATACCACCATCCCTTTCACTCTATTGGAATGACTTGGCTTTGGGCCCCTTACCGTGTGGCATTCTCCAGGGCCCGAGAGAACACGTACCCCGAAGGCGATGACAAATGTGCATCGAGTAGAACCAAGCCGCCGCGTCCTGGACAAACCAGTCACCGTTCTCTTCCCCCAGAGAGTTTGTTAAAGCCTCTTAGAAAGCTGTTTTGATGTTGGTTCTCAGCAACAAATCCAGCTTGTAAATAGTAATTGCAAATGTAACTGTCTAGTTTAGCAGTACAAAATGGCCTATTCATTAAAAAACAAAAGGGTGGTAACTAATAAACAAATATGAATAGCTGCAGGTTTAATTCTTTTTTGCTGACATTAAGTCTCCCATACTTCCCAGGGCTGAAGTCAAAATGGTATGCCCTGGATCTGCCTCTGTGCTTGTTTAATACCATAACTCTAACGTGTACACGATCATTCCACTTGCTGAAACTCAATACAATTCAACAGGGAGAAATTACTGTTTCTGAACATTTCCTAATAAATGATACCACAAAACACAAGTGACATGACCTCTGGATCAATGCCTTCCACTGTTGGAAAATCTTCCCACTTTCTGAATCATACAATTTGAGCAGCTTCATGCATAAAATCCCATCAAAAATTATTCCAAGTCTACAAAATATATGAATCTCCTTACCGAAAGGAGACCCCTTTTTTGTGGGTGACGACTGTATTAACTCAGCACACTGAAAGGTATCTATGTGCCATCTGGCAAACACACAGTACAACCTAAGCATTATCAAGCAATGCGGCCAGCAAACCGAAAACATAAGGCCGGTGATGGTTGGGCAAGTTATCATTTATTTTCACTGCTACTTGTGTATTGCTTAAACTGAGTTGTGAGCATTTTAATAACCAATGTAGTTGAAAATGAATGAGTTCTATTGCAATTCTTAAAACACACACACACACACACACACACACACACACACACACACACACACACACACACACATTGAAAAAATAGCTGTGCATTTAGAATGCATTTCATCATTTCTTATTTTTTCCAAATACCTGCAATTTCATTCACCATGAAGGATTTAATAGCCTGTTTATCCATCCTATCGGTGACATCTGTGTTTTGTTATTCAAGTGCTGGTAATCCACGCTGGCCGCTACTCAAGGTATTTGGCTTCTGTGTTGAGAAGATCCTACTCTACAGCCACTGCATGTTTGTTTGGGCGTCTGTTCACTGGAGCTTATTGGCCTCTACTTTACTCATCTGTTATTATTTAAAATGAGATTAAAATACATTGGACAGACATTGAGGGCATCTAGAAACTGACCTCAAGTTAAAAACTGTCTGGCAACCATTTCACTCACTGTTGTAAAGCTAATTGTGAAGTGTTTTTATACACTATATGTCATTATCTTTTATTTGGAGCTTCCGGTGGCTAGTGTTAAACATATACTTGCATGTATTCATACAGTTGGTAAGTAACTTAAAATATGAAGAATCGAAAGAAAAACAAAATAAGAAATCTGGGCTTTTAAAGAGGGATTGGAACAGGTCAAAAAGTGAAAGATGTTTTAAAGAGGGATTGGAACAGGTCAAAAAGTGAAAGATGTTTTAAAGAGGGATTGGAACAGGTCAAAAAGTGAAAAGGTCAAAATGTTTTTTCTGTAGTTTTTTCTGGTGTCAGCATAACCTTACTTGAGCTAAAGTAAATTAAGTTATCTGTGTTGGTGTGTGCATCCCTGAACCTTCAGACTGAAAAACAAAAAACAAAAAAACAACAACAAATAAACAAACAGAAACTACAGCATCCTCACAGTTTCTTCCAAGTTAATCAGACAAATATTCACCTAGACTGAAGCTCCCCATTTGCCAAAACTGGGTCTATTTCCTTTGCCAAAAGGGGACCAAAGTTCCAGGAAGAGATACTAGTCGTATAGCTCAAAAACCATAATGATGAAATCCTTGGCCTTGGTTATGTACCCTTAGAATTTAGATACTTAGGCTGCTTGTTCTCACTTCAGATAGTAGGACATCATATCGAAATGATGCTTGAGTTACACATGTAGGAAATAAGATAAAGCTCTGAAAATGTTAATATACTAAATTCCTCAGCACGTAAAAAGTTATTAGTAATTCTAATAATATAGAAATTGAAAACAGAAGATGTACCTTAATATGTTTTGACCTGCTGATCAGCCCATCGTCTGCTGAGGTGCCAACCATTAGGTCCACCTTGTGGAAGCAGGAGTTCAGGAAAGCAGAGTTCTGGAAAACGGAAGTGGGATGTTCCTGAACAGAAACTACATCTGCCACCGGGCCCCAAGTCTGGAACGGGCCCCTGACTGCCAGCAGCTGCAAACAGACACATAGCATTTTAGTTAACATGCAGTCTTGAATGAAGAACTCAAAGGTCTAGCATCTCTCTTCGAGAAATACCCAATTAGCAGTAGATTCGTTACCCTTAACTACAGGAGTGGAAAGACATACAAAACAATAACAAACAAAACTGAACTTACAGAACACCAGGGCCTCAGCAGCTAAGAGTTAAATGAGTAAGTCAATTAAGCAATGAATTGACTGTGAAAGGCCCATGCCCTTTTTAAAGGGCCTTTTATAATATTTGTTTATAGATGCTCATTGGCTCTGTGCCTCCGGTCATGTTAAGAGTGGCTTGTCACACTATTATTGTAGTGTCAGGTTTAGGAGCAAAGGTCAAGTTCAATAGAACCATCCTGCAATTCTAGGTCTAAATACCACAGAATCTAAACACCACAGAGTCTAAATACCATGGAGTTCAATTTCGCTTCTTTTTTTTTGCTAGGTTTTCATTCCTCTTTTTTTTTTTAAATTGGAGACAGAGAACTATAAGCACAGTGCAGTAACAGACATCTCCTCATACTGTAACCTGCACTTGCACTGCTGGCATGGCAGAAGGAACTGTCTGCATGAATGTGCAATCCTAGCACAGCCAGGATGCGGTCAGTCAGTATTTTTATCTTCAGTTGTGTTCAAATTCCATCATACAGCTACTCTAGACCACAGCGAGCCCCCCCCCCCCAACTCTAATTTTAAGTTACAATGGCCTGCATTTTCCACTTCCACTTTCATTTAGGTAAATATATCCCAGTTCAGGTGATGCAGTCCTGTTCTATGAACACAGGAAGTCTGCGCTGCGTTGCAGAGCTGGTGCATCTCCCAGACAGGCGAGGAGCTCTTCAGGGACAGCAGAAGAACAGCTGACTTCACTTGCTAGGGAGGCTCCAAGTTCTTTGGCTCTTTTTTTGCTCATCGCGGCTGCTGGGGAGAACGACGATCCACCCTGAAAAACAAAAAAAAAGTTAAAAGAAGAATTAAAAAAACTATTCGGTTCAGAAACAGAATACTGTGTGGAAACAGAACGTTTGCACCGTCTCATGTTTTGTTAGTCAGTTATAGTTTAAAATTCAGAGTAATCTTTTTTTTTTTTTTTAATTAAGGATTTTTTTTTATTTATTATAATAAATAAATAGATATGGGCAATTGAAGAAGCACCGGCAGTGACTTTAAAAACACACACTTGCTTGCCTCACAGGGATGCCGAATTACTGAATAGCTGATGTACAGATACAATGTTTCAGTTGCAGTTGAGCTACTATACATTCAATGGGCTGTCATTGCAGTTTAACTACATTTGATCCCTTTGCAATCATAACCCAAAATAATGGGTCCCTAGGCAGTGGGACTAGATAACACATAACCATGTAATTTATTCTCACATTCAGTGATTAATAGTTTTACTCTATCAAATGCCTTTCCAGACAATGAACCCCCATCCATTAATCATCAGCATTAGAGCTTGTTCCAATGAGGATTTTTCCAGTTCTGATATGAGTAAGTCTATGATCATAAGTATTGTGAGCAAACAAACAGGCACAAGAAAACAAACTTGAAAATACTACAGCATGAAGAAAATAAATAAATAAATAACTTCTGTTGTGAGTGGAGTTAAAGTTTACACAGGAGAGGAATATTACCGTAAATGAAGAGGAAAAAAGCTGCCAAAATGTCTAGACGTTACAGCAAAAGTAAAAACAACTAGGACAAGACTCACGCCATTTTCCATCAAGACTTGGGTCTTTTCAGGTCAACTTTGTTATTGTTTTTTTCTTTTTAACACAATTATTGTTTTCACATCCATTGTGTTAGTGTAATCTACAATACAAGCACACTGGGCAAGCAAAAAATAAATCAATTCCAAGGGTAAAATGAAGGGAGACACTGTGTAAGGTGGAAATCTAACAGCTACAGCTCTTCCTCTATATCGTTAACTCACTTAAAACACACTGAAATGCAGCATCCCACCGGCACACCCATGAACAGTGCAATGCAATGGGAGCCATACAGTATTATAAGGGTTTGCATTACAGCAGAGTTTGCACAGTATAATAAACCAGGCGGGGGAGGGTCATGTTTGATATATTGGAAATAGATTAAAATTAGTTTTGCACACCGACTTCATGATGCAGCGTTGCATCGTACTTAGGTGACACATTAGTAACAGTAAGAGGTCATGCCATCTTCTTCAGGGTTTTAATAGCAAGTTGTTGATAACAAAAAAATGGTAGCAGTTTCGATATACTGTAAATGAGCATACATAAAAAAGGCTGACATTTTAGTAATAGCAATACAGTATTAATAACCACTGAAATGTACAGTAGAAAATCTGATGGAAAATCATGATAAACATCAGAAAGTAGAACACTACATAAGCAAAAAAGGCAGTCAAATTTCCCTGTTTACCTGCCACATCAATCGAATGTGTCACATGGGTAAATGATATCGTAGACTGCCCTGCAAGTTACATTGCACACGGAAAACAAAACCACAAGCAATGATCTACAATCAGCATGCCAGCCCTGCATCAGGACACACATAGCTAGACTCACAGTACTGTAGAGGGTTTTAAACAGTTCATCATTTCACAAGGTTGTAACTGTCCAACTGACATTGTTCTGTGGTCATATACGGTCACTTCAGCTGAATCTTTTTTTAACCAGAAGGAAAAAAAGGACCTTCAATTGAGGACTAGAAGCTAATAAGAGAAACAAATAGATGTTTTGTAATCAAGTGCTGTATAGCCTTCTCTTGTATAATTGTTATTGATAATGTATTGTACAATGTCACAGTACATGTTCATGCAGAATCTTAGATCATTCTCAAACAAACAACTTACACAATGTATTTTATTTACAAATTATACAAAATCTTTCAGCATAGTGCCATATATATATATATATATATATACAGACGTGCTCAAATTTGTTGGTACCCCTCCACAAAAAACGAAGAATGCACAATTTTCTTTGAAACTGACAAAAGTAACTGGCATCCACCATTGTTTATTCCATATTTAATAGAAATCAGACTTTGCTTTTGATTTTTTATTCAACATATTATTGTAAATAATAAAACAAATGAAAATGGCATGGACAAAAATGATGGGACCGCTAACCTAATATTTTGTTGCACAACCTTTAGAGGCAATCACTGCAATCAAACGTTTTCTGTAGCTCTCAATGAGACTTCGGCACCTGTTAACAGGTAGTTTGGCCCACTCTTCCTGAGCAAACTGCTCCAGCTGTCTCAGGTTTGATGGGTGCCTTCTCCAGACTGCAAGTTTCAGCTCTTTCCATAGATGTTCGATAGGATTCAGATCAGGACTCATAGAAGGCCACTTCAGAATAGTCCAATGTTTTGTTCTTATCCATTCTTGGGTGCTTTTAGCTGTGTGTTTTGGGTCATTATCCTGTTGGAGGACCCATGACCTGCGACTGAGACAGAGCTTTCTGACACTGGGCAGTACGTTTCGCTCCAGAATGCCTTGATAGTCTTGAGATTTCATTGTGCCCTCCACAGATTCAAGGCACCCTGTGCCAGGCGCAGCAAAGCAGCCCCAGAACATAACTGAGCCTCCTCCATGTTTCACTGTAGGTATGGTGTTCTTTTCTTTGAAAGCTTCATTTTTTTGTCTGTGAACATAGAGCTGATGTGACTTGCCAAAAAGCTCCAGTTTTGACTCATCTGTCCAAAGGACATTCTCCCAGAAGGATTGTGGCTTGTCAATGTGCATTTTAGCAAATTCCAGTCTGGCTTTTTTATGTTTTTCTTTCAAAAGTGGAGTCCTCCTGGGTCTTCTTCCATGGAGCCCACTTTCGCTCAAAAAGCGACGGATGGTGCGATCAGAAACTGACGTACCTTCACCTTGGAGTTCAGCTTGTATCTCTTTGGCAGTTATCCTTGGTTCTTTTTCTACCATTCGCACTATTATTATTTATTTATTTCTTAGCAGACGCCCTTATCCAGGGCGACTTACAATTGTTACAAGATATCACATTATACATTATTTCACATTATATAGATATCACATCATTTTTACATACAATTACCCATTTATACAGTTGGGTTTTTACTGGAGCAATCTAGGTAAAGTACCTTGCTCAAGGGTACAACAACAGTGTCCCCCACTGGGGATTGAACCCACAACCCTCCGGTCAAGAGTCAAGAGCCCTAACCACTACTCGACACTGCTGCACTATCCTTCTGTTCACTCTGGGGTCGATTTTCCTCTTGCGGCCGCGCCCAGGGAGGTTGGCTACAGTTCCATGGACCTTAAACTTCTTAATAATATTTGCAACTGTTGTCACAGGAACATCAAGCTGCTTGGAGATGGTCTTGTAGCCTTTACCTTTACCATGCTTGTCTATTATTTTCTTTCTGATCTCCTCAGACAACTCTCTCCTTTGCTTTCTCTGGTCCATGTTCAGTGTGGTGCACACAATGATACCAAACAGCACAGTGACTACTTTTCTCCATTTAAATAGGCTGCATGACTGATTACAAGATTGGAGACATGTGTGATACTAATTAAAGAAACTAATTAGTTTGAAATATCACTATAATCCAATTATTTATTATCTTTTCTAAGGGGTACCAACAAATGTGTCCAGGCCATTTTAGAATATCTTTGTAGAATAAGCAATAATTCATCTCTTTTCACAGCTTCTTTGCTTTATTCTATGACATACCAAAGGCATGCAAGTATACATGATAAAATAGCTTTTAATTTCATCACTTTTCAGGAGGAATGAAGCATTATTTCAATGAGCTGTAAGGGTACCAACAAATTTGAGCACGTCTGTATATATATATCATCATCATCATCATTATCATCTTCAGCCTTTTTCAATCCACTGCTGGATGAAGGCCTCCTCAAGATTCTTCCACAAAACCTGTCTGCTGCGTCCCTCATCCACGTTGCTCCTGCGTGTTTCCTAATTTCATCTTGCCATCTTCCTGGCGGTCTTCTTCTTGGCTTTACATCTCTTGGGATCTAGTCTAATATCTCTTTGGTCCAGCGATGGTCTTTTCTTCTTGCTACATGTCCGGCCCACTGTCATTTCAGTTTTTTCGCTCTTATAATAACATTGCATACTTTTTGCGCTCTTATCCATTCCTTCCTTTTTCTGTCTCTTCTTGTTATTCCCAGCATGAGAACGTTGAGGCATTTGTAATTTTTTGATTCATTTTTGCATTGAGGGTCCAGGTTTCGCATTCGTAAGTTAGCACTCGCAAAACGCATTGGTTGAGGACTTTCCTTTTGAGGCATAAGGGTAGTTTCCCTTTCAGAACCATGCTTAATCTTCCAAAGGCACTCCAGCCCATTTTTGCTCTTTTGTTGATTTTGCACATTTGGTTCTGTTTCCTAACTGTCCTAATTATACGTAGTTATTGACTTCTTCAAGCTTGATCCCATTCACTTCAGTTGCCTGTGGAGTGGTATATTTATTGAACATGACTTGAGTCTTCTTCAGGTTCATTTTCAAAACCGCTTTGATGCTAGCCTTGTGTAGTTCTTGTATTCTTGTTTGTAATTCTTCTGGGGACATTGTAAATATGAGGATGTCGTCAGCAAATTGTAGGTGATTCAAGTAGGCTCCATTGATCTTCAGCCCCTTATTTTCCCAATCCAGTGTTTTGAAAATGTCTTCTAGGGTGGCCGTGAAGAGCTTTGGGGAAATTGTATCTCCTTGACAAACTCCTTTTTTAATCTTGATTTTGTTGCTGTTTTTGTGGCGTCTTAATGTAGATGTTGCATTCTTGTATATGGTGCTGATCAAGTCTCTGTACGTTTTTTCAATTCCTTGTTTTTTCAGAGAGCTTAATACAGATCTTGTGTAAACAGAGTTAAGGCTTTTTCATAGTCAATGAATCCCAAGCAAAGTGGTAGTTCGTACTCGTTGCTGTTTTGAATGACTTGCTGTACAACTTGAAGATGATCCATTGTGCTAAATCCACTCCTGAATCCTGCTTGCTCATTTGATTGTGCCAAGTCAAATTTATCTTGAAGTCTGTTGGTGAGTATCTTGGTAAAAATGTTGTAGATTATAGAAAGTAAGCTAATAGGTCTGTAGTTCTTGAGGTCTTCTTTATCTCCTTTCTTATGTAAAACTATCACCGATGCGTTGTTCCAGTCGTTTGGCACTTTCTTTTGCTTTATACAATCTGTAAAAATATGCAACAGTATTTTTGTCACTTCTTCACCACCTTCTTTCATGATATCAGGCGTTATGCTGTCTTCTCCAGGTGCCTTTCCTGTCTTCATATGTTTGATAGCATGTTTCACTTCTTCTGGTAGAACATCTGGAACTTCTTCCTCAGGTTGCGTTTTTTGCATCTCATCTTCGTCATCTGCTACGTTGCTCTTTTCATCTTTATACCATTTTCTGTAAAAGTCTTCGACTCTCTTCAAAATCAATTTGTGGTTCTTGATGACAGTCCCGTCCTCTTGTTTGATTGCTAAAATGGGTTTTTTCCCCCAACGATCAGTCTTTGTTTTGTTTTCTTCATGCTTCGGTTGTTTTCAAAAGTTTTCACTACCAACCTACAGTTGAACGACCGTATATCCTCAGTAATGCACTTTCTTATTGTCTTGTAGAGCTCAATGTATTCAATCTTTGACTTCAGAGCTGCTGTTTGTTTAATTTCCCTTATCTTCATGAGGTCTTTTGTCTCTTGCGTGATCTTCTGGTCACATTTTGCACTCTGAGTTCCAGAGATGTTTTTTTTGTTGTTTCTGCAATTACTTGCATCACTTCCTCATATATTTTGTTTACCTCGATTGCTTCATCTTTTTGCAGATCTTAAAGTGCACTGAATCTATTCTTCAGTTCCAGTTGAAACACCAGGCTTTGCTTCTGGAGCATTTCTACGTTGATTGTGTTGGATTTCGTCACCACGAGTTTCGCTCTCTCCAGTGCTGTGTTAAGTGTATCTGTGGTCACTTCCTGTGTTAAAATTGTTTAGTACTGAGACATCTTGTACTGTGTGCTTCTTGTTGGTGAGTAGGTAGTCAATTTCATTCTTCACTCCGTTGGGTCATCTCTATGTCCATTTCCTGATGGGTTTCTTCTGGAAGAAGGTGTTCATGATGAATAAGTTCTTGTTCTCTGCAAATTCGACTAGTCTGTTGGCCCTCTCATTCCTGTCAACATGTCCAAATTTGCCGACCAAATTCTCGTCTTCTTGCTGGGCTCTTATTTTGGCGTTGAAGTCACCGATGATGAACTTATAGTGGCTCTTCCCATTTTCGTGTAGTTCTTGTACTTCTTCATAAAAATCTTTGACTTCTTCATCCAAACAGCTTGTTGTTGGTGCATATACTTGGATGACCTGAAGTTCATACTTCCTTGAAACTTTCACTATCAGTCTTGCAGACCTCTGACGTGCTGTCAATCTCTATCATGTTATTCTTGATTCTCTTGTGGAAAATGAATCCAATGCCTCCTGTTCGTCCATTTGTAGTGCATCGGTAGAAGAGAAGATGTCTACTCTTGAGTTCTAGTAGTCCTTTGTCTTTTTGCCGTACTTTGCTTAGTCCTACGATGTCCCACTTGGTTCTTCCAACTCATGAAGTCTGAAAGAGATCTGCAGTTGTACGTGGCCAGGGTCAGTGTTCTGTGGCAGCCTAAAATTGTAACACAGTGATTCTTGGCACCCTCTGCCTTCATGCCTAACCAGCCGCTGCCTTGGTCGGTGGCAATCCAGCCTCCGGGGAATGAGGGCCATTTTTTTGCACTTTCATCATGGTGGAGTTGGCCATAACTCACCACACTGGCCATGTGGGTTGTTGAGTGCCCCTTCCACTTTGGCTGAGTATGTTACTCAAGCTTTTACAGCATGGTTGAACCTGTCCGAGTCAAAGGACTCCGCTGTACTTCGTCTTGAGAACCTGTTGTCACCCTCCTGCCACTTTGAGGCAGTGGAAGTTGGACTTCAGGAGGGATATATATATTTATATATATATATATATATACGTTAAGAATAAACTCCTTGATATGTGTCGGGTCATACAGTAGTGTCATCTGCTATTGTGTGTGTTTAACTACTGTAATAACAGTTTCAATGTTCATACTTAAATTTCACAACTACTGTGAAAACAAATTTGTGTTCCTTAAGTGATGTTTTCAGTTACTTAAAATAACAGTTTGGAAAATCTGGAGACATTTCAGGTAATAATTAACAACATGAGATTTCTTTTAAATAATTCCAGACATTTAAAAATAAAATAAGCAAATCAGGTAGTAATCAGAGACATTCAAATAACTTATTTTTATATCCCAAGCATTCAGGGTTTCAGTTCTAGTTTTTTGGGAAAAAAACAAACCCGGTCAAAGTCATGCTCTACATTATTTCACAATAAAGGAAATGTACTTGAACCTTTCTGGAGACCTTGCATCTTTCAATGTGCCCATGATGAGTCATTTACTGGTGTTTGAGACCGGGGTCAATAAAAAAAAAAAAAAAACACAGCAGACATTATTATTCTATTGACCTTGGACACAAAATAGGCAGCTATAAATAGTCATGTATATTGTGTTCTGAGTTGGTTTATCTGTAAAAATAGTTATTGTTAATCTTATTGTTTTCTGAGTTGGTTTATCTATAGAAATAGTTATTGTAAATCTCTGACCAGGATCCAAAAGCATTTCCTCTGTTGGTCATAACTGAGCTTATCCCAAAGTCTAAATGTTCCCTGAGAAACCAAACAAGACTATACACTGTGCACACACTACCAAGCAATTATAGAATGGCAGTACATTATAATCATTCCAGAATCTTATGTTTATAGTATGGATGTGTTCTTGGTTAAAAAAAAAAAGAAAGAATGAAAAAGTGCTTGGATTGGAAAGTGCGGCAGGATGGTGCAAAGACATAATTACAATTCATGAACTTTAAAAAAATAAACAGACTGCATATGTCTCAAAAATAGCAGCATTCACAGATTTAACCAAATGCTCTGTAATGTATGACTTACTGTTTCACATACTGTAGGGAAGGGCTCAGAACTCCAACTGGCACCTGCTTCCAAAGTGGCCAAACTATGGTACACAGAGGAGCAGAGCTATCAGCTTTAAACATCCACAGTAATCTGTAAATTACATGTTTCCTAATAGGTATGTCTATCTTTACAGCCAGCCACGCACATTTCAACAAAATATTGGTTAAAAATGTTTGGTATTGTAAGAAAAACACACACCACTAACATGTAGTAAAAAAGGTATAGTTTATTGTAGTAATAGAATACAAACAGAGCTGCGAGCTCTGGTCTCAGTAGGATGGACACCTGAGCCCCTGAACAAACTATCCCCTTGGGAACTGTAGTAAGCATTAAGTATCACATTTTTACACTCCCTCAGATCTCTACCTCATTTCTCTCTATTACCTGTTGAACAGCCAACCCAAGCCTTTGCTAACTTATTTTCAGGGAGGAGGTGCCTCAGAAATCTTCCTCCCATCAGATCAGTCACAGCGTCCTGCACCATTGTGGTTATATGTGACCCTGCTACTGCAAATGACTCTCTATCAGACATGTCTTCTATAGACCGGATGACCTCCATAGTAAGGGCCATTTGTGTAGGCACCTGTTTAATCTGTAATAACTGTCCCTCTCTAAATAATTCTGCTTGGTATAACATCGTATTTTTCAATGTGTTCAAATACCTTTTAACCTCAGTAATTTGCATCCCATTGTACATAGAATTCCCTGAACCAAACAATCCCCTTATATCCCCAAATATACAGTGTTTATCCCTTCTATTACTAAATCTCATTGGATCCTTTGATCTTATCTTAAAGGGTAGCAGTGTGGAGTAGTGGTTAGGGCTCTGGACTCTTGACCTGAGGGTCGTGGGTTCAATCCCAGGTGGGGGACATTGCTGCTGTACCCTTGAGCAAGGTACTTTATCTAGATTGCTCCAGTAAAAACCCAATTGAATAAATGGGTAACTATTTAAAAAAAAAAAAATGTGTAAAAAAATAATGTAATTGTATGTAAAAATAATGTGATATCTTGTAACAATTGTAAGTCGCCCTGGATAAGGGTGTCTGCTAAGAAATAAATAAATAATAATAATAATAATAATAATAATAATAATAACAATTTGTCTTTGTATCAAATCGGAATATACCTGCACTACATCTGAATGACTGGCACACATTGACACACTGGTGACATTCAGCCATGATATGTTCATTACCACAATAAGCATAGCATATTGAACATTGTTAATTAGCATAGGAAACACGATGGCAAGCGTGCTCACTCATACCACACGCTTACACACAGCCACAACAAAGGACTGCAATTTCATCAATAAGGCACAATGTTAAACAACTATTTACAGTGAATACTCCCACCCCCGCTGCTACAATATATATATATATATATATATATATATAAATGGGTTGTAGGGAGATATGCAAATAAAGCATTACAAGATCAAATCACGTGAAAGTTGCCTAATGGCTTCTACATTCACAGTGTTTTAAAAGTCAAAATACAGTAGCTGCATACATGTTTCGCCCTTTTTGGGGCTCATCAGTACAGCGCAACTGTATTTTGACTTCAGAAAGGCTCAGGAGACTAACTAAAAACAAGTAGCTTTCAAGTTAAGGTGAGTAAAAGGCAACTTTCACGCAATTTGATTGGCTCTTGTAATGCTTTATTTGCATATCTCCCTACAACCCATTTGTTTTTGAATTTCTTGCTTTCACTCACCTTAACTCGAAAGCTACCTGTTTTATATATATATGATGATCAGAAAAGCACTTTTAATATGATTATGAAGAGCAGGTAAAATTACCAATGATAAATTGACAACTCATTCTATATAACCAATGAAGTGATTTCAAACCCCTGTTCTGAATACT
Source organism: Acipenser ruthenus (assembly GCF_902713425.1). Classification (NCBI taxonomy): domain Eukaryota; kingdom Metazoa; phylum Chordata; class Actinopteri; order Acipenseriformes; family Acipenseridae; genus Acipenser; species Acipenser ruthenus. The sequence goes on from NC_081191.1 coordinate 3,951,080, forward strand.
GTATAATGTAACCCCCGCCTCTCCCCATGTGCTAACCTCATGGTCTATGTCATTTATGCAGATGAGAAAGAGTTGGTGTCCCAGCACTGACCCCTGCAGCACCCAGTACATTATTATTTATTTATTTCTTAGCAGACGCCCTTATCCAGGGCGACTTACAATTGTAAGCAAATACATTTCAAGTATCACAGTACAAGTAATAATACAATTAAGAGCAAGATAAATACAATGTACATCCTCTCAACTCTCAGACAATAGCTTTATAAAAAATAAAAAATAAACTTCTTTCTGAGGGCAGGCAGTGCTTGTCCCGGGAATGAGTATGGAGGAATAGGAAAGCACACCAAGTCTAACAAGCCTCAAATCGCTTACAGCTTTGCAAGCTAAGGTCCTGCTTCTAATGTAAGCCACTCTTTTATAGCAGAGTCCGAATAGAGCATACCTCCAGACCCTCATCTCTCCCTACACCCCCACTCGACCTCTCCGCTCCTCCTGCACTAGAAGACTGGCTCTACCTCCTCTACGCTCCCCTGCCTCCAGATCCCGCTCCTTCTCCACCCTCGCCCCGCAGTGGTGGAATGACCTTCCTACAGATGTCAGGACTGCCCAGTCCCTGACCACCTTCCGGCGCCTCCTCAAGACTCATCTCTTCAGACAGCACCTGTAGAACTCCTCTTTTCTCTCTGGACACTTTATCACTCTTCCTTAATGCGCTTTACTTGCTCTTATCTGCTCCCAATTTTACTGCATTTAATCCTGTACTTTAGAGTACTGTAATCTGTCACAAATGTTATTTAATCTGTAGTATTTTGTATTTATTTATATCCTGATGTAACTATCACTGACACTGTTATCTGCTCTGATATTGATTCGTATTTTGTAATATACTTGTACATACTAGAACTGAAGTCATTGTATTTTATCTTGGTCTTAATTGTATTAATACTTGTACTGTGATTCTTGAAATGTATTTTTGTTTACGACTGTAAGTCGCCCTGGATAAGGGCGTCTGCTAAGAAATAAATAATAATAATAATAATAATAATAATAATAATAATAATAATAATAATAATAATAATAATACTTCATTTTAATTTTATTTGTCAAAGCTCATTATTGGAAAAGTAACATCAAAACATTCTTTCTCAAACTGTAGTCCAATCAGGCGATGCAATGTTCTGGATCAAATTCATGTAACAAACCATAATATATTATATATTGTAACTGGAAAGACATACTGTTCTGTGTGATCGAAGAGCTTATACAGCATGTGCTGGTTGTGTCCTACAGGGGCTGATCAGAAACGTGCATCATGATAAAGATATTAAGAGCTTTGGTGCATTACAAAAGCATTTTTTCCATTTCTTTTTTCTTGTATCATACAGAATACATGGCCTTATAGTGAAAGCAGCTGTTGCTGCTCAAGATCAGAATAAATATAAAAAAAGAGTGATGAACAATGGTATTAATTCAGACCTAGAAAAATTATTTTATGACTGGTGAATTGTTCATTTAATCTGTTTACACACACAGTATTATTACATTTTAGTTTTTGCATGTGTGCAAAACTAATTTACCCCAAGATTTCCTTCCAGCTGAAGAGTTTATAAAACATTTTAAAAAATGTAATTAAATAAAATATTATTGGGTGCTTTATAAAACTTAACAGCAGGCCTATTAGTAAAATAAACGACTGTTCAAGGTACAGAAATACAGAAAGAGAAAGGTCAGGTTTGTACATAATTGTGATACTTTATAGTACTTGTTTTTTTGTACAAAAACAGGAACTTACTCTCCAAACTTGCACACATTTAAACGTTGCTCATTTCAACAGAGGAAGCATGTGGCCTGTTTAGTACCAGCGACTCAGTTGAGTGCATCAGCTTCACAACACTCAACCCGGAAAAGCAGCTTTCATATAAACCATGAAACACCCATCTTCCACAACACTGTCACTTTACACTGGGAATGCAACATCAATGAACTACCTGTGGATCACTGGGCCTCACATTAAGAACTCTACAAGCAGCAGAATGGGGACTTTTTAAAGGTAAACTATTAAAGTATATGTATTATTATTATTATTATTATTATTATTATTATTATTATTATTATTATTATTATTATTAATACTATTAATCATTTTAAATCTACTATGTAAATTACTAGCACTTGGCTGAAATATGTAGTTAGTAGGATATATATCTTTTTTTTTAGTTTATTTCATTACTTTTACTTAAAATGTATTTAAAGCGCAAACAATATTTTGGATTGTCTTTACATCTCTATGCTACAAAGGTAAATTTAAATACAGCTTAATACATATATATATATATATATATATATATATATATATATATATATATATATATATATATATATATATATATATATATGCTTAGTTGGAAATATTGGAAACATAGACCCAAAAAGTGAAAGTCCTAAGCGATTTCTGGGGCCACACTGCTCAATATCTATACAAGACCAATCAAATGCAATAGAGTGGAAAAGGGCTAGTTAATATGTACAGTTTTATGAATAACTTTAAACTTGTATCTGTGTGTCTTAAATTCTACCCAATTTTGCAATTTCTGTTTAATCGTTAGATAGCTGATCATTGAGTTTTAATGTTTTCCTACATTGTGACGTTTATTGACTGCTAAAAATTATATATATATATAATTGCAGTGAAAATGGGGAAAACAACATTTGCCATAATATTGTAAATTACAGTAAATGAATATACATGTTGTACACTGAATAATATAGCTACTACAAAAAGCTCCCATTTGATGATACTGGAAGATAATTCAATATTCATATTCCTCCCACAACTTCTATGTTCATCTATGCAAATAAAACATAATCATGAAAATAAATACATGATCAAAAGTGTCAGTATAATAAAGTATCTTGCATAACAATCCATTTCGAAGGAGTACAGGATATTTTTTTACAATCACTAATAATAAACATACTTAGAATTAGTATAGTATGGTATAGTAAGCAAATAAATAATAATAATAATAATAAATTAAAAGAACTATTAATAAATTGCATAAACACAGACAAATGGTATTTGTGATTAGTTGCAGTTATGTGTCATTATAATACATGCATACGGCTACATGTTTAATTTTTGGCTTTCTCTCATGACATACCATGGTGATAATAATAATAAATAAAATTGTAAAATTAATAATAAAATTTAAAGCAACAGAATAAGCTAGCAAATTACGTTTTATGTGGGACACTGTGCTTAACAGCAAACATCTTAGAGAATATTAAGTTAACTTTTTAGGGCAGCAGTGTGGAGTAGTGGTTAGGGCTCTGGACTCTTGACCGGAGGGTGGTGGGTTCAATCCCCGGTGGGGGACACTGCTGCTGTACCCTTGAGCAAGGTACTTTACCTAGATTGCTCCAGTAAAAACCTAACTGTATAAATGGGTAATTGTATGTAAAAATAATGTGATATCTTGTAACAATTGTAAGTCATCCTGGATAAGGGGGTCTGCTAAGAAATAAATTATAATAATACATTACTGTAGCGTCCACAGGATCTACAATGACAGATCATTTAGCAGTTCTAAGATAAACCATTTGACAAACTGGCAACAAACAAATGACTCCCTCTGACCCTATCTACAATATGTCCTGTTCCTTGTGGTTTCAGCTATTTAAAAAACAATGAGTTGATTCTGCAGAAATAGAGATGCAACTTGTATTTAATCCTTCCTCCTTATGTTGCTTATTATACCTGAAGATCAAAGGGAGGCGACCTCTGCTCCCGTGGTCAAGTCACTTGCCTTTCTTTTACATGTATCGCAATTCAGAGTTTTGCATTTATTTAGAAAACTGCTTTTCAATGAATCTTGCTAAGGACCCTCTGCAGAAGAAGTGATTGAATTTGTCATAGTCTTGGGGTATATGGAGACTGTCTTTCTGTTTTGCTTACTGTATCTGCAGAATCACTTGTCCAGTTGTTATAAAACTTGCTTACATCCTCCTTTAGCACAAGTTACTGAATGTGGCTGTACGTTTAATCAACACTAACAAACTCTATACTGTACTGCAGGGCTCTTCAACTAGTTTTTGAAAGGGGCCAGATTGGAAAAAAGTTAGGAGTAGGTGGGCCAGAAGTATTTTACACTGCACATTTTAAAGTAATATAATAAATATTATATAACTTAATGTTAGTATATTGAACAAGACTTACGCATTTTACCATATGAATAGTAATTTAATAATAGAACAGTGTGAACATTTAACAGAGTATCATTACAAACATTTTAAAATGTATGTGACATATTAAGAGAACTGTGTGACAATGTGGTTCTAAGGTAATGATGTGACTGAAAAAACTAAAAATGCACACAAAAATCTTTCTTCCCACAATCTGTGAGTGTGCCACCTAAAACATATAAGCGTGCGTCTTTGTTTCTATTCCATCTGACACAAAAATGAAAACCTGAATAAGTTAAAAACAAACAGACTAGTGTTATGGAAAGTGTTAACAGTAGCATGTGGGAAATCGATGTAATCATGTTCCTACATTTTGGTTAATTTCCAAAATAATGACATCTGATGTTTCTGACCGAACTGTTAATCTCTTTTGTATGGTCTACCTTTTAATGAATCTCAAAAAACAATCGATGAGTGAAAGATCGCACAAGAGTTGCACAATGACATTGGTAGGAAGAGGTCAGCGCTTCTACTTTTGAGCTTCTAACTGCTGAGCTCTCTGGATATGTATTTCCAAAAACTCAGTGTTTGGTTTCAAAATGTCTTTTCACATTGTATTGCTTAACTACTGACACACATCCATTGCACAATAAACACATCCGCTTTGCGTTCGGTACAGCTGGTAAAATAAATAAGTATTTATTGGTCCACTCATTGTTGAATCTACAATTTCCACCATCAAGCTTTCTCTTCTTACTAACTAGAGTAGGGCGAGACATGTTTTATATCGCTTTCAAAATAAGACAGAAAAAAAAACATATTTTTAATAGTAACACGAGTAAAAAGCTAGAACGGAAAGCGGTGGTGTGATGCGCGCGCTGCTTTGCTGGATACAAAAATAAGATACACGTCTTAATCACAAATTGATTTACGGTTTTACTGTTTTTGTTTTTCTTTCTTTTTTTATTTTCCATATATATTTGTTAATTTTAATATTTTTTGCTGAATATCGTCGGGCCACTTGGTTGTCCTTTGCGGGCCGCCAGTTGAAGAGCCCAGCTGCACTGTATGTGTTGTGTTCCGTGTTTGCAGTTTATTCCGAACTTTACCGAACAATTACAGGTTTCTTTTAACTGGACTTCGTTTTTTTACTAATTTATACCCCATTTTTTTCCTGGTACTATTTTCTAGGAAATACACAATATTTTGATTAAAATGCTGTTTTATTTTGACTGACATTGTAATAAGCAGACCTACACTGTATCCTAGGATACAGCAGACGTTTAGACGTCAGAGGATCAAATAACGTTCAAATGTGGCTCTCTGTCACTTCACAAACACATTATCACCTGATTATGCTGGCCAAGCAAAGTCTGATTATTGTGGCAACTGCTGAGCATAGTAACTACTAGCTTGATCAAAAACTAAATTGAAATATTTGCACAAAAATATAATATTTTTAGTGGATGAGGAATGGGGAGAAAACTTAAGTCAGTTCATGAATATTCAAAAGAAAATGAATGTCTTGAAGTATGCAAAAAGGCAAAAATAGCAGAAGTGGGTCAGATGAGGCAGAGGATGCATAGCGCTGCGAGTACTGTTGCATTGAGGTACATGTTCACTCTGACAATAAAAGAACAAACTGAAAAATAAGCGACACATTAAACTAAAACAAGAAAGTGAACAGAGACAAGCAATCCATTTATGAAGCTTTTACACGCGCGTTAATACAACAGAGCGCAGAATAACTGTGTTAATGAGTTAGTCAGAGCTCTGTGCTTTGCTGGACAGCCACTGTGCAGAGAGGTATGTATTGGTGACTTCGTGCGACAGTACTGTCTGTCCATCGCTAAAACACTGCCTAACGCCGTCAATATTAATCGTAAATATTTGACAGAAAATGGTGATGCTTTAGTTGGTAAACTTATATGGAATGCATTGATGTAAATGTCCAGTGTGGTTTTTTACGCGTCTCCCGATGGCTTGCACCACCCAGTTCTTTCAATTTTCTTTTCTTTTTATGATTTCAGAATACTGTAGTGTATGTGTAACAACAGAAACAAACGCTGTACTGTAGTGTATGTGTAACCAAACACATTAAAACTGTATGGTACACCTGCACCTTTACATTCTTAAACTGGGCTTGAACATTTTTATTTTGAGATGACTTCTCTCTATTTAAATGTGCATGCACAGACTCCACAGCCCTTCATATTTACTTGCTTAACTTCCTATTTTCATAATTTGGGGTAATGGAAAATTATAGTCAACAACAGCTCTCTCCAACTTCCCCATTTTGCAGAAAGCTACCCTCCTGTGAACACTATAACTCGCTGGAAGAACGTAGCCTGTGCACCATGAGACTGGTGAAAACACATAGACATAGAGCAACAGAATAGTGGTGTGGTGCTCTGGACCATCTACAGAGCCACACATTGTTTCGATAGGTGGAAATAATAACTGCCCTTTTGTTTTTGCACTAGGCTGCTTGTTTTTGATCCAAAGACTCACTAATAAGACATGGGGAATGTACTGAAACCAGCAACACCTGAGACTGAGAAAGCATGCCTAGAGTCAAAAAAGAAAGGTAAGCAATTGTGTGCAGTGTTCTTAAAGGAAATACACTTTCATCTTCACTGACCAGCAGTAAATAAGTGCGTTCACTGTGTAAGGTTTAATGGGAAATGATGAGCTTTTTAAATATATATATATACTTATTCTAATTTAAAATAAAAAATAAATAATAATAATTAACTTTGTTTATTGGTTTTTACAAATTAAGTTAGACAGTGACAATTCTTAATTAATTCCAGTTTTAATTAATCAATTCCGTCTATATTAGACAGTATTGCTGTTTGTACACAGGCTGACGGTTTCTTGTAAAGCAGTCACATAGAAAAGGCATTTATATTCTTGCAGCGAGCATGTATTGCAGTTGTCTATTTAGGCTTTAATTATTTAATAATATGTTTAGAATGAATACAGAAGTCACATCCTTGCCTATGTACTGTTTGCAAGTGTGATTTTGAAACAACTTCTTTATCTGTGAAACGGCAGTGTGATTTATTGCATTATTTGTTCTCTTTTATCCCTGGTTATGTTACTAAACAGTAAAAGAAAAGTTATTCTGGTTTTAAAGACCTAAAATGCACCAGCGCTGTTTTGTAAGTTAGGTTCTGGCTCTTACAAAAAATGCATTCAAATATAATTATGATGCAATTTTATCAATAGATCTAATGTAACTGCATTTATATTTTCCATTCATTATGGCTTCCTGCGCTTAAGCTAAGAAGCTATCAGTAAATTTTAGCAACGACATTAGTGTGGCTAACGGTTTGGCTATTGACTTCCTGATTAAAACGATTAAAGGTTCTTTCCATGATTAAGAAACACAGTTCAAAGTAGTTTCTACGACAGTTATTAGGCTTGTTTGGAATTCTAAAAAGTAAAGTTAAGAAAACTTACAGTGCCCTGATGAATATGATTGGCACAACAAGTATAGTGAAGGCTGCATTAACTACTGTAGTTATAGTGAAGGCTGCATTAACTACTGTAGTTATAGTGAAGGCTGCATTAACTACTGCAGTTACCAAACATGGGCTTGCTTTAGCTCACTTGTATTGGGACTTACTGGAAGATAAGAGCAGGTGACCTTTCAGTTCAGGTGACAGTTCAAGGAGGTTGTATTCTATAACCTACAAAGTAACACAGTAAATATAATTCAGAAAATGCACACCCTTTACTGATGAATAGATACAGCTATGGCCAAAAGTTTTGCATCACCTAGAATTTTAGGATTGTGACATAATTAATACATATATATTAATACATATATAGTCATAGCTGTACATTCATACATAAATATATATATATATATATATATATATATATATATATATATATATATATATATATATATATATATATATATAACTTTATAAGGTGATGACAGTGACATTCGTCACATACCATAAATATGCATGCTGTGCAAGAATATATTGTGAAATGTATTTTAACCATATACTTATAATATTATACTTTACTATAAATGGTAAAAGCTGGGGTTGTTGTTTAGGGTTAGCTTTGGCTTGAAATTGATATATAGGTATGCATGCTCTTTAAGACTCTTTTGGTCGCTCTGTTTAGTCCAGTGACTGCTTCCACTGGAAATTGAAACACTAACACCTCTCCTGTGAGAAAGCGATGCATACTGCCTGTCACTGTACTGCAGCTATCAGAGGCCTTCTATGGAAGGTGCTTTTAGTGAAGGTCACTAGACATAACTAAGGGCTAATTCATAGGTGATGGCTGATACCCAGCGATATCAAGAAACAGTCAAGTACAGCCCAAAAGCAGGGAGCGGTCTTAATCCCCACAACGCATAAAACCTTGTCAGCAGAAATTGAAAGTAATAGCCCTACTTACAATAAAAAAAGATGAAAGGGAACTTACATACAAAAATCTACAAAAATGAAAAGATATGCTTTATAAAAAAGATCGACTTTATAAAAGACAGGTCTTTGTTCTCTCCCCACAGAAGCAGACAACACCACTCTGGTTGTGCTACATGATTACCCGCCTCCTGATGTCAGCGAGCCTATATATACGGTTGGAGAGAAGCTGCGAGTGCTTTCGGAGTGAGTTTGAGGCTTGTTACAAACCCTACTGCACATGTTAACAGAAGAGCTCCCAGTTATTGAGGTTAAAGTTACAGTTAGTGCTAGGACGCACACACTAGTTAGCAACAGTCAGTACTTGATTGCAGTAAAATATATTGGATAATTGTTGCAATGCATTCCTACATGCGTTTAGTGAAATCCATCAGATTCTACAGTATAGTCTGATGACAAACACAGCGTAGCAAAACAACCTCTGCTGATCATCATGCGGTTCACATTGTGAAAAAGCAAAACGTATTCTAACTCTGAGTTAGTATACTTTACATCATATCATTAACAGTCATGTGCGATTAAGAAAACAAAAAACAGCTGTTTAGTTATTTCTTGATTATCCATCCAAAAAAAATGCATATGATTGTGTTATCCTGACAGGGCTTCCAGTTTAGCAAAATCAATGGCAATACATCTGAATAAATAAACAAACAAATAAATAAATAAATAAAAACACTTGAAGTAAATTATATCAGTACATTTACAAAGAATTCAAATGTTGTACTGAAAACTGTAGATTCTGTTAATTACAAAATGGAACTGAAAGCCTCAATTATTCAGTTTTGAATAAATGTAATAATAGCCTTGTAGTTTTACAGAAGTAGCAGTTCTTTGGCAATGCTATATATAACTACAGATCTCACATCTACCATGTCTAGGAGGCTGGTGTTCTCCACAAGATGGGGCTGAACTAGTCAACTTTATCAAGCTACTTCCTTATCTAGCCATAGGAAGCGCAGAGGCTTGTGGATAATACAGTATGAGATGGCCCAATCTCTGTATCTTCAAGTGTATTCACTCAATGCACAAAACTAGCACAGGCACCCTTCCTTTAACACACATAATGCCTGGTGCGTCTTTCAGAATGAGAACCCAAAGCAAAAAAGAAAAACGTTACTGATGAGGCCTGGTGGTACAATAAGAAATGAAGTAATTCATGAAATGAAAACTCGCTATTTTAATAATTAGCTACAATGTTTAGACTTCTGCCTTCTTCAGATGAAAATGAAGTTTTTTTTGGATGTACACAATAGTTTCAATGGAGATCCTTAATTATGCGTTAATATTATATTGCTTTAGTTTTTTTGAAAACAAATATTCTAATTGAGATTCTAAAAAGCTGAAAATTATACTTATGGCTTTGTTTTTTGCAATCATTTTGAATGAATAAATAAAAAAGTACATAAACAAATAAATACATAAATACAGTACCAGTACTCAGTTTAATGCTAGATTTATTCATTCAATTATAGCATGTAATTTTTAAATAAATCTCTCTATTTTCATGTATTCATCAGAGAAGGGAGTTGGTGGAAAGTTATTTCAATAGTTACAGGAAATGAAAACTACATTCCGAGTAACCACGTGGCAAAAGTCTACCATGGGTAAGTGGTAGTGTTTGTTAAATTTGTTTTCTGCATATTGCACTGGACTAAAAAGCATTTTCTTTAAATACAATTTAAAAATGCACAGGATACAGGTATTGGTTGTGGGGACTGGCTCTGACGTACAGTTGTAGTCAGACCTTGGGAAAAGTTTAGTAAGCACTCCTTGATGGATTAGGCTGCTGTTTTGTTTGTTTTGTGCACATTTTGTTTGTTTTACACCTATCATCTGTGGTTTCAAGGACTTCATCTACACTTAAAGACAGTGTTAAAGATCCCGTCAAGTGGTAGCAAGCCCCACTTTACCACAAAAGAGACAACTTCCCAACGTTTAACATGCCTTTAAAAGTGGAGATGCTTATAGGTTTTTGATGCCATGTCAACTACACTCACATATTTCTATTTAAATCTATGGATGTGTTTGTCAATGTGGTTACTACATAGTTAATGATATACATATACATATATATATATATATCTATATCTTTTTTTATTTTTTATTTTAGCTGGCTCTTTGAGGGAGTAGTAAGACTCAAAGCAGAGGAATTGCTGCAACTTCCCAACAACAGAATCGGATCTTTCATGATCAGAAACAGCCAGACTGACAGAGGTACAGTATGTTAGAACAATTCAAAGGGAAGGCCTTGCAGCACCAACGTGAATAGTTTATTACAGGACTTTCACTGATATCATCTATTTATTTAGTTTGATATTTATTTAAGAATACGGTTTCTTATAGTAAACACCCTTATAAAAGTTTACCATAGCAAAGTGTAAAAAGCATGGTAAAGCATAGGTAAACATAGTCTTGACACTGTAAAGCCCAGAGAGATATGGTAAAGCATATCATGGCTGATCTTCCTAACAGGCATTCTTAATCGTTGTAGGTCAGTACTCCCTGTCAGTCAAGCACAGAGCAGTGAAGCACTATCGAATCAGCCGCTTGCCCAACAACTGGTACTACATCTCTCCTCGTCTCACTTTCCAGTGCTTGGAAGACCTAGTCAGTCACTATTCTGGTAAGCCGATGCAACGGGATTGTACAGTAACATTTCCATGTTAAAGAAATTGAAGATTAAAGTGGACTCTCAAGCAGTAAACAGTATGTGCCATTTAATAAGTACTTCAAATGTTATAAGTAAAATAAAAAAAAAACACCATTAAAAAAAAAAGTGATACTCACTTAAAGCATGTCAGTGAATAGGGGAAGCAGCTGATTGGTTATTGACAGGAAAGAAGCCATTGAGAGGGTGGGAGTGATTTTACTGCCTAGTCAAAATGGTCAAGGAAGTGCATGACCCATGTTTGCTAGAACATGTGTTTCTTTCAAGACTGCACATTTGAGTCATGTATCAATGAATGGATGCACAGAATTATTTTTGGGAACCACCACAACAAAGTTTCATGTAAATTGTGTGGTTGACTAACAGATGAGTCTGTATATGAATGAGGCTGCTTTTGCCCAGGGGACCATTCTTCCACTTTCAATATCAATCTCTTAGGTGTAACTGTTTCTGATCTTTCGACAGCATCAGTGCTGATCGACCGTGGGTGTCAGAGCCTGAACACAATGATGTGTAAAGATTGTCGTGAAAGCCACAGTATATGTATAATACAGATAGTGCAGACAGCTGACTGTGCTTTTCAGTTACATTTTTATAACAATTTAAATCCAGCTTAAACTCACAGAAACATCTTTTTATAGGGGGTTGGATTATCAAAGAAAAATAACAAGAGTGAGCATGTGTTGTATTTTCATTTTAAAACATGATTTGGTACTACACTAGGTCAAACAAAATTCTCTGTGTGCTTGCCCTCCCTTCCAAGAAGTATGTTATTGCTTTACTTCATTGGTCATTTCACCCCAGCAGTGTCTTAAGGGTCATCTAACAGGCTGCAAAGCATGTCAGTCATTAAGAGAAGCATCTGGTTGGTTACTGACAGGAATGAAGGCCTGAAGGGGTGGGAACAATTTCACACTCCAAGTGAAATGCCCAGGAGAGCCAAGACAATCAAAAAGCATGGCTTGCAATCGGAGATTTCTTTAACTTTGTATACTACCAAATATCAAAGTATATTTGCTAAAATATGGGTTTCTTTCAAAACTTTCTTTCAAATTTGAGACCAATATAACGGATGGATGGATGTACTGTAATTTGTTAGCTACAATCACTACAACATTTTATTCATCTATGACAATTGGACTTATTTTAGCTTATTGTTTATCTCTAATTTAAAATATCAATACATTGCTTAAACTCAGCTTAGAAACTATGGCCAAAGTGTAATACATTCAATCCTTAAAGTTTGAATGCAACTGTGGAATTTGTGAAGTCTTAAATCATAAGCTTGTCAGAATTAGCAGACAAACTGATAAAAAAAAAAAAAAACTTTCCAGGGAGAAAAAATGCAAACTATTCCATCAGAAAAAAAGAGGCAAGAGAATAACCAATTTGTCACACAAATGTCTGACTATTCCCTGGGCTAAAAGAAGCACCCATGCTTATATAAACATAAGACTTGCTTGTATAAACATGTACCCTATACAGTAAGTACCAGGTTTCCTCAGATGTGCAATGTGGGATAAGAGGGGTTGCAGATGTGCAGCCTGAGCCAATTCCAGTAAACTCTGTGGCTCTGTGGTGGGTTTTGATCTTTTGGGTTCAACGAAACAGCAGTGAACTGGAAATTGGACCCAATACAGAAGAGAGAAATGTTTATGGACACCATACGATAATGGGCTCACTTAGTAAATAATATAACAGTTGACTGTATTTCACAGTGAAATGAAGTGTATATACATTACAGTATATAAATCCACTACCTCTTTTCTTTGTTTGTAAATGATCTGATTCCAAGCCTCTTCATTTACAGAAACTGCTGATGGCCTCTGCTGTGTCCTCACAAGCCCCTGCCTCACCCACAACAGCATCCGCAACCTGAACCTGACCAATCAGCCTCCACCTGTGCTGATGCGTCGGAACCGATTCACTTGGGACAGTGTGGAAAGGTACAGTCCATTCCAGTTTCCACTACCTCGTTAACAACAGCTATGTGTTGCTGTATCAGTAGTTACCATATATGTTTATGGGTTTAAATACTGTCTAGGAAAACCTGAATGTTTAGTATTATCATCTATGTACTCCCCTGTACAAGACAACTAAATTACAAACCCCCAGAGTTACAATATAGTGCAGCTAGTGAGAATTTGCTGCAATGTAGTGAAAGAGCTGATGAGCCTGCAGTTACAGCACCTCCGTTTCTGTTTGTACTGCACAGTTTATGGCACATTCACAGCATGTATCTGTACTGTGGTGCCTGCTCTGTACTAAATTTTATCTGGGTATTTTTTCACCCCAAATAATGTCTGCTTCTCTGTGCTAGTCATCTGTGATCCTCTATGGAACAGAGTGGTCATGTTCAATGAGGCTATGTAAATACGTCTGAATTAATAGGAAATACATGCAACTGGCAGAAACAGAGTGCAAATAATCTACGTCCTAACCTCATCTGTTTGGAATGCAATGTTGAAATCATAGGATCTTCTCAACTGTAGGTTTTTGCATGTGCAATTGCTTACCAATGTGATGATTCTTACGTATTTCACCTACATAACATCCTGTTTATTTTAATGTAGAAAAGTTTCCTTAAGAGGTAAGCTCCTAGTGCCAATCTCAATGCACTTGTTTCCTGTGGTTAAAGTTGGCAAGCCGTGATTGACCACGACTACCCACAGGGAGGGGTCAGGAGAGCCACCAGGTGCACATTACAGAATAGCAGGGGATACTAATGCTGAATGCCATAATCCTTTCATAGATATTCAGATAATCAGATGAAATAACTGGATTGCTGGTATAACAGTGCAACCCTGCCCACCACAAGCGAGCATCTAAACCGCAATGCAAAAGAGCCGGGCTCATCTGCAATCGTGGTTTAAGAGCTCGTAACCTCTCTCATCTCACCGACAGGGGACAGAACCCGTAACGACAGTGTGTCACACAACACTGCCCGTTACATTGGTTGCCCTTTAATTCTATATTGCAAATGTAGCTTGAACACCTGTTGAAATGCCAAGTCTACTAAATATCTCTGTAAAGTTATAAGCTATTGCTTTTTCATTAACAGGTCAGAGCTGATGAAGGAGAACGCAGTAGGTAACTGGGAGAACGACGAATCTCTCCTAAGCTTTGGTGTACGGAACAGCATTGCATCCTATTTGTCCCTGTCAGGAGGTCAAGAAGATAACTCAAACAAAAGCAGCCGCAAGAAAAAGAGCAAATCCATGTATGGGGTCCCGAGGAGTGCGGAAAACAACATGATTCTTACTGAAGAGGATTTCTCTGAAGAGCAAGCTGAACAAGCATGAAGGCCTCTGAGAACGGACACACACGTTGTATTGACTCAGTGACTCCTCAAACGAAGGACTTCACATTTACAACATATCTTCTGCATACATTAGTGTTATTCTGACTGTGTTTTGGGAAAATGCTGTGTATGGCAAACATTAATGGTTTCTACTTCTTTACGGGAGATTAAGAGACTTTATTAAAAAAGAAGAAGAAACATCTTGCTGAACTGCCACATCCAAGCGGACTGTGATTTCTTTATTGTTTTTTAATGCAAATATGATGCTCAATTAATCATTTGCACCAGGTTGCAATGCACATATATGTTTTCATGTGTGTATGGATGCTTGTTTGTTTGTTTCTATGAAAGTTTGTGACCCTTAAAACTTGTGAACGACCTGTTATAATGAAACATGCACAGACCTTATTGTTATAATAAAGTGTTCCTCCAAAACACAGAACAAACTAAAAGAATCAATGTGACTTCTGGATTGACAAAACATTTTACTGTAACTCATTCGTAGTGTATGTTTAATTTACTAGGGGCTTGTACAGTCTGTAGTCTATAATGTTCTCTTATCAGTTTTCATATTGTAATAGAATAAATAAATAAAATAATATACTAAAATTATTTTGCGTAATAATGATTTAAAGGGGGGTCCCATCCAGTTAAAGTGCGCAGGATGTCACACAGCTTGGGCGGCGCCGGTTCGCGTCCGGGCTGTGCAAAGAGGCTGAACTTTGCTGGGGACCCCGAGGGGAGCGTCTCATTGGCTCTGACGCTGCCGGGGTGTGGGATGAGAAACTCGCACTGTAAAAAACACAGTTTCCTCTTTTCTAACCCTAACCAACAACAACAAAAACTTGCACTCTTTGCATGTTCAAAAGTATGCTGTATGTGAGGAAAACGTTTCAAAACAAGAAATCTGATTGGAAACTTTTGTCTAACTGCAAAGCATCTTTTCAGGTACAGGACTTGTCAGGTGGCTGTTCCTTGACAAGTCTAAAATAACCTTTTATTTATTTCACTCAAAGTCAGCTTTTTACTTTCTCATGTTGGCATTTAAGCAGCACAGCAAGGAAGTGTAAGTTAAGAATTTGTGCACGAGACACCACCTCTGATCAGATTTATAAGTGCTGTTGCTACAGATAGGATCCAATGGGGGTGTGACCTATAACATAAGTCTATAACACCACAATTCAAACCGTAAAGCTCAGGTAAAGATGAATACGATTTATTTTTTCTTTAACAATCCATTGTAGAGTCAGCTTTCTGTTCATATAAACAATGAACACGGTATGTGTTCATCCGTCATGAAAATCAATAGCATCTGCTGACAATGTTTATTCTAATTCAAAGGCTTCCTGTTTTTATCAAGCAAATGCTTTTAAATGTGCATATCTCTGTATCGCTTCAAATTCATTGCCTACGTGAAGAATATCGTTTATTGTGTTTGTTATTAAGTTGTTGAGGTAAATAAAGATGGATCAAGTTTAATAATACTGTATGACAGGCAGTAATGGTAAATGTTACAATGTACATACAGTATATAATGTATTGATGACCACATGAATGTTCTTAATATTATTAAATTGTTGGTACAGCAAATAGCTGTATTTTACTTATTAAAAGTCTCTATAACAGAGGAGTGTGTAACCATTTAAAATGTAATCTTATGGTTTAGGTGTTAAAAGTTTGCTATACAGTATTATTATTATTTGTTTATTTAGCAGACGCCTTTATCCAAGGCGACTTACAGAGACTAGGGTGTGTGAACTATGCATCAGCTGCAGAGTCACTTACAATTATGTCTCACCCGAAAGATGGAGCACAAGGAGGTTAAGTGACTTGCTCAGGGTTGCACAATGAGTCAGTGGCTAAGGTGGGATTTGAACTGGGGACCTCCTGGTTACAAGCCCTTTCTTTAACCACTGGACCACACAGCCTCATAATATGCATTTGTGGCAATGAGACATTCAAGAAAGTATGCACAGAGTACTAAATGAAAAGTATCCTCAACAGTAAACGTATTTAATGTATTTGCCCACTGACGATGGGAATGAGAATGCAGAGATGGGAGCCCAGCTAACAAGATTTTTTGCAGGTATCAGGCTTTTAAAGACTGTCACCCACACCTGTGAGCAGAAACTGACTCGCTGAGAGCAGAAACTGACCCAAGACTGTCACCGCTACTGGAAGCAGGCTGATCTTTGGGATACAAATTGAACATTTGTGAAACTGCAACAATTATTGTAATGACTGTAATGTGTTTTAAAGAATATACAACCGTTAGAAAATATTATTAGCAGATCTGTGTAAGGCCTGTGGGAAGGAGTTCATTGCATTGAAGGTCAGGCTGACCTGCTGAAAGTTCCAAACCTCTCTTATCAGGTAAAAGCATCTTTTTTAATTAGACTCAGAGTCTCAAAACATTCTGATCCAGCGAGAGCAGAATGGTAGAATCTATGGAGCACAGTTAATATGCTAGAAGCAATCGAACTAGGTTTGATTATAGTAAGAAAAACAAAAGTATTTAAATAAATAAGAAACCTAATATAATAACATTAAGTAAATGTATGAGCAGTCCTACGTTTAAATATTCAATTACTATTAATATTAATAACAAAAAATTAGCCCCTTGCCTTCTGTGTATATCAATGAAGTAAAATAGAATTGCAGTTTATAAGAGATTGCTATACTGACGTATCTGAATTAGAACTACATGTTATAAAATCATTTAAAGTATGAACTCTAACAGTAAACTTGCTGAAGGAATACAGCTAATGTTGTAACCTCGTTCTCATCTGCTTGTAGTAAAAGCAGTGTTGAAGATGACTCATTGGTTTTGGCCGATGAAGCGGGGATTTTTGATGGTCAGCGATTTAACAGCCAAGATCCTCTCTATAATGAGCGATCTCGTTAATATTAACGAACGAAAATATCTTTCGGATAACAGAAGATAGGAGTTTATCTTACAATAATCATTTTCTATATATAATAGAAATGAATTAGAACCTGGCCGGAAGAGATGGGAATGGAAAGTGTAGGAAAAACGTTAAGTTAGATATTGGTTTGAAATAATGAGTATTGAAAAATGCTTACGATAGTGTTTCATATTAATCAACCCTAAAATTGGCAAAAAGCAAAGGTTGTCTTAAAACCTGCTTTGACTGGATTTTGTATGAACAGTGAAGAAGGTCAGACACAGTTCAGTCACTATAACACCATAGCATTCTAATATATTAATGCTAGCCTGTATTTAGATATATAAATAACTGGACCTTCCATTAAAATCTTGAAAGATTTATCAATGGAGTAAAATTATATTACAATTTCTAGGAGCAACATACTAAAGTAACTTAATTAGAAATACATCTTATAATGCCATTTAAAGATAAACTGTTGAAATAACACAGTAAAAGTTTATTATAACAGAAGCATGGCGTTGACAATATTGCAACCATATTGTTGACACATTTGCGATAATGTACATTTCATTTAATTGATTTAAGAATTAGTTCAGTTTCTCCAACTAAACATAAAGTCTTTTAGACCTTATTATATCAATTAAACCAAATAATATACATGTTTAGTTTATATAAAGATTTTACTGCAGTAAGAAACAAAGGTATTTATTTACAGGGAAACTGTAAAGTGAAATATTTAGATGTGTGTCTCAGACACACAGTATAATTCTGGAAGGGCATCAGACCTTCAAAAAATAAAGCTTAGTCTTTGGCACCTCAAAGCAGGATTCGGTGTTGGCTCTTAAAAGCGGGATTTGCCAACCTTGAATGATAACCAATGGAAGGTGCTTTGAGAAAGACAGGAGTATGTATCTCATTAAATTATAAGAAAATAATGAGAGCTGAGTTATAAAAGTTAGGATGTACATTTTTTTGGTATTATCTGAAAAGATACCGGTCCGGTCTCTTGAATCAGCCAAAAAATGACTTCATCTGGTGAATTTGGAAAAGTGCTTACAGTGGAGTTTCATATTAATTAAAACACTAGCCTTGGCAAGTAAACAGTGTGTCTGAAAACTGCTTGTGCAGGTGAATTTTAGAAACAGAGCGAGAGGTCAGGCATAGTCCGAGAATGGAACAGTTAAATAAGGCTATTATATTTAACATGTTTATTATAGCTTAAATTTAAATGAAACTAACTGAACTGACCACTGTATGCTTATTCAAAGGCAGTCTTTGTCAATTAAAACACTAGCCTTGGCAAATAAACATGGTGCCTGAAACCTGCTTGTGCAGGCGAATTATTATAGAGAGAGGTCAAGCTTGGTCCAATTAATACAGACGTGCTCAAATTTGTTGGTACCCTTACAGCTCATTGAAATAATGCTTCATTCCTCCTGAAAAGTGATGAAATTAAAAGCTATTTTATCATGTATACTTGCATGCCTTTGGTATGTCATAGAATAAAGCAAAGAAGCTGTGAAAAGAGATGAATTATTGCTTATTCTACAAAGATATTCTAAAATGGCCTGGACACATTTGTTGGTACCCCTTAGTAAAGATAATAAATAATTGGATTATAGTGATATTTCAAACTAATTAGTTTCTTTAATTAGTATCACACATGTCTCCAATCTTGTAATCAGTCATTCAGCCTATTTAAATGGCGAAAAGTAGTCACTGTGCTGTTTGGTAACATTGTGTGCACCACACTGAACATGGACCAGAGAAAGCAAAGGAGAGAGTTGTCTGAGGAGATCAGAAAGAAAATAATAGACAAGCATGGTAAAGGTAAAGGCTACAAGACCATCTCCGAGCAGCTTGATGTTCCTGTGGCAACAGTTGCAAATATTATTAAGAAGTTTAAGGTCCATGGAACTGTAGCCAACCTCCCTGGGCGCGGCCGCAAGAGGAAAATCGACCCCAGATTGAACAGAAGGATAGTGCGAATGGTAGAAAAAGAACCAAGGATAACTGCCAAAGAGATACAAGCTGAACTCCAAGGTGAAGGTACGTTAGTTTCTGATCGCACCATCCGTCGCTTTTTGAGCGAAAGTGGGCTCCATGGAAGAAGACCCAGGAGGACTCCACTTTTGAAAGAAAAACATAAAAAAGCCAGACTGGAATTTGCTAAAATGCATATTGACAAGCCACAATCCTTCTGGGAGAATGTCCTTTGGACAGATGAGTCAAAACTGGAGCTTTTTGGCAAGTCACATCAGCTCTATGTTCACAGACAAAAAAATGAAGCTTTCAAAGAAAAGAACACCATACCTACAATGAAACATGGAGGAGGCTCGGTTATGTTTTGGGGCTGCTTTGCTGTGCCTGGCACAGGGTGCTTTGAATCTGTGCAGGGCACAATGAAATCGCAAGACTATCAAGGCATTCTGGAGCGAAACGTACTGCCCAGTGTCAGAAAGCTCTGTCTCAGTCGCAGGTCATGGATCCTCTAACAGGATAATGACCCAAAACACACAGCTAAAAGCACCCAAGAATGGATAAGAACAAAACATTGGACTATTCTGAAGTGGTCTTCTATGAGTCCTGATCTGAATCCTATCGAACATCTATGGAAAGAGCTGAAACTTGCAGTCTGGAGAAGGCACCCATCAAACCTGAGACAGCTGGAGCAGTTTGCTCAGGAAGAGTGGGCTAAACTACCTGTTAACAGGTGCAGAAGTCTCATTGAGAGCTACAGAAAACATTTGATTGCAGTGATTATCTCTAAAGGTTGTGCAACAAATTATTAGGTTAGCGGTCCCATCATTTTTGTCCATGCCATTTTCATTTGTTTTATTATTTACAATATTATGGTGAATAAAAAATCAAAAGCAAAGTCTGATTTCTATGTGGAATAAACAATGGTGGATGCCAATTACTTTTGTCAGTTTCAAGTTATTTCAGAGAAAATTGTGCATTCTTCATTTTTTGTGGAGGGGTACCAACAAATTTGAGCACGTCTGTACAAGGCTATTATATTTAACATGCTTTATTATATCTTGAAATGAAAATAACTGGACTTGCCACTGTATACTTAGTGGTCTTATTCAAAGGCTTATGATAAACCCCTACACTCTTTGTCAAATACTTTGTTAACACACATTTGTATATGAAGTTAAACTGACCCATTGACAACACACTGTAAAGGTAACGTAATATGCGGCTCAGAGGGACATATATTTTGACCCACCTTAATATAATCAAATAGAGCTGGTGTTACATATTAAAAATATCTCTCATATATACACATATACTTGTATTATATTATAGCAAGGATTCTGTGAACTTTGGTCCACCTGACTTTTTAGAAAAAGGAGGAGTTGGAAAAAGAGAGCGATGAAATCATGTTCCAATATTTTTTGGCAAGAAGTTTTATCCAATCAGTTTTGAAAAAAGAGTTGACCGGATCCTTCTAGAAAATATAATTAACTCAAAGATAGGAACTGTCAAGGCGATTAGATTTAATTGGGACTCCTGATGTATTCAATGGAGGGAAAATCCTATAAAAACCAAGGTAAAAACCCAGTCAAGTATCGCGCGACTTGCTAACTCCAAGCTGATGTGATCCATGCTCTGAAGATCTCTGAAAAACTGATTGCTGTTTGGTCGTATTCACAAGTCTCTGCCTTTTGAAGACAGTTCTTATTTTTCAATATATCCTACACTACACTTCCATATAATGGAACGTAAGCATATATTTGAATTGAATCTCTTTTATATTGATGCTTTGCTATAAGGTATAGAAATTATGTTTTAGCCTTAAGAGAGTGATATATATGGAATGTTCTAGAATTTAGCGGTGGGCGTTTTTAGCTTTTTGCATTTTATAGCCTAAGAGCTAAATATATGATAACCATATTTGTATTATTGTATTGAAGTATTAATGCTGTTAAACCTGTAAAGCACTGGATCGCCAAGACTGCTTTTTACTTGGGATTAACGGTGGTCTGCGCAACCAACCAATCCAATTTTTAAAGCATTCAATAAACCAAAAAGAGCACTACTACTACTCCGATTCATTAAAACTTCAAATTAAATGAGTCTGTGTGATTTTCTTGAATATTAAAAAGTTTTCTGGACATATAGCCCGCCCAGTGCATGAACAAAACCACTACAGGAGTTTAAAACATCTCGGTCCTGAGTCTCCCCTGAGTTTAAGAGTGTGCTCAGGGCATATATATATATATAGATAAAAAGAGTATGTGCAAGAATGTGTGAATCAGCATTCAAGATCTATGTGAGTACAAGCCATCATAATTCATACACCATTGTGCTCCGTCTTTCGGGTGAGATGTAGGTGTAAGTGACTCTGCAGCTGATGCATAGTTCACACACCCTAGTCTCTGTAAGTCGCCTTGGATAAAGGCGTCTGCTAAATAAACAAATAATAATAATAATACACACTCGCCCTGTATACTTCATACACCCTCGCCATTTATAATTCATACATCCTCATTCATATACCGTCATTCATACACCCTCGCCCAGTATAATTCATACACCCTCATTCATACACCCTCGCCCAGTATAATTCATATACCGTCATTCATACACCCTCGCCCTGTATAATTCATACATCCTCATTCATATACCGTCATTCATACACCCTCGCCCTGTATAATTCATACACCCTCGCCCTGTATAATTCATACACCCTCATTCATACACCCTCGCCCTGTATAATTCATACACCCTCATTCATACACCCTCGCCCTGTATAATTTATACACCCTGATTCATACACCCTCGCCCTGTATAATTCATACAACCTCATTCATACACCCTCGCCCAGTATCATTCATACACCCTCGCCCTGTATAATTCATACACCCTCATTCATACACCCTCGCCCTGTATAATTCATACACCCTCATTCATACACCCTCGCCCAGTATAATTCATACACCCTCATTCATACACCCTCGCCCAGTATAATTCATACACCCTCATTCATACACCCTCGCCCAGTATAATTCATACACCCTCATTCATACACCCACACCCAGTATAATTCATACACCCTCATTCATACACCCTCGCCCTGTATAATTCATACACCCTCACCCTGTATAATTCATTCACCCTCACCCAGTATAATTCATACACCCTCATTCATACACCCTCGCCCAGTATAATTCATACACCCTCATTCATACACCCTCACCCAGTATAATTCATACACCCTCATTCATACACCCTCGCCCTGTATAATTCATACACCCTCATTCATACACCCTCGCCCAGTATAATTCATACACCCTCATTCATACACCCTCGCCCAGTATAATTCATACACCCTCATTCATACACCCTCGCCCAGTATAATTCATACACCCTCATTCATACACCCTCACCCAGTATAATTCATATACCGTCATTCATACACCCTCGCCCTGTATAATTCATACATCCTCATTCATACACCCTCATTCATACACCCTCGCCCAGTATCATTCATACACCCTCATTCATACACCCTCGCCCTGTATAATTCATACACCCTCACCCTGTATAATTCATTCACCCTCACCCAGTATAATTCATACACCCTCATTCATACACCCTCGCCCAGTATAATTCATACACCCTCATTCATACACCCTCACCCAGTATAATTCATACACCCTCATTCATACACCCTCGCCCTGTATAATTCATACACCCTCATTCATACACCCTCGCCCAGTATCATTCATACACCCTCGCCCAGTATAATTCATACACCCTCATTCATACACCCTCGCCCAGTATAATTCATACACCCTCATTCATACACCCTCGCCCAGTATAATTCATACACCCTCATTCATACACCCTCACCCAGTATAATTCATATACCGTCATTCATACACCCTCGCCCTGTATAATTCATACATCCTCATTCATACACCCTCATTCATACACCCTCGCCCAGTATCATTCATACACCCTCATTCATACACCCTCGCCCTGTATAATTCATACACCCTCACCCTGTATAATTCATTCACCCTCACCCAGTATAATTCATACACCCTCATTCATACACCCTCGCCCAGTATAATTCATACACCCTCATTCATACACCCTCACCCAGTATAATTCATACACCCTCATTCATACACCCTCGCCCTGTATAATTCATACACCCTCATTCATACACCCTCGCCCAGTATAATTCATACACCCTCATTCATAGACCCTCGCCCAGTATAATTCATACACCCTCATTCATACACCCTCGCCCAGTATAATTCATACACCCTCATTCATACACCCTCACCCAGTATAATTCATATACCGTCATTCATACACCCTCGCCCAGTATCATTCATACACCCTCATTCATACACCCTCGCCCTGTATAATTCATACACCCTCATTCATACACCCTCGCCCTGTATAATTCATACACCCTCATTCATACACCCTCGCCCAGTATAATTCATACACCCTCATTCATACACCCTCACCCTGTATAATTCATATACCGTCATTCATACACCCTCGCCCTGTATAATTCATATACCGTCATTCATACACCCTCGCCCTGTATAATTCATACACCCTCATTCATACACCCTCGCCCAGTATCATTCATACACCCTCATTCATACACCCTCGCCCAGTATAATTCATACACCCTCATTCATACACCCTCACCCAGTATAATTCATACACCCTCATTCATACACCCTCACCCAGTATAATTCATACACCCTCATTCATTCACCCTCGCGCTGTATAATTCATACACCCTCACCCTGTATAATTCATACACCCTTGCCCAGTATAATTCATACACCCTCATTCATACACCCTCGCCCAGTATAATTCATACACCCTCATTCATACACCCTCACCCAGTATAATTCATACAACCTCATTCATACACCCTCACCCAGTATAATTCATACACCCTCATTCATACACGCTCGCCCTGTATAATTCATACACCCTCATTCATACACCCTCGCCCAGTATAATTCATATACCGTCATTCATACACCCTCGCCCTGTATAATTCATACACCCTTATTCATACACCCTCATTCATACACCCTCGCCCAGTATCATTCATACACCCTCGCCCTGTATAATTCATACACCCTCATTCATACACCCTCGCCCAGTATAATTCATACACCCTCATTCATACACCCTCACCCTGTATAATTCATATACCGTCATTCATACACCCTCGCCCTGTATAATTCATACACCCTTATTCATACACCCTCACCCAGTATAATTCATACACCCTCATTCATACACTCATTCATACACCCTCACCCAGTATAATTCATACACCCTCATTCATACACCCTCACCCAGTATAATTCATACACCCTCATTCATACACCCTCGCCCTGTATAATTCATACACCCTCATTCATACATCCTCGCCCAGTATAATTCATACACCCTCATTCATACACCCTCGCGCTGTATAATTCATACACCCTCACCCTGTATAATTCATACACCCTCGCCCAGTATAATTCATACACCCTCATTCATACACCCTCGCCCAGTATAATTCATACACCCTCATTCATACACCCTCACCCAGTATAATTCATACACCCTCATTCATACACCCTCACCCAGTATAATTCATACACCCTCATTCATACACCCTCGCCCTGTATAATTCATACACCCTCATTCATACACCCTCATTCATACACCCTTGCCCAGTATCATTCATACACCCTCGGCCTGTATAATTCATACACCCTCATTCATACACCCTCGGCCTGTATAATTCATACACCCTCATTCATACACCCTCGCCCTGTATAATTCATACACCCCCATTCATACACCCTCGTCCTGAATGAAACCCTCCTGAGCACAGGATTCACCTGCTGGGTCTTGGAGAAGGAAATAATTACTTATTTGACTTGTACTGTATTTATTTATTTATTTGGTTTTCATTAATTTATTTATGTAGGTATTAAAACTGAAAAAAATATTATTCATGCAAAAGTACTAATGCTTTAGATAATGCTACATGTTCACCACAGTCGCCAATGGTGACGTCAGGTGTAAAAAGCCTGTGTGCTATTTTTATTCTCAGTGGTAAAGAACATCCTTTCCCCGCAGCCCGCACGGAGCAGCACAGGAACACACACAAGGGTAGCTGTAACTATTTTATTTTTAGTGCAGAAGTCGAACTGAAATGATTCACCATTCTTAGATGTGGGAGTGTGGGAGCAGCATTTCGAAAGCAAGTTAAAGGAAAAGAAACAGAACCTGAGAACAGCACGTTCTTATTACAGTCCAAACAGGGCAGCTCCTTTCCTCTTACAGTTAATGTTAATGAGTTCATGAGAATGAGAATACATTTCATGACGGGGGTGCACTGGTGAAGTTTCGTGGCGAAGCAGACTTAGCGGCCATCTGCACTGTTTTGATAATTGTGATTGGGTTGAGGATTCAGAATGCTACAGATAAATAACCTTAAACACTATATGGTCCAGTAGGTTAAAGAAAAGGGCTTGAAATCAGGAGGTCCCTGGTTCAAATCCCACCTCAGCCACTGACTCATTGTGTGACCCTGAGCAAGTCACTTAACCTCCTTGTGCTCCGTCTTTTGGATGAGACGTAGTTGTAAGTGACTCTGCAGCTGATGCATAGTTCACACACCCTAGTCTCTGTAAGTTGCTAAATAAACAAATAATAATAATAATAATAAAAATAACTCTAGATAAAAGTACTTAAAAGCAACCATATATCTGTGGGTTTTGTTAAGGTCAGCAAACTGTCTCGCTCTATAACTACCACATACACATCTGCAGTTGTTAACTGAAGTACCACTTTAAACCCCAGCACCTCCAAGGGCTGTTTAAGCATGTCTGGTTGGCTGATGAAAATGTGTGTTTTCCTACTTTGTTGGACCTACAATGACTTCACTGTACTTTTACTTTGCTTTGCTACGCTACACTTTACTACCAGTGCAGCTCTGTGCCCTTCCCTGGTTGCCATTTTTTTTTTAAACCGAGTTTCATTGGCCCTTGTGTTTTTTGTTCTGAAATTGTGCGACAAGTGGTTGAGCCATCTTTCCTATTTTGAAATATTTTTAGGGATGCTTAATGTTGTATTGAGATACAGTCAGACATGTTTTTATTGTAGGTCTTTACTGTATGAGTTGAAGTTTATTATTTAAAAAAAAAACTGTGTGCATGCATGTGGGGCACTGTAACATAATCATTGTGGATTTTAAATTCTCCTCTAAGGGTAAGGTGACAATGGCATAAACCACTATCTGGTAATCAGTACCATATGTTTCAGTTCAATCCCCAAATGCAATTCTTGAATCCATATAAATAACCATATAAATCAGTGAAAGAACGGTTAACTGGACCAAGTTTGAAGCTCTGAGTCACTTTTTTCCCCATAATAAATTGGATTCTGTTAAAAACTTAATTCTGCCAAAAAGAACCTGGATGGAAATTTGACCTTGTGCTTGTGTAGAAAAGCTAATGCCTCTTTTCCACTGTACAGCTGAGTCGCTCCGAAACCGCACTGAGCCGTCACCGTGCGGTTAAGGAGAGTCTGGGTTGTTTTTCCACTGCAGAGCCGAGCTGTGCTACTGACGTCACACGCAACGAAAGACAGTTATTATTAATTAACTCAGTTTGCCAAAAGATGCGCAAACAAATGGTGTTCAAAAATTAATAGACCGACGGTACAGCTGTATCTTGTATCGCTATATTTTGTAAATATATTTAGGAATGTCTTTATAATCCACACATTTTACTGATTATATTGACTTACTAAAGTTCAATTAGTTCTGTTGAAGGGGAAAAAAGGTTTTAAAAATATGATTTGCCAAAGATATCCCGTTGAAGGATAGTTGTTGTTTTTTCTCGTTTTTTGTTTGGGTGCTTAAAAAAAAAAGAATTGCGCGAGAGCCGTAGTTGTATGTATGGTATAGCTGTACAGTATTTTGTATGTATGGTATAGCTGTACAGTATTTTGTTTGACTATATTTTTGTAAATAAGTTTAGAATTGTTTTATTTTTATGTTTTTTTTTCTTTATATTAATATAATAAAGGTCAAGGATGAGAAATGCGGTAGAATTTTGTGTTTTTGAGTGTGTTGTTAAGTGTACCGTACCCGCTGTACCCCATCCCTGTCTCGGCTTGGCTCGCAGACGGATTCAGATGTCCTGTGACGAAGGGTTATATTCAATGATTTTAACATTGATATGTAGATAGAGAATAAACAATATATGAGATGTGTTGTGTCTATGGGTGTGGGCGTGAGAGAGTAGATCTTCCAACAAAAGTTATCTATATCATTCTGAGGACTCCTTCAGACATGTCTGGATGAAGAATGTACAAACGTAAACCAAATGCTAGGTATTATCACTTTCCCATGTGCTCCCTTGTATAATTACCAAGATAGGTATAATCCCACTTCAATGACTACTAATTTACTTGGCTCTTTAAGAAGAATTTAGGTAGCATCAATGAAGATAAACAGCTGCAACACCTGGCCTGTACTGCCATTTGCATCAATTATATAGAAACGCTCCCCCAACAAAACCTGTTGCTTTTATGCAAAATGTATTCAAAACTGTCTTTTGTTAATGTCTGTTACTGTAAACCATCTCCTTTTCAATAATTTTATTTACCCATTGTGGCAATGTGCCCCGTCCCTGTGTGCATTTGTGTGTTGCGTGCGTGTGTTAATGTTGGTGTATAGTCATTGGTACACAGGATATAAACGAGTCTGTGTTTCACGTGTATTTAAAAAGTGTAGGTAATTGTGAATTGTAAAAGTAAATAGTGTTATCTGCTCACCGTGTTTGTTTGTCTGTCTAGTCCGTTTTGTTCGTCTATTTATTTTGGCCTCAAGTGCCGTGCCCTGTGTTTTGTCTGTTAAAACCTTTTATTTTCTGTGCTGTTGATTAAATGCTGAGCGAAAGCATTCGCTCATCTCCACCAAACCACACCTCTCTCTGTCTGTTTATTTCCTGCTTCTGGTCTGACGCCACCCACTCCGGCCGTCTTTGTGACACCCATATAAAAAATATTGTTACAAATGTGTGTATTCATACTTTCTTTTTAAAATGGCATGGTGTTTGTGGGATATTAAAAAGTTATAGTTGTGCAGAAATAGCCAGGGACAATGCACTCATTACCCAACAGGAAGTCGTGTCAGAAGAAACAGGAACTAGGTTTATGCAGCTCAGTGTAACCCGTGTATATGTAACCAGTTCTGCGTGAATAAGGCAAACCACATCTTTGACGCCATACTTGCATGCAAGGCTTTAGAAAAGTCAGCAAGGCGATATCTCAACAGCTTGAAGAAAACCTCAGAAAATTGAACTGATAAAATGCATTAACCTGATGAATAATCTGTCCACCTGCTTGTATCTTTTTATTCCTTTCAAACCTGCTTCACGGAAACCTAGAACATTTTAGTCATAGAACACACACAGCAATTCCCACCCATGAGTTTAGAACATTGGGCATTAAATTACTCTTGACTGGAGGGTCGTGGGTTCAATCCCACATGGGGGACACTGCTGGTGTACCCTTGAGCAAGGTACTTTACCTAGATTGTTCCAGTAAAAACCCAGCTGTATAAATGGGTAATTGTATGTAAAAAATAATGTGTACAAAATAATGTAATTGTATGTAAAAAATAATGTGATATCTTGTAACAATTGTAAGTCGCCCTGGATAAGGGCGTCTGCTAAGAAATAAATAATAAAATGGAAGCCTCACTGTGTAACTGGCATGCTCACATTATCAAAATCTACAGCTAGTGACAAATAATAATCATTTCTGACAACCCATTTGTCCTTCAGTCAAGACTATTGAGGGGTCTCTATTGAGGCTTCTGTGATATTTCTACTGGAATGGAACAGAAAACACCTGTTATTTCTTTATGAAGTTTCTATGGAGGAAAGGAATACAACTTTAGGGAAAAAAAAACCCTGTGTGTAAAGTATAGTAATTCAGTTTTACTATCCGCACATAGCACTTAACTCAATCTGTTTGGTCTTCCGGCCACAGTCTAGCTAAATACAGACAACTACTGTATCTGTGTTGCTTTCTGAAATCATAACTTCAATGTAAAACTACCAATTTACTTTCTCAACAGCACAGTTTAAGTATATTCATATTTAGATCACTTGTACCACGATACCATTAACCAAGATACAGCTTAAAAAAAATATTTGAAAAAAACAACAAAAATCATTTTTGAAACATGACTTTGGACCGAATGGGTATGTTGCTTTCCCTGTCATGTTATAGGTAGTGAATCTACCTACTGTATATTATGTCACTCACCTGCAACTTGAAACTGTTTCGTTCAGAATACAACGATAACCTGAAAATGGATGTAATGCATTCACTGTATTGGGTGTTGGCAGTAACAGGTTCAATGAAAACACAGCCTTTTAGTCCAATGGAGCTCATTTCACTTGTACAGGTACTGTAAATGTACAGCAAACCCAGCAGCATTTGTATTGTTATAGTTTCACAATGATAACACCTGGCAAGTTTCCAGCTTTATGCAACAACCCTATATAGACTTAGTTATTCCAGATACGA
Organism: Acipenser ruthenus; assembly: GCF_902713425.1. Classification (NCBI taxonomy): domain Eukaryota; kingdom Metazoa; phylum Chordata; class Actinopteri; order Acipenseriformes; family Acipenseridae; genus Acipenser; species Acipenser ruthenus. The sequence continues at coordinate 3,981,191 of NC_081191.1, forward strand.
AAATAATGTCATGAAGTACCTAGTGCAAACATGACAGTCACAGATATTTATTCCATCAGGAGGAAATGAAACCGAAAAACTAAAAAAGTTACATGCTAATAATGTAGCCTTGTTTATTCTAGTTCCTTGCCCATTTTCTTCAGAGCTGGAGATATGCTGTGACATTTTAAACACTTTAAACTCTACATGTGGCATAAACTTGTTGAATGCTTATTTTTATTTAGACATCAGTACTATTGCATAAATACAATAGCATGCTACTGAGAACCTCCGTGTTAAAACAAAGACTTGCAAACACAGCTACTGTATATATAGGAGTGCAGTACAGTTCAGAGAGATGTTTTCCACATTGTAACAGTAGTTCAGAGAAAGTATTTCTCTTTGTAGGAGCTAATAAGAATAAGAATATTGAAACAAATGGCTTACGGTTTTGTGATGCAGGAGGAAGATGGAAAGGTGCACACATACAGGGGTTTTGATTCCACTGGTTTACTAAATATAAAATAATGATTTAATTATTCAGCCTTAATAGGGACATCAAGGTAAAAGTAAAACAGGGCAACATTTAAGCAACCGTGTATAGAACAGTTTTCATCTGGTTCATTTAAAAATAGTACAATAACAAGGGGATTCTAACACACACTAAGACCACATTTATAAACACAAATTGCTATTTTTTTTTTCTTTTTGTTCACGTAAAATAAAACATATTTTTCACAATAAGTAACAAACAACTCCTAAGGTTAATGTAATATGTGAAATATGCGGTGCTCCCCTCTTGTTTACCCTCTTACAGACATGTTGTAACGTGTTTGTCTTATGATCTACTGTATAGTGCAACGTCTGACCCCAAAGCAAAGGGGAAAAGATTGCTTTCCACCCTTAACTGATTTTACGAACACTGGTCCTTAGATATCTGCTGTATGTCGCTTCAGCCCACATTTGTTAGCAAATAAAAACAAAAAAAATGTGTTTTTTTCATAATAAAAAATGTTCTAGCCTAAATGAAAAACAGTGTGAGAGGAATGTTTGAGAATTTAAACAACCACAAAGCAAACTGAAGGAAACGGGCAGTATTAGTAATCTGAATAAACAGGACCATGTTATTCATTCTTTTAAGAAAAGGTCAGGAAGAGAAGCACAGCTGCATGTTTTCATGAGCACGTACTCTACAGTCGACTCTCACTTCAAAATGCCATTTACACAGGACACATATACCAACAATTTACATCTTTATGCACGCACAGTTCTACGAAGAGCTCTTACATATGTCAGCCAAGACATCCAGAATGCTTGGCTAGGTTTCCTGTATATCTGATTAAAATGTAATTAAATAAATCTTTCTATTATTATTATTATTATTATTATTATTATTATTATTATTATTATTAATCCAATATCACTTCATTCTTCATTAAGTGACAGCAGCCATTTCAGAGTCATGGGACAGTCCCAAACACAATCCGAGTCATGCTAGTGTCCCGCAAGAGTAAGTATATCAGGTAGAAAGGGTACAGGCATGATTAATGTCCACGTACTTCTAAAATGACCCCAGAGATTTATTTACAAGCCCATCAACAGCTGTACTGTACTCAGTATGAGCACACCCACAGTATACCAGCACAGCACTTCTATTGTATTTTACCCCTGTACAATTGGTATTTTAAATACTCTATCCTGATTGGTCAAAACAGGTCACATGGGGGTGTTGCTATTACAGCATATCACCAAGGGTCGGCATTTCTTTTCAAAAAGGGTCAAATCACTGATATATATCAGTATGCCAGTAGCATTTTGAAAAAAAATTATCGCAATAATCATGACTGGCGAGATTTATGTAGATGTTGACTTTTTAGGAAACCGAAGTGTACATGAGATATTGAATGAGTCTGACTCGGACACAATGATTAATGAAAGTAGTGAAAAAAGGCAAAAGCATTCAAATCAATTGAAAACTCTCCATTCTTATCCGCTCTGTTCCTTCTCTCTGAACTACAGCGTTTCACTATCCCATTCTGAAAATAAATAGTTCAAAAAAATATATCTTAAACTCAGCTTTTAAAACAAAAGGTTTGGATCGGTGGTATTTCTTCTGCTGAGCCCTGCATTGTTTTAAATTGTTTCTTAACACGGACCCAGTAGTTATCCACGTTGTCCAGCTGTAAACTGCAAAGTCAGTTTGATAAGTAGCCTGGTATTCCATGTAAATAACGTCTTTCTCGCCACTGGGAAGCGGTAGCACATATCTGGTATGGATATCACTACCCCGATAACAAAGGACAATTTATATATACAAAACAAAGTCATCTGATACTGTTGCAGGTCTTGTTTGGAAGGGTCTGTGTGATTTAAGGCAGACTCTTTTGTTTTGTATCGTGATGAAATGGACAGTAATGTTTTACTTTAAAATATAATAAAATAAACAAACCAAGAATTACAACGTATAACGAATTAAATACAGAAAAACTGCACTTTCAATGGCAATGTTCAATTCAACATTTATAAATCGTTTTTTTAAATTAATACATCTTTGGTTTTCTTTGTTTTTAAAGTTATATGGAACTATGTTTTGTTAAGGATATTTAATTAAAATGACTATTTTGTTAATTAAAAAAACGTTTACTTTTTTTGTTTCAATTTAGTTAGTTAACCCATTTTTTTAAGTACAATAAGCCACTTCAGGGTGTGTGATATACTCAAATATCACCACGACCCGGGAGCGAAGTGCCTTATTGCTTACGTGTGCTGCTGGTGATATGTACTGTACTGTAAAGACATACTTGGATTCTGATAGCAGCCAAACCGGTAGACTTCAGTCTCTGCTATGGATGTTTCACAGTCCCTGACCTGTCAGCTGGTCTTTCCTTTCTCACTGCAGGTCTGAACTCCCACATTATTCAAAGTTTTTTTGCTATTACTGAAAGAAGTTTCATGATCCCAGGGTAAATGTTATTTTCTTTTTTTCCAGAAGGAATTCCTAACAGTTAGCAAGCAACTTTTGACCAGACAACCGGAGTCCTTTTCGGTTGAGGGTCCCTGTTTACACAGTAATACACCTTTATACACCGCTGTGTAGTAAACCAAACCGTACTTCTTTTTTCCCTCCATATCAAAGACTTCTGATTTTGCCAGGTAGCAGACATAATTTCAACTCTGACAAACTTCTAATACATTTATAACATGTACTCTTCTTTTATGAAAAGCCATGTTAATGTTAGAAAATGGGAAGGTAATAAGAGGCATTGGATAATATTACTTAACTGGTTTGTTCTAGTTTTGTAAAATGACCAGGTTATTTTCCCCTTTTCCAAAATAGGAGGCACAGTAATTACAGGCTGGGGTAGCTGCCGCTGCAGTAAGTCTTTGTGTCTCTCTGTACAGCACTGTGTTTTTTTTGTTGGAGCAGCAGGGAAAGGGTTAAAAACAATGATGAGCAGCTTCCAACCCAATCTGAAGACTCAGCTTCTTCTAGGAGCTAACCTGAACCGAACTGAACTCTGAAGGCAACTTTCCATGGCAGTTTCATTTACACCAGACCTCCTAAATCTGCTAATCATCAATTAAACAAAGAAAAAAAATCCAATGATACTTCTCATCCTTTTGCCCTTCCAGACCGCCTTTTGAAATAATTACAAACAGCTCTTTGACTCAGTTAAAGCACGTATCCATTGCTGGCTCAGCAGCTGTTTTTGTATTGAGGATTTACAATGAAACAGCACGTTAAACCTGTACCACACTTTTTTTTTCCAACATGTGTTATTCCAGTAATAATAACTGTTAATTTGTTTGTTCTGTACCCTTTGTTGCTAAGTTAAATATGAGATTTCTAGTGTCAAAGTCAAATAACCTGAATTGAGCTCCAGTTTCACAACATCTTCGCCTGGGTATGCATTTGATACTGTAGCACTGCACTCCACAAACACCAGAGTGTAGTTACATAGCTACAACATACTGGGGAGTTCAGTTGCGTTTATAGTGCAAACAATGGCATGGCAACGTGAAGCATTGCCTCCCAAGAGTAAACCCATGTAACTTGGTACAGTATTCCCTGCTTCTTTCATTGCAGTTGTGTTTCATGTGGTTTACCAGACATTATTTCTGTTTTCTTGTCTTCTTGTTTATTTGGGATGGGATGAGTCAATGGAGAGCATTATAAATCTAGAAGCCATTTAATAAAGATCTATTGTGAAGATGTACTGTGTTTCAAACAAGCTTGTCCGCTGGTTACCAACTGTGCAAAGGGTTTATGTCTAGGGCTCCCTTTTTGTTCATGGTGTTTGGTTTTCCACCTGGGCAGATTTGAGCCTTTTAAACACCATTAACCCCCCTGTACCAAATAAATGTTTTGGTTGTTTTTTTTTTTGTTATATAAATGCGTGTACAGTATATGTTCCTAAAGTTTTTTCTTTTGGTGTATTTTAACTATAACAAGAAAAACAGAGAATTATTATTATTGAATAAAACATGTAAGGACATTGCTCAACATTTTCACTTAGATTTTCATCTTCTGTCACAGCTTCAGGTTGTCGAGTTTTAAAAAACGTGATGGTGCTGTACTGTACGTGCAGTAATTGATGCTACTGTCTGCAGACCACAAGGAACCACAGTTATATGCCTCATTTCAAGGACTCCACTGTCACGGTACATGAAGTATATCCTACTTATCCCGTGATGTGATTTACACCTGCGAACTTTCATCGCAGGGGCAAGTGTTGCTGATGTATTCCCTTGGCTTAACACGGTACTAAATCCATACAAGGCTTTAATATACTGTATATTTTATGTTTTAGGTGGTTAATTGGAAAGTAGAAAAACAAGTTTAAATAAATCCATATTGGAAGAGAATTACAGTTTATTTAAATTCAGGGGCCATGAAAAAAATCAAAGTCATGTTGTCAGTGCAGAGCTGAAACCACACATATGGTCACAGTGTAAAGTCAATACACTTCTCCTCAATCCTCACATGACCACAGGCTATACCTTCCAGACCTTTACACATTCACTCATGAACACTGAGGTAAAATCTATAAGAGAAATATTGTCAAAACATGTGTCTTCACTTGAACTCTTTCCTTATAGTATTACCTCAGACTACTGGTGTTTCCATGCTCTTCCAAACTTAATGCAGGTCTTAAATGAAAACTAAAAACATACAGTGAGCCGTTCCGCAATGCACACCTCATTTCACTAAGAAAACTAAAACTTTTTCATCCATTAACAAAGTCCAGAGGTGACAGACCTCATATGCTATCAATACTTCACTTGACAACCATGCCCATTATTGTGTAGGTATTATTTTTTAAATAAACGGTTAGATTTTAAATTATACACAATGGCTTGTTTTTCTAGTCATATCAATGCATAATTATCACAGCTGTCTAAACTTGTGCCAATTTGCTAGGAGCCACAGACAGAAAACAAATGTGTTCTGTAATGTGACCTTCTGTGCCATCATTAATCACCCTAATGCTTAATGAAAGTGCCTGACTACTGCTGAATAAAGCTTTCTTCCAATGACATGTCATTATGCACTGTATTATCATTGGGGTTTTCACTGGAATTGACTACCTCTTTGTTTTATAGTAAATGCCTCTTAACATCATAATCAGATTTTCACTATTAACATAGCTTTTCAAATGGGTTTCAATTTGGAGAGGATGTAAATACACAGTTACACTCTTCACACAGTTCTTCACACATTAACCCTTTTCAGTCCTAGCAGAACCTCAAGGTCCCGTCTTATCTTAGCACTGTATGTTAACATATGCAGTCGGAAATCATGTTAGAACCTCACGGGACTCCTAGGTTCCAGTCTGAGGTACTGTATAAATATAAGCAAAAAATATATTTTGTCCTGTTTGCATGTAAACTCAATAAAGGAGCTTATTCTTCAGATTGTCAAAAAAATTAATTACTGAAAGGGTTAAACAGCTTTTCAACTTAACATTGGATATCCTACTATTTTATGACCCGTAAGGGTTTAGAACCTAGATAACCATGAGAAATGTATGATATTAAATTAGCTTTTTTGTTTTTAAACTGTACCTACAGGATCTTTAGTCTTTACACAGCTCTTAGAAGATGAAACAGTTGTACATTTGTTGCCTGGCTACCACTAAGTGACATGAACTGTCAGGAGGAAGGAGAAATCCTTGCACTGAAACAGTGCGTCTTGGGAATCGAACATCAGGTACAGTAATTTCTGAAGACTCACTTTACTTTCTGTGGACAGTCTGCGGAGGTAGAGGCAGCACCAGGCTGTCTTATCGTATGCACCACAGGCCTGGGTGTCTGGATACAACGTGCAGGTGAAATGCAGAGTGGCGTTGTCCTGCAAATCTGTGACCTTACAGAATTCTTCTTCACAACCTGAATACACAGAACCAAAGAAAGAAAAAGAAAACTGTGGGTATGAAACACATACACGCCCACAAATTAACGTAGACATTTAAGTCTGTTTCGCAGGGTGTTGTTATGGATTACTTATCAACAACATACTTTCTGCAGTTCTTTCAAAGATCCTGAGCTGGAGTCAAAGATACAGTATGAGGTATGCCTGTTGCCTAAAGAGACGAGTAGAAATGCAGAATCTTACGTTTGAGGCCCCACGTCTGCGCCTGTTCAGCTGAATACTCGCTCTTGAAGATCCAGTAGTGCTCAGAACAGCTTGCGATGGGTCCACTCGAATAGTGCTGCTGTCCACTAAGGTGAAGACTTCCTTTACAGCCTAATTTACAAGGTGACATACTGTTAATGCCTTTCAGGACCTGGGATCACAAATACCATGTCACTGGAAAAAAGGCATTCAGTTTTCTAGCTCCATGGTCTTGGAATAAACTTCAGGAAGAACTGAAACCTACTGTCTTGATACCTTTAAAGGAGTTCAGACAAAAAAAAATGGCATCTATGGAGCCAAGACATTTTTTTGTTTTGGCTGGTGCTCCTAAATTGTTTCTTGTAATGTGATTAACTTGTTTGGATTGGTTCTTCTCATTTGAATTTGCGTGGGGTTTTTTTTTTTTTGTATTATATACCACCTTCTTGACCAGGTCTCCCTTGGAAAGAGATTTTAATCTCAACGGGACTTTTAAAATAAAGGTTGAAATAATAAAAAAGTATAGAAAGCAGAAGGGGATACATTTAAATGCATTCATTAAAATCATTTTACCTGACAACGTTACGGTTCTCTCATCTTGAAGCACAATACTGGAACGCTCCAGGGCTGATTTAGGACGAACATGCATGTTGGATTCTGGAACACAAATCAGTGATAACATCAATATTTCTTCAGCTTTAGTTTTTAATATTAATTTCTCAATATGTCATGTGATAAAAATGGGTAACCATGTGAGATTAGTTTGCTATAAATCAGATACCATTACCAACAGAGGAAGCTTAACTTACTGTAATGACATGACAAAAGACTGGCACCAAAAAATAATTGTATAATGATGTACTGTATTGCAATGTATTTAGGATTTCCCTGAGTCCTGCAGCAGTGTAGTAAAAGGGGCAATACAGACTTGGTAGAGGATTGGCTGTATGAGGCTGTGGATGGATGTACCCTTATAACACTTTACTACAGTATACCATGGTAAAAGCATAGGCAAGCATGGGAGCATCAATTAATTTGAACATGAAGGTGGGAGGGTTATTATTTATGTCACTGAAAGGGGCGGAGCAGTAGGGAAGGTGAAATTGGACGCGGGCACATTTTAGGACAGAGATAATTATTAGCTGTGAGGTCTTTAGCAGAACAATGTGGAGAATTTCACTGTACAGCTGCTCATGGTACGTTCCTTTACTGTGAGAGTACAATGATCTTTATTGCAACTAAATCAACACCGTTCACAACTACTACAGTATTCATAAACAAGTTATCTGAATAAAAATAATTAAAGAAGACAAAAGAACAAAACCCTTCCACTGATAAACGTATTGAAAGCTGATAAAAAAATGTGCATTATAAATATCATATGGGACATACTGAAATTGAAGAAGGGAACTATGAAAAAGACCTAGGAGTTTATGTTGACTCAGAAATGTCTTCATCTAGACAATGCGGGGAAGCTATAAAAAAGGCCAACAAGATGCTTGGATATATAGTGAAAAGTTTTGAATTTAAATCAAGGGAAGTAATGTTAAAACTTTACAATGCATTAGTAAGACCTCATCTAGAATATTGTGTTCAGTTCTGGTCACCTCGCTACAAAAAGGATATTGCTGCTCTAGAAAGAGTGCAAAAAAGAGCGACCAGAATTATTCTGTGTTTAAAAGGCATGTCATATGCAGACAGGCTTAAAGAATTTAATCTATTCAGTCTTGAACAAAGAAGACTACGCGGCGATCTGATTCAAGCATTCAAAATTCTAAAAGGTTTTGATAATGTCAACCCAGGGGACTTTTTTGACCTGAAAAAAGAAACAAGGGGTCACAAATGGAGATTATATAAAGGGGCATTCAGTACAGAAAATAGGAGGCACTTTTTTACACAGAGAATTGTGAGAGTCTAGAACCAACTCCACAGTAATGTTGTTGAAGATGTCACCCTGGGATCCTTCAAGAAGCTGCTTGATGAGATTCTGGGATCAATAAGCTACTAACAACCAAACGAGCAAGATGGGTCGAATGGCCTCCTCTCGTTTGTAAACTTTCTTATGTTCTTATGTTCTTAAGGGATGCCTGGTAATCTGAATTGGTCTTGCTAGATGTCGATAGGTTTGCATCAGCTGTGTGAAAGAAAGTCATCATTAACAATTAAAATGAAGACATCAAATTTAGTATTCATTACTGCGGAGTAAATATATTTTTTGTCGGATGCTAAGCAGATGCAGAGCTTGATCATTATCCAAATTCATCTGTTTAATTTAGGTTTAAACATGAATAAACTGATGACTCATGTAAAAGCTGGTGAAGTCAGAATGTCCACTTTGCTCCACTATGATAAAATAAAGAATGGTATTGTATGTTCTTACTAATAGTGAAGTTCTGTCCTCCTAGGATAAATGTAAATGGTTTCTGCTGCTTGCTGTATTTTATTCCTCCTCCTACAAAACCACTGCCTGATACACCCCAGCAGCTGCCTTCTGAAAATATGTCTGCTTCAATATTTTCTGGGACCCGGTGGTGAATTCGTGACCTTGGGTAGAAAGAAGAAAGAGATATTATCAGAGCTCAGCCAAGGGACACAGATGAGTCCAAAAATACCCAACTGACTGCCAGAGCCATGGGATGCTGCTTTAGGCATCATTTAGTAGTTGCCAATTATTTTTTATTATTTTCTCCCAATTTAGAATATCCAATTATTATTTAAGCTTGGCTCACCGCTACCACCCCTGCACTGAGTCGGGAGCAGCAAAGACAAACACCGCAGTCCTCCGAAGCGTGTGCTGTCAGCCGATTGCTTCTTTTCACACTGCAGACTTACCATGCAGCCACCTTGGAGCTACAGAGTCGAAGGACAACGCAGCTCCAGGCAGCTTACAGGCAAGCCTGCAGGTGCCTGGCCAGACTATAGAGGTCGCTGGTGCGCGGTGAGCCGAGGACACCCCCAGGGCGGCGCTCGGCCAATTGTGCGCCGCCTCCTGGGAACTCCCGTCCAAGGTTGGCAATGGAATAGCCTAGACTCACACCAGAGACATCCAGGCTATAGGACACATCCTGCACTCCACGCGGAGTGACTTTACCGGATGCGCCACTCGGGGGCCCCCATATTTCATCCACTGTTTTGAATATAAACATTCCTCCTCAGCAGACGTTTCCTTGGACTTTCTGATGAGAAATCTCATTGAAACTACTTTTTAAAGAAATAAACTCTCGATCAGTGACTGGAAGGAGGATGATTGCCATCAGTTGGGTTATAAATTAAACAATACCGATTATTTTAATATAAGATGAGATGAGGTTAAAAGGTATAAAACCACAAATGCAAAGGAGCCCGGCTCTTTTGCAGTGCGGTTAAGACGTTCTCTTGCTGTGCACCGGCTCCCAGCCTCCACCTTGTTACAGATACATGTACAGTACATGAAAGATCCCACATAAAAGAAATCGAAATATTAATGCATTGAACGGATTCGCAAATTAGCAAGCCCATATGCATTGAAGTGGAAGTGCAGTTAATTGGTACAAGCAGCAATAGTGTAGAGAGATTTTAATTACGCTGCAGCTACAGTTTTAACAACGCTCCCTGCATTATAACAGCTACTGTACAGCGCTGGGAATCACTAAAACAATATTAAGCAACTGTGGAGTTTTAATGAACAAGTTTACTTTTCTGCCTAGGGCATCCTTCAGGTTTGATGATTTTCTAAAGGACCTTTATTTTCCTGTAACAACTGCGTTTCCTGTTAGCCACATAGTCAAAGGCAAGCTATTAAAATTGAACTTCAAACGTTTCTGTTTTTTAACAAGGAGCTGGAACACAGATGGAACGACTGTGTGAAGCTCCTCTTGTGCTGAACTGGACAGGCTATTAGGTATTACTATTAATTATTTAAAAGGACCTTTATTGTGAGTTCCTATCCATTTTTACAGGAAAATTCCTGGGTTTAAACCACAAATCTGGTCTAATGAAGCGTATTTAAGTACTGTACTGATTTATACCAAGAAAAAACATGACTTTACAGTGAATATTTATGTAAATGGTAAATTAGTTTTAGTGCAATATGAGGTTATATTTTTACACTGAGGCTATGTGTACAATAGGGAATGAAGATACACAAATGTATGCGCTTGTGTGTCAAAATTACCTCTGATATTTACCCAGAAAACTGGGAGATAAATGGGGTTTTCTCTGACTTTTTTAAATGAACACTGATACATGTACATACTAAATAAGATACAGTAATAAAGCAGACAGTAAAGGAGTAATCACTACAGAATTCATCTGGTATCGAGGATACATTGTATAATAAACAGCAACAAACAATACAAATTACAATCAAGAACATACCCAGATACAATTAGTCAAAAGTGTGAGTAAAGTTTTATATGTTAGCATGTAAGAAACTAATACACTGACACCAAAACAGTCTGTTCCAATTACTTCATTACTCCAGGTATTTATCATCTGAGACGAGTGCTTCGTCCACATTATGTAAATGAACGAAAGCCTTTTTCAGTGCCATTGTTTAATTGCTGAAATGATGTTCTCCTCTACTTTATGAAGCAAATCTGTACTGCTGTTTAGCTGAGAGCGTTCAAGGAGAGAATGGCGCAAGGCCCAGCCCCTCTGATGTGTACTTTAAAAAGAGAGTTATCCGGTGTAAAGGGCAGTTTTCTGATGTTAAATGGTTAATTATCTACTCACCTTTCTTTCTGTACCCTGCAGGGCCTGGCCCGCTATTACCTTGCACTTTCACAGAACAGGCAAGGCTCTCAAAGCTTTCTGCCTCAGAGCTGCCAAGAAAACCTTTGGACTAGAAATGAGAGTAGTGCATTGCTTATAATATTGTGGGTTACAAATATTTACTGTTTGGATACTGCTATAAAAGGACTGGATTCCCGAGCTTGCAACAGTTTGATTTTCTGGGTTCTGTTGCATTCTGTGATTTGAATAGAATGGGGAAGTCTGCTCAGTCCCGGCGATTAGGATTCTCCAGACAAAGCTCAAAGCAGCTCAAAGCAGCTCAAAGACAGGTAAAGATTCTCCAGACAAGCTCATAGCAGCTCAAAGACAGGTAAAGATTCTCCAGACAAGCTCAAAGCAGCTCAAAGACAGGTAAAGATTCTCCAGACAAGCTCAAAGCAGCTCAAAGACAGGTAAAGATTCTCCAGACAAGCTCAAAGCAGCTCAAAGACAGGTAAAGATTCTCCAGACAAGCTCAAAGCAGCTCAAAGACAGGTAAAGATTCTCCAGACAAGCTCAAAGCAGCTCAAAGACAGGTAAAGATTCTCCAGACAAGCTCAAAGCAGGTAAAGATTCTCCAGACAAGCTCAAAGCAGCTCAAAGACAGGTAAAGATTCTCCAGACAAGCTCAAAGCAGCTCAAAGACAGGTAAAGATTCTCCAGACAAGCTCAAAGCAGCTCAAAGACAGGTAAAGATTCTCCAGACAAGCTCAAAGCAGCTCAAAGACAGGTAAAGATTCTCCAGACAAGCTCAAAGCAGCTCAAAGACAGGTAAAGATTCTCCAGACAAGCTCAAAGCAGGTAAAGATTCTCCAGACAAGCTCAAAGCAGCTCAAAGACAGGTAAAGGCACCAAAATAATAGTTAATAAAGCAACTAAACCTAGAGTCATTTGCAGTGTAGCAAATATCAAAAAATAGTAATGGAAATGTCAAAATAAACACATAAATATTCCATGAGGAATAAGATCGTTTTGAAATATACCAAACTGCTCCTATGATGTTTCTTGTTAGATTTACAGACATCACATTTTGCCTGTGCACTTGCTTCAAAAAAGGGCCCAGACTGTACAGTATAAAAAGCTTTTGTTCACAATTACCGGGTTTCATAAAACAAAAATCAAACAAAAAAGAAATGCAAAGTTTTCATTACCTTTCCAGAGGTTGTGCATGGGACGTTTGTATCAGCTGAACTATACATGTCGCAATGATCCACAGTTCCTTCACTGAATACAGTCAGATTATCACAAGTCAAAATATCCGTGCAGACTGCAAAGCAAAAACAAACATCTTTGATATTTTGGACATTTACATTTTCGAAAGTAATCTTTTTCTTTTCCAGAGAATCCAATTAACATTCTTTTTTTTTTTTCTTAATAAATGACTAATTACCCACCTGAGATACACTGCATTAGCAGGTTTTGCAGATCCGACTCTGATGTTTCTGATCCAATGATTACGTCATCAGCAGCATCTAGCATCCACTGATGCATCTAGCATCCAGGTCACGGGTTCAAATCCCACCTCAGCCACTGACTCATTGTGCGACCTTGAGCAAGTCACTTAACCTCCTTGTGCTCCGTCTTTCGGGTGAGACGTAATTGTAAGTGACTCTGCAGCTGATGCATAGATCATACACCCTAGTCTCTCTAAGTCGCCTTGGATAAAGGTGTCTGCTAAATAAACAAATAATAATCAGAGATAGAATTTTTTTTTTTTTATAAAAATAGAACACTAAACAAACACTACCCATGCAGTCCAGAGGCTGAAAATTTGTCACAGTGGATTGGAATCAATTGTAAATACGTACATAAAAATGATCAAATTAAAAATAATCAGAAACAATTTATATTCTTTATAAACTAGTTTTCTGGATATGCGGCCCGTGATGAAAGTTTGGTTGCGCACCTTTGGTCTAAGACACAGAGTACTACTTAGTACCAGCACTAAGCACTAAGTACTTTTAAAATGACCTCATTTATTCACCAGCCTGAGGTGAAGGTAAGTGCTTCTGAATATATTAATTTCAATTGCATTACTTTCTTTTCTGACAAAATCTCTAGACTGTATCATGACAAATGCAGATTGCCACTGCTAAGTGTAGACTTTAAAATCAATTGTAAGTGCTTGCAGATTCTCTTTACATTACAAATTCCGTGTTTAAAAAATCACCAACAAGCAGTTAATATAACATGTTCCTAAAAGAAGACATGCATATTAATCAATCCAAGAACTTTTCAGCGCTGTATTTATAATAAATCAGTGCTGGTGGAGCAACAACATCCAATATCATGCTGTGAAATATGTGATCTTGACAGTACTGAGACCATATATTATACTGAACATACCTAAAGAGAAAGATTTTTCTTTTAAGATGTTATCTTGCAGCTGTTTCGCAGCTCTGTTTTGAAACCAAAGCTATTAGAAATAACAGAGCAAAAAAAAGAAAGTCACTGAATCGTTGCATTTGTCTATAGCCTTCGTTCCATAGCTTTCAAAACCATTTTATTAAAATAATTAACAACACCACCAGAATGGTGAAGCAGCCATTGCTATAACTATTGGGCACACAAAAAGTTATACGTAGTAATGTACCTGAAAATGTCTATAGAAATTGTATGTAGACTAATATACTCAAATGTACTACTTTACACAAAACACATTACCCCCACTGCACGATACCTAGTCATCAATAAGTATGCAGACACAGTTTCAATCAATTAATCAACATATTGCTTAATGTATTTTATAGTACAGAAATAGGCAGATATAACTAGAAGCAGCTTTCCTAGAACATTGACAAAAAATGCATTATCACAGCTGTAATATAATGGAGGAAATAGAAGAGTATTTTACTTTCAATGGAAAAAAAGTAAAAAAAAAAAAAAAAAAAGTCAAAGTATATAATGCTAAATCTCAATATTTATCTTATATTCCAAAATATAAACACCACTGAAAAAATAGATACTGGCAGGCTGTGAAAATGCGATTTAGTAAACATTACCACTATATGAAATGTACCTTTTTATGACTTCTGTCCAGACACTTGGCACTTATTTTCTCGCACCAGTGTCTTGATATCTGGTTGTATATCCTTAGCTGTGGCCACTTGCAACACAGCAGCCAAGTGTTCATCCGTAAGCCTTGACCTGTGTTTTGATTTGTTAAGGTTCATTGCCTTGAAGAGCTGCTCACAAATATAAGTGCCTCCAAATAAACTCTGGGTTTTGCGAAAAAGTTCTGACAATTTGGGGAACTCGTTGACTGGAACATACTGGTAGAAATCTTGCTGTGGCATTTCGTTGAATTTATCCTTGAGATGCTGTTTGCACTGAAAATCGATCAGCTCGAAGATCTGGCAGGGCTGTTGTCACATTACATGTAAATGGGTTTGCAAATAACTGAAAGATGTTTCGATGGTACTGGAAGTCTTGAAATCAACAATCAAATTATTTTACCAGGTTTGCTAGTTTTTCACGGCAGCGCTTGTAGTCTTCATCATCAAATTAATCTTTGTGTAACTCGGTTCAACATATGTTGCTGCCACAAATTCAGCTTTGCTTTCAAACCTCTCACCTCTTCATCCATTAGTGTTGCGATCTGCTTTGGCCCTTGGAGTTTCTTGTTTAAAATGTTCATTTGCTCGTTGAGGTCAACAAGAAACACAAGATCCAGTAGCCATTGGGATTACTGAGCTCCACATGAAGTTTTCCTTGTTCCTGTATTATTTGACGCAAGTGAAAAAACTGCTTCAGCATTGCCCCACGACTCAGCCATTGTACATGGGTAAAATACCCCTGCTGCAGATGAAATTCACGCACTTGATAATGCTCAATACGTGTTGTAATTCTGCAACTTTTCCACATAATGCCTGTTGATGCGGACTGCAGTGTAAGAAAATTGGTACTTCTGCATTTCTTTCTTGCATTTTTTCCAGCATTCTGCCAGCCAGTCCACTCTTTTGCCCAGTCACAGATGGTGCACCATCTGTTGTAATTCCAGTTAGTTTCTTCCAAGGTAATACTGCACTTCCCATAGCTTCCTTTCCTGTGGTTGTGTTATTCATGCTTGATAAACTTAAAAGCTCTTCAAAAACATTGAAGTCCTGGGTTATTCCTCTTACAAAAATCGCAAGCTGTGCCAACGACGTCTATGCTTGCAAAGGGGACTGAAAATGCCCCAAACTCCTTGGCTTTGTTTTTGAGCTGCAGTTTAATATTACCTGCCATTTCGGTAATTCACTCAGCAAAGTGTTACGAGACTGATGTTAGAAAGATTTTCTACATCGGCTGTTTTAAGCATGCACCTTTTAACAAATTCGCCATCTGAAGAAGGTTTGGCAGCACATGCAATCTCTTTGCTAACAATAAAACTGGCCTCTACAGCACTTCTGCTCTTCTCGTTTTCAGAAAAACGTTTCATTGAGGCTTCTTTCATCTTTGTGACTTTGTTAGCACAAGCTTTTCCAGTAATCTCAGACTACTTTGCTTTGTGCAGTGTGTCATAGTGCCGTTGTATATAATCTTTGAGAACTGCAACCATTGCACTGCATATTGCCTTGCTGTCAAATTCAGTGAGAAAATGAACCTCTGTCCAATGATTTTGGAATTTTCTGTGTTCCGCCTCCACCAACTACTTTTTTGGTAACTGATTTTAAAATTTACACAAGGTTAAATCTATAGTTTAAATCTATAGCAACACACCACATCAAAAATAAGAGCAACACATCACACCAAGAATAAGAAAAGAGCAACACACGACATCAATAAGAAAAGAGCATCACCCCACATCAAGAATAAGAAAAGAGCAACACACCACACCAATAATAATAAAAAAGAGCAACACACCACATCAATAATAAGAAAAACAACACACCACATCAAGAATAAGAGCAACCCACCACATCAAGAATAAGAAAAGCAACACACCACATTAAGAATAAGAAAAGCAACACACCACATTAAGAATAAGAGCAACACACCACATCAAGAATAAGAGCAACCCACCACATCAAGAATAAGAAAAACAACACACCACATCAAGAATAAGAAAAAAGCAACACACCACATCAAGAATAAGAAAAGAGCAATGCACCACATCAATGATAAGAAAAGAGCAACACACCACACCAAGAATAAGAAAAGAGCAACACCCCACATCAAGAATAAGAAAAGAGCAACACACCACACCAATAATAAGAGCAACACACCACATCAAGAATAAGAAAAGAGCAACACACCACACCAATAATAAGAAAAGAGCAATGCACCACATCAATGATAAGAAAAGAGCAACACACCACACCAAGAATAAGAAAAGAGCAACACACCACATCAAGAATAAGAGCAACACACCACATCAAGAATAAGAGCAACACACCACATCAAGAATAAGAAAAGAGCAACACACCACATCAAGAATAAGAGCAACACACCATATCAAGAATAAGAGCAACACACCACATCAAGAATAAGAAAAGAGCAACACACCACATCAAGAATAAGAAAAGAGCAACACACCACATCAAGAATAAGAGCAACACACCACATCAAGAATAAGAAAAGAGCAACACACCACATCAAGAATAAGAAAAGAGCAACACACCACATCAAGAATAAGAAAAGAGCAACACACCACACCAAGAATAAGAGCAACACACCACATCAAGAATAAGAAAAGAGCAACACACCACACCAAGAATAAGAAAAGAGCAACACACCACATCAGGAATAAGAAAAGAGCAACACACCACATCAAGAATAAGAAAAGAGCAATACACCACATCAAGAATAAGAAAAGAGCAACACACCACATCAAGAATAAGAAAAACAACACACCACATCAAGAATAAGAAAAACAACACATCACATCTTCAAAATCCTGGAAGCCTTATATATAATATACTGGCTTCCCATGTACATTGCCTGTATAATTTAATTAAAATATAGGGTTCCAAATATGCCATATTATTTCCAAATCTATAATCTATATTTCAATTTTGTAATGATACTATACTGGAATAAGCACATGCTGAAATCAGCCATGAAATCATTGTTTTTAAATTTTCAAAAGGCAACCGTTCTGTTCATGAACACTTTCACTCCAGAAAAGCAGTGAATTAAAAAAACGTATATATATATATATATATATATATATATATATATATATATATATATATATATATTCACATTTCTGATTCCTCATTTGTCTTAGCCTCTCAAAAAAGTATTTTATTCTTGTATTTTCGTAGGGGTCATTAAATCTGCTGTAAACCATCCATTCTTTTTGTGAAGACAGGTAAAATCTCACTATAACTTATATACTTGACTTTAACTGCATAAACAATCAACTGGAACATATAACTCATTTGCTAGTACAGAGCCACGTAAGCATTTCAAATTATTTCTATTTAATGAAAACCACAGCTGAAATACTTGGCTTTGCTTACAAACAAACTGTCAACAAATTAGAACTAGAAATTATACAAATTGATTAAGTGTACTAGTATAAGTTATCACTATAAGTTAACTATCAGACATCTTCAAGTAAAAGGGAAACACAGTACCAAGGCCAAGAAATGTGATAGCGATGCTGTGCTTTAATGCAATTTAAATGCCATCCCAACAAATAAAATGTCTTAGTTCACGTAAAGGGTGCCAAATTAGTCCTGTGCAAGCAAGGAAAGGAATGGAAAGGGTTGAACTTGGTCCTAAATATGCTGCTGTTGTATAGCTTTAGACAAACTTAATTCCTCCTGCAGTTCTCTATCAAATATGACAAAAAAAAATCAAGCCATGGGAATGCAATGCCCATATTGATATTCCTGTGTTTTTTATGCTACAAACAGCTTTATTTTCATTCTAATTCAACGAGTGGTTACCACTAGGTGAGAGCCTTTATACAGCAGGCCCCGGACTGCAGTTACCAATGTCATGCAGATCAGGAAGAGCGCTGGTGGGAATGTGTTCTAGTCATGCCTTCCATGTGATCTCTCGCTCTCAAGCGATCTGCATCCAGACACTCGACAGATACAGCTGAGTTATCACAGATCCACACTGAACTGGATTTGCCAAAAGAATTGACATAAAAAAGTAGAGATATTTGACCCAATGAAGAGATATTCAATATAGTAATTCATATTTTAAATACTCACTTGGCTTTATACAGTATATATATAGTGGCAGAGTGTATGGGAGTGTGATGGAAGGGAGGTACGTGGGTCCGAGAATCACACATAGTTTATGTTCTATGTAGTTCCAAGAGACCATTAGGACTACATTTCACAGGAGTCAGTGGGGCAGGCTGGTTGTCAAGACAATAATAAGGGATTAAGACCCTGTATTGAGGGGAACATGAGAGAAAGGGATTGTAAAAAAGGGATTTTGTTACTGGTAAACAGTGTAGCCGTCCAGTTGGTAAGTTAAGGAAAAGTTTAGTTTAAGCGCTACTTGATAGAGTTAGATTTTTGTTTGTTTTGTTTGTAGAAGAATAAATATATAGGTATCATCCTGTTTCAACAGTTTCATTGTGGACATTATATTTTCTTATACTGAAGATAGTGGACCGATCCTGAATGGTGACAAAGGTGAGTCAAAACCACACGCCTTGTCACTATATATATATAGTATTTTATTTTACAAAATATATTTCATAAGCAATGACAGCACAAAGAGTTAAGGAATAAAGGCCCCCTGTAACAGGGAGAGATCTGGACTGGCCATCTGACGCATGCACAATGCTGTAGGAAGGGGGGCGGCAGTCCCGTGGGATCTGCCTGCCAATCATGGCAGTGACACAGAGAGGTGGGGAAGAGGGTGTGTGCACTTTCCCCCTCTCTGAGTGGCTGGGAGGCGGGTTTTAGTGGGATTGCTGATCCTATAAATTAATACTCTGCTGTTTCCTCAGATCTGCCCCTTTAGACCTGTACAACGAGCAAGCGGTTACGCTGCTCAGCCAGACCAGCTGACGGACGGGAGAAAAACCATCCACAGAGAATCTGAAGAGATAGAGAGAGAGTGGGGAATCCGTGGGCAGACCCCGTTAGTGTGTTTTAAAAGAAACCTAGCTGAGGAACAGCGGAGAGTAGGACAGAGACCCGAGTCGTACGGGTAGCGGCGACTGGGGAAGTTCACGCTGCAAAGTGCAGCACCTTTATTTTGTAGTTTTGATTATTGTGTTTTATTTTCCCTTTTTCTTTTTGCCTTTTCGTTTTCATTATTTTCGAGCACGTGCGAGTGCCCCTGCAGCTGAACTGTGTACCCTGACGTGGTATGCCCGTAGGTTCTGGATACCATAGGTGGTAGCCAGACCACGGACCACAGCGCCCTCTGCGGGCTAAAACAAACCAGTGCAACTCACAAGAGTAAAACAGAATAAAACCGAGCACCTGTGCGGTGTTTCAATTACAACTTCTGTCTCCTGTGTCAGTGAATACCCACACCCTTCCACACCCCCTTATTGGCTGCTAGAGCTGAGCTTCTGTTCACAGATAAAAATGAGGGAGAATCTACCCAAATCTGAATAACTTGCAGTAATACAATAAATATGGATGGTAATCAATACAGGGGACCCACTCTTAAAACAGCATGCATCTCAAGGATTAGTTGACCTGCAATCCTGCTGCTATACTCCAGGGCATCAAAATGCACATTTAACAATTTGATTAGCTTATTACTTATCATAATACCGCTACATTTCTATCTTATTTACAAACTGCTTTCGAGAATGTTCAATCCTGCACCAGAACCACAGTGCATAGATGTTAACTCTTTCAGTCCTCAATTATTTTTGTTGAGCTGAAGAATAACCTCCTTTATTGAATATACATGAGAACAGGGCAATTATTTTTTTTACATCTATGTATACACTGCCTCAGATTGGGACCTGAGGTTGCAACGTGATTTCCGACAGCATATGGCGATACGACTCAAAGGGTTCATAGGAATGCTAGTTTTTAAGTGAATACACATTTCTAAATATTTAACACTTGATACTAGTTTTTTTTATTTTCACTTTTTTCAATTTATAAAAAAAAAAATACTAATTTGGAACAAATACAGTCCACATCATCATTATCCCAGTGAGGAATAATCACATTCTTTATCATTCTGTTCCTGCAGCACATTTACAATCACTGAACTGAATCACTGAACACGACGTGCCAGATTTACAAAGCTGTTCTCTATAGCGTGTCTAAATGGAATCTTTTCACTTTTCTACTAAAGTACACAAGATCATAAATCATTTGACTCTCAAGCCACTCCCTGGCCTGGTGCTGTTTCTCACACAGCTGCTTTCGATTGTGTGATATCAGCTGCATCTGTGCCAGACCACCTGGATTGTAACCTAGGTTACAAAAACACAATGGGAGGGGTTTGGAACGTGCTAATAAGAAGAGGTACCTGGAGGTGGCAGAAACCGTGGGCCCTCAGATCTTCAAGGATGGTTGTGTGTAAGTTGGAGAGTTCCCTGCTGCATGCTTTCCCCTTAGCGAGCAATAGCTGGAAATCTGCTTGAGCCTGGGTGGTCTGGAACTCCTAGGGTCCTAGGACAGAAAAGTGGAAGGGTGGCTTATTGTACACTTCTTGGGATGAAAAAACTGCCTGCACTCTGCTTTACATGTCTGGCACTAGTACTGAACGAGAAAAGGTTAATGGAACCTAAGCTCCTGTCTGTAATCAGTTGACACTGGAACAGGGTCTCCTGATTAAACCCAACTCATCCACTGAAACTGTATGACCGTGAGCAAGTCACTTGACCTCTTTGGACTTGTGATGTAGTAGTAACAGTGCACCCAGTGGTAATAAGACAGTGTGGCCTGTGTACATCAAAACTTAATACATGAATAAATTAACCCTTTTACAAAGTTGCAAGGGGTATGGGTCGGAAGATACCGTATTTGATGGTTAGTTGCCACAATGTTAGGAAGGCTTCAATATTTCTAATAGACAGGAATAGAGCTTTGAAACAGATATTTACTCTGACAGGCATGAGGATGTGGGGCAGATGAAACCCAGGTACCAGACGCCACATCACAGAGGAAGCTGTCGCCAGGAAGTGTGCTGTGGTAACCGTGGTGACAGGACAGCTTGCGTTGCTGCTTCTGCTGGCCATTACTAATAATGTCCTTGCACAGTACAATTCCATTATAGACTAGAGGCTCGCTGAATGGTAGTGGACATTGAGGACCTGCAAAAATAAATGAGATACATGAATTCAAAGGATTATACACACTTATCACAAAACCATATGAGCAACATTTATGAGGCAAGAACAAAACCAACTACAATGACATTCAATGGTGCATAATAAGGTTTAATAGTAGGTAAGAAATTATATCAATGCCACTAAAATAAGCTATAATCAAGAGAGTGATATTTGGAAGCTGATGAAGGTATCCTCTAATACTACAACAACCTTAAAGCACAAGAGTTTAAAAACAAAGCTGACGGTGGTGTTTTACCACAAACCTCTGTGGTGTGCTGCAAAATTACATCACTGGGTGCTGAAATGGTACAAGTCATTTTATTCTTTTAAAACTAGATTACTCATCGAAGGAGAGACTTACTGTCACACACTGGTTTGTGCCCTGCTGTTTGGTTGCCCCTTGTTCCTGGCACCTCCTCGCCATTCTCAAATGGCTGTCCGTATCCTGTGTAAAAAAAAGTGAAATAATTAAAATAATACATTTGTTTGGCTGGTTTTATGTAATTGTTCTATCAATTGAACCCCAATTGAACCCCATAAAAATAAAGTGCCAATTTTATATCAGAAAATCATTTTGATGTGTTTCAGCTCAGGGACAGTTCTAGCTATAGTGCATAACTGACAGCCTAATAAAACTCAGTGATCTGTGACTGGAGGAATGGAAAGGCATGCTGTTGAGCAGGGAGATTACTATCTAACTCTTTGTCATGTGTGAGGATTTGGCTTCACATGGGAGTTGAGAAATTGTTTCCATTTGGTTAGGAAATGATGGTGCTGACTTTAATGAGATATTAGACTCCACACCAAAGGGTCACATAAAATAAGTAAGCCACTACACAACAACAGTATTGGAAAGCATTAAGCAAGTTGTGAAATATAATATATTTGTTTATCTTGCAAGTGTAAGAAATCCTGAATCCTCCTATCATTTAACCCACAGAGTGCTCACAAGCCACATGCGTGAAGCATTTGCTTCTGTGCAATTACATCCCAGTTCTCTCAGGCACTACCTTCACCTAGTATTTTAGATATACATTAAGACAAAAAATGAGTGGTAAACATATCACCAAATTAAATCTAAGAAATAGGTTATGGGGATGGATTCTCCCATTAGGTGAAGTGGGATGGAACTACCCTTATTAAAATTACAAGATTTAAAAAAAATAATAAAAATTGAACATCATATAACTTAAAATTACACATACCCTGCACTGCTAGCACTCAATGAAATTGCCCTGCGCTGGTAGCACTGATAGTAAAATACTTACATTGCAAAGGTTCTCCTAAAGTTGTCCTTGTCCCTTCTATTCCTCTACCTAACATACAGAAACAACTCTTCCCTGAACACTGGATCGACTTGAAGCTCCCATCAGTCTCACACCTGGGGATAAACACTTCAGATCCTGCAGCCTGGCTTGCCTTTATCAGCTTGGCTGTTTCACGTTCTTTCTTGTATTTCGAAGGGCACCTCAGTCTTTTCCTTGGAACCTGGGAACTCCTTTCCTTGCGGATCTACACACCAGCACTATGAACCGAGGCACTGAACTTCCTCAAACCCTCCGTTTGTGCTGCACTGTGGAACAAACGTGCCTGAGGAGTCTCCATTACAAACGCCAGCTTTGGCACTCTGGAAAACAGCTTGAAACTAGCTACCTAAATCTTCACTCAGTCATCCTGAAACAAGAGATGACATCTTGTACTGTGGTAAAGACCTGTTATTCTCCAGAACTGATTCAACAAGCTTGACTGGTTCTCCTTCAGATTCACATCCCGACCGAAGCCATCCCTGATTTTCTGGTCCAGATTCAAGATCTCTTGTTCGGTCAGAAGAGAATCTTCTTCTGAGAAAAACAGTTTTGCAAGTTGGACAAAGTCTCCTCCATTGGGCTTCTCTGTCAGGCCAACCTGTTGAAAGATTTGCTTGAAACTGAATGTTCCTCTGGGGCCAACAGCACCTGTGAAGTTGAACTGGCAAACATTCCTCAGGAATTTACCTCCAAACAGATTTTCTTGAAGCCTCTTAGGATTTGTGGTCAGCCTCAAAGCCTTGAGGGCCATTTCTTTGGATGGGAACATTCCTCGAATGACTTCACCAAGCACGACTTCCACATTGGATTTGCTGAATTCAGGGAGGGAGAGCAGCAAACCTGATTTCACAAACAGTTCCTTCAGATCTGGACTGCATGGACTAAGTGGCAAGTTTTCATTACTAGCTTCAGGTGTAGAGAATATATCATGCTGGCTGAAGAAACCAGCTGGGCCATAAAACAACCTTGAGGGTGCTTGTCTTCTTTCTGAGGGGAAGTCTTTGTCACTGTTACCTAAATAACAAAATGTATTTGATATCAAGCAAGTTCATTGATGTTTGCCATTCTAGCTTATACATACTTGAGTGCAACCCAAAAATATTACTTTATTTTGCAGACTGAAAATCAAACAGGACCAGTATACATAAAAGTTTTAGTTTCTGGAGAACTAGGGGTGAAATAATCTTGTGACTTGATAATATGTTTTAAAATCCTCAGTCTGTTGATCACAACTGATAACTAATATAACTTTTTAATTAACTTTTTTGTTTTTCTGGTGCACTTACCACGGTCAGGAATTCCTCCCTGCTGTCTGGATCCAAAGATCTCCTTCCCACTGGAGTCAACACACCAGCAATGGCCTCCATCTTGGCACTGCATTGGCTTGTAGTTCCCACTCTCACCACACGAGGGCACAAAAACACTCCCCGCCTGCACAGCCACGGACCACTCGGTTTCACAAACGGCTGGGCCTATTAAGAAAAAACAAAACAACAAAAAAAAAACAATAGAAATGACCATGATGATGCAATCTGAGTCTCTCAACATGCCTAAACTGTTGTGTACTTACATCTGAACTGGATGCTCATTGCCAGCTGGACTCCCAGGAATCTCCTCTGCAGGATGCGGTACATGTTGGACTGAGTGAAAGAGTGACCTGGATCGAGTCCTGAGAAAGCTGTATCGTACACCTCATTCAGCGGCAACTCCAACCCTGATGTACAGAGAGGAAAAAATAAATCACGCAACAATCCAGTCATTCTGGATTCACTGGGCTTTTCAAGTTCTTAACAGAAGTCTAGAGGAACTCAAAGAAGATACATTAAACATTCACAAAACGTATTGGGATGGGATTTTAATATGCCTGATCTAGGCTAGTTCTGTGGTGGACTTCTTATACATTTGCAGCAGTGTGTAGTAGTGGTTAGAGCTGTGGATTCTTGACCGGAGGGTCGTGGGTTCAATCCCAGGTGGGGGACACTGCTGCTGTACCCTTGAGCAAGGTACTTTACCTAGATTGCTCCAGTAAAAACCCAACTGTATAAATGGGTAATTGTATATAAAAAATAATGTGTAAAAAAAATAATGTAATTGTATGTAAAAATAATGTGATATCTTGTAACAATTGTAAGTCACCCTGGATAAGGGCGTCTGCTAAGAAATAAATAAATAAATAAATAAATAAATAAATAAATAATAATAATAATAATAATAATAATAATAATAATAATAATAATAATAATAATAATAATAATAATTTGGGATTGCTGGTAGGTTTCTCCACAGCAATAGAAAACACACTGGGCCTTTTTTTTTACCACTGTGTTGTAATGATAAGGCATGACTTATTTTAATATTGAAAGGTCAGTAAATCATGCTGCTATAATCTCACTTTCTGTAATCAGTGTACACCTGATTGATATTTTACATTTACTATTAAATAATATCTATAGCATGCCCCATTCATACAGATCAATTGGCGACGCCCGGGGGGAGGGAGGGTTCGGTCGGCCAGGGTGTCCTCGGCTCACCGCGCACCAGCGACCCCTGTAGTCTGGCCGGACGCCTGAGAGCTTGCCTGTAAGCTCCCCGAGAGCTGCATTGTCCTCCGACTCTGTAGCTCTTGGGTGGCTGCATGGTGAGTCCGCAGCGTGAAAAAAAGCGGTCGGCTGACGGCACACGCTTCGGAGGACAGTGTGTGTTCGTCTTCACCCTCCCGAGTCAGCGCAGGGGTGGTAGCGGTGAGCTGAGCATAATAAAAAATAATTGGCCATTCCAAATTGGGAGAAAATAATAAAAAATAACTGGCAACGACTAAATTTATAAAAAAAAAAAAAAAAAAAAGTTACGCTTTTTCTTGTCTCCCTACACAGTGTTTTGACAAAGTGAAGACCGGCCGTTTGGATCTGAAGGCTGGAGCAGGTCAAATGGTGACCAGGGTTCAGATGCTCTGATACGATCTCTCTGGGAGCTTGGAGCCCAACTTCACTACCCCCTCTGGAGCTGGCACTGATGATAGATCTATCTGGGAGCTTGGAGCCCAACTTCACTACCCCCTCTGGAGCAGGCACTGATGATAGAGCTCTCTGGGAGCTTGGAGCCCAACTTCACTACCCCCTCTGGAGCTGGGAGTTTACACTCCCATCTGTCAGACGGATAAAGGGATAACTCTCTGAATCTGGGAATCACAGACAAATAGACACATTCATCTAAGCTGCATATTTCAACAGCAGTTATAGGTATGCTCAGAATTCATTTGGTCAGCCAAATATTACTCTCCTCAGAAAGCTTGAATGAATAAATGCTTTTTAAATGTGATATAACCCATTTCATATGGCTCTGACAATGCTTAGTTCTATAATGTCACAACATCTCCTCATTGTTTGGACTAGGTAGACCTTCTTAGCTAGCCAGGAAGTCGCTTTGACCCTTTAAGGTACAAGGGACGTTAATTAAAATAATTCATTACACTGCGTTCTGAATTTAGCAACAGAATCACTAGAGCATAATTGTATGGAGGCAAGACGTTGTACTAAATTTGTATGAACTGCATTCTCAATTAAAGGTGTAATATTCTGGAATTCATTAACAGATGATATAACAAATACTCATGAACTTAGGGATTTTGCTTAGAAATTAAAAGTATGGTTAAAATCAAAACAAACATGTATTCATTGATTGGGGGGGTGCTATTGTTGTAAATTCTGCACTTGATTGTTGATTTGCTTATCTTTGTTCTTACCTGCCCAGGGACTACCAATGAAAATGAGCTTTTAGCAAAATTTCAGTACAATGCGTCATATGACATGTTCAGTTATGTTAAAAATTGTACAATGTCCTTGTCAAATAAATAAATAAATAAATAAATAAATAAATAAATACTCATTTACACACTAGTTTCTTTTGAAATGTGTATTTTATTATAGTTTTTCATTTTTTGAAGTAGTGCTTTATATGTGGTAAGTTAGAAAATAAACCCCTTTATGTTTAATTGTTCATTTAAATACGGCGTTTCGGCTGTGCAGATGTTTGCTATGATGTGCTTGAATAAAACTTTTGAGTGTATCCAATAGTTTGTCTTTCATTTTAATATTGATGTTGTTTAAAATGTAACCGTCATAATGACTGCCAGCGGCGGTTTTAGGTAGGCGTATAACCATGGCGGTTCTAATGTTAAATCTTGACGCCTCAAATCCTAAAAAAATGAAGGTTATATGCTTATTTAGAATATTGGGTCCCTATTAAGGCACACATTTAGGCCCAGGATCTACAGTTTTAAGCCCGGGACAGACAGACGTGCATACCACTCCTGTGTGTCCGGGAGAGGACCCCCATACCCCCCTGCACCCAGGCTGGGAGAGGACCCCCATACCCCCCTGCACCCAGGCTGGGAGAGGACCCCCATACCCCCCTGCACCCAGGCTGGGAGAGGACCCCCATACCCCCCTGCACCCGGGCTGGGAGAGGACCCCCATACCCCCCTCCAACCGGGCTGGGAGAGGACCCCCATACCCCCCTGCACCCAGGCTGGGAGAGGACCCCCATACCCCCTGCACCCAGGCTGGGAGAGGACCCCCATACCCCCCTGCACCCAGGCTGGGAGAGGACCCCCATACCCCCCTGCACCCAGGCTGGGAGAGGACCCCCATACCCCCCTGCACCCAGGCTGGGAGAGGACCCCCATACCCCCCTGCACCCAGGCTGGGAGAGGACCCCCATACCCCCCTGCACCCAGGCTGGGAGAGGACCCCCATACCCCCCTCCAACCGGGCTGGGAGAGGACCCCCATACCCCCCTGCACCCAGGCTGGGAGAGGACCCCCATACCCCCCTGCCTTCTACTAAGGATTTCTATCCTCCTACTTTAAATGAAAATGAAAAGACTGGTTATATGTGTGTGCTATTTGCAGTACCTGTTATATGTTGGTGCGTGTTATTTATTAAACTTTACGGTAAATTCCTGAATTAGTGGAACCAGTCACTGTAAACAAAGCATGGTACAGTATTCCTGTCTTAAAGTTATGGTGGTGATAGCTCAAGTTCTAATATTAAAATGCACACTCTCCATTTTAGAGATGTTTTATGCATTTTCAAGGGGTGTTTAACTTTGAGCAATAATGTTAGAATAGTTAATATCCATTGTAGTATCCAATTTAAGGTGTGGACAAAAAAATAATAACAATATAAATGCTGTATACACCATGCAGGCAATTTTAACACAGCTTAATATGGGGAAGTGGAACATGCAGCATCCCAAACATAAGTATTTTAACAGTGACATGAACAATAAATAAATAAATAAATAAATAAATAAATAAATAAATAAATACATAAATAAGATAAGGGGTATACATTTTTAAGAGATAACACAGACTTGGTTGAGGTAAATACTCAACTCTTAAACGAATAGAAAATAATGACAGTAACACAGTTAATTATTCAAAGTAATTCAAATCTATTAAACATACTCAGGATTAGAAGAACCCAAAGTTGTGTTAAAATAATAATGAGTCAATTGAGAATATGAACAAATATTGCTGTCAATATACAACATTCATTTTACATCATCTTTTATATTATATGACTCGGTTGCTTGACCATTTTGCAGTGGTCAAACTTGACATGAAAATAATGTTATAAATAGTATACCCTCTCCCCCATTGGCCATTCAGCGAAAACCACTTCCTATAAAACTAACAAGCCTGAAAACTATGAAAAGCAAGTTGAGCAGCAAGTAATAGTAAGAGTACTGGTGCTACAACTAAAACTGTTTTGTATCTACCAATTAAGAGGATTTGCATTCAAAAGACCAACTAGAATGACCTTAGAACAGGTATTAATGCAACATCATATGTCAAAACTGTGGTTTGTGAAACAACTGGGAGAAGTGAATGACTAAACAAGACTGCACATTTCTTTGAAAAAAACAACCAAAAAAATAAATAAAATAAAAAAAAAACATGAAATAGTCTGAATCTAACAGAAAACTGCAAAGTGAGTTTCTGCCTGCCCCTGGTGTACATGGGAAGTTCAGGTGTCCCTGAATAAACACAGCCGCACAGGCACTATAGTCGAGAAGTTCAGGCCTAGGTGAGCTCTGTACAGGAGGACATGCTTATACTACAGTGGCCTCTGGTGGTGAAAAAGAGCTAGTACTTTCGGAATAAAAGTGAACCTGTCTAAAACATCAGGGGAGTTAAAGTGTTTTAACTCTAGAAATGCACACTTCAAGGTATTAGGGTTAAGGCATGTACGTGAACATGGTGTTTACTATCTAGTTATCAGAAAGGTATTCAAGTATTTAGCTGGAGGGTTGGATATAGAGAAAGTGCTGTTGCTGCTGTGCCCTTCAGGCTGGCTGCAATCCTACCTGTTGAAAGTATGAAGGAGATCGAAGACTATCATGTCTGTTGAAACTGGTTTTAGGACTAGTGATAAGAATGCAATGAGGTTCAAATTCCAATGAAACAAACTTTCTGTTTTGTATTTGTAATTAATTTAGAACACTTTGTAGATTTTATTTTTCACTTTTACATTATGGACTTTTACTGTGTTGATCAGTGGCAAAAACTCCTAATTAAATCCATTTTGATTCCATGTTGTAACACAATAAAATGTGGAAAAGTCCAAGGGGGGTGAATACTTTTGAGAGCCAGTGTAAATATACATGTAAAATCTAACGTTCAGTTCCCACGTGCTGGTTCTTTTTAATGGATAAAGTACTAGTTTCTTTCTGTGCACAATAGCAAAATGAGCAGGAGATCCAGACACATTTGTCAGATAATAAAATCATTTATTATTGTAAAAAAAGACAGTTTAAAATGGGAGAATACAATAGTAATAAGGAATTGAACTGAAAGATAGAGGGGTTCACCAGTTTATTCTATATGTGAATAAATCAGCCCCCAACTTTGATGTGCTGAAATGTTCTTCTACAGGATTAACTCTGTTGCAGAGCCCACGGTACAAAACACAGAAACATGCTAAATGTACAGAATATTTTTTTAATGAACAGTTTTGCATAAAGTTGTACAATACATAAAGAACAGTCTTGTTTGCAGTTAAATAAATTCTGAATGTACAGTAGGTATGTAGTATGTACCAGTTCTAAAATGCATTTTATACAGATAACTAGAACTGCTGAATAAACTGAGGCATACATTTTTTTCAAGTATATTTTTAAATTAGTTTAGATGTCTCTAATATGTATATTTGTCTACAGTTGCTAAAAAAAAACTGTGCATACACACCAGTTTGCATGTAGCCTGCTGTAGTAAGTCTAAAAAAATGAAAAGGTTTTTTGTGGATGTACACAAGGTTTAAATGATTAAATGGATTTTGTGTTTTTTATTATTTCAGGATGTTTCAATAGCCCTTCTTCAGCTGTGTAGAAAGAAAAGTCAACACAGTGCAGTACATTTCTTTGTTTACTTTTATTTCCACACAGCTGAAGAAGGGCTTTTGTCTGAAACAAACCTTTTGTGTATATCCCAAAAAAAAGAAAATCATTTTTTTGTATACTGCAGTTATACCTCCTTTCAAACCTGTAGTAATATATATATATATATATATATATATATATATATAAGTCTAGCAAAGTCTGGAAGCACCCAGACTGCAGAAGGCCCCGGGATTGAAACGAGGTAGCTGCTGATGGTACAAACATCCTCTGAATCGTTCCAGGCTTCAGTTTACATTTGTACTTCAATGAGGGTATTTTGTTCTTTCAACTCTTTTCCAATCATTATGCTGGGTGTAAAAAGATCAAAATCTTCTGCAGCACCTCTGTATATCAGAGCCTTGTTAACAAACTGTATACTTTTTCAAAACACCCTCCATATGATACAAGTCATTACAGTTGGCACAATACAGGATGACCACTAATATAACAATACATTACAATGATACAAAAAATTGCTTTGGGTGCATTTTGAAAGAGGGTGATTTTACATTCTTCCAGCCTCATAAACATCCCTCTTAAAAAAAAACAAACAAAACAATAATAATTTGTTGGAACTTTAAACACCAGCTTTGTGTAAGTTTAATATTGAAATGGTTTCTCGTTGAGGCTGTCTGCGCCCCATTTCCTCTGCCCATAGGTCGCTTCCATTGTGTTTCCTGCCGTGGTTTTAGCATACGTCCATTAGGCTGTATGTGGCACTGACCGGGTTCCATTCAATTACTTCTGTAGTCGTAGCCTGTACTTATTCACATATTTAGAAATACTTAAAGAAACTAGAAGTCTTTTTCAATGTCTTCAACAAACTGATCTTTGTTGCCCGAACTTATTTCTTCATAGCAGTATCCTACTGTCATTAGGTATTCTGTGGCTCCAGTTTATATCTATTCGCTACATTTGCCCAACATTCATGTAGCTCCAGCATTATTCTAATTCTACAGCCACTATACCTTCCCTGTATGATACATATGTGATCAGAGCTGATATCCACTGTAATGTGTGTGGCACTCACCAATTTCAATGATGCACTTTATGTGATGTCCAAGCACTTTCCAGTTTTCTGTTTATTCAGCTCCAGCTT
The DNA here is from genome assembly GCF_902713425.1 of Acipenser ruthenus. Taxonomy (NCBI): domain Eukaryota; kingdom Metazoa; phylum Chordata; class Actinopteri; order Acipenseriformes; family Acipenseridae; genus Acipenser; species Acipenser ruthenus. The sequence continues at coordinate 4,012,588 of NC_081191.1, forward strand.
GCTTTTAGCAAGTTAGCCACAGAGATTCTTCTATGTTACCAATATGACCATGTGGTCTATTTTCATAAAGTCATCTTTGTGCAGCCAGGCCAATGAATGCTGTTATATTCTTTCCTAATCACAACACTGTTCACAAGCCACAAACTATTCTGCATTCAAGAATGACAAATCAGACAAGATGACTTTTTCGCCCACCTGGCTTTTACTTAAAGCACCCAGCGAGAAAACTAAAGGGTCCATTGCACTGTGACAATGTAGCTCTTTCATGGCCCCTTGCTCCAGATGCATGCTGGAATCAAACAGAACAGAGAGTACTCATTTGCTGTACTTTTCCAAGGTCTGTTAAGAGTTGTTTGATCCTGCGTTTCAGCTGAGGCAACCTTGCCAGCGGCTCCGGTGGCTCTAGCTCCCCAGTGAAATCCAACCAGCTTTCTAATACTGTAGAGAAAGGAAAAAACACAAAAAAAGAGGAACTTTGCCATCACATAGCATTGTATTAAAGTAATTTTTTCTATTTATTTTTGACAAAAAGGCTAGTTATTTCAAATGGTTTTTTTTACAGTTTTGCATTCTTTTCTCCAATAATTCATATATATATATATTATATATATATATATATATATATATATTCTTTCATTGCTATTTCTCTCTCTTCACCCTCATGTTTAGAAACTTCAAGTACAGAGAAATTTCAAAAGTACAGAGAAATGTGACGTGTAGCACCAAGGCATCACGGGAAAAGTTGTCGCCAGGGATACAGCACCACAAATTTTATTGCAGGACCATGACAGGCTCAAAAGATGCCAACAGATGTGGAAAGAATACAGATTTGGTGCATGCAAGCTAATTGCTCAGTCAAGTAGACAGATCATACGATTCAAATTGCACCCCCAAAACGACTCTCTCCCTTGGGTAACAAAAAAAAAAACAGCATTCTTACCATCTAGTTCTTTTTCTATCAGGTCCATTCTTCCAGCGACCTGGTTCTGCACACTGTCAATGTGGGTCAGGAGGTTTACCTGCCACTGCAGAAGAGTCCTTGCCTGGTTGTCGGACTCCCCTTTATCTGTAGTGTTTTCATGCAAAACTTCTGAAGAAGCTTCTTCCGTGCTTTCCTGGTTCACATGTAAAATAAACCAAATGAACTGTTTTAGAAAAACATTGTTTTTCGATTTGCTTTTGTTGTTTGATTTTAATGCACTGGCATACATATTTACCAGCTATTGGGCTCAATGTTTCAATTTAATCAGACTTGTCTCATAAGTTTATAATGGATTCTTAATGCATATTTGTTTATTTAAAAAACTTCAACACAGACTCTAGAGTACGCTAACACTTAAGCCCTCTCTCCTCCTTTGACCCTAAATACTATCAAAAGTCACGGAAGCAAGACTGTGCTTGCGTAAGGGTTTGGCTGTCTTATTCACAAGTGATTGCGTAAGGGTTCGGCTGTCTTATTCACAAGTGCTTGCATAAGAGTTCGGCTGTCTTATTCGACTGTGCTTGCATAAGTGTTCGGCTGTCTTATTCACAAGTGCTTGCATAAGAGTTCAGCTGTCTTATTCGACTGTGCTTGCATAAGGGTTCGGCTGTCTTATTCACAAGTGCTTGCATAAGAGTTCGGCTGTCTTACTCGACTGTGCTTGCATAAGTTCGGCTGTCTTATTCACAAGTGCTTGCATAAGAGTTCAGCTGTCTTATTCGACTGTGCTTGCATAAGTGTTCGGCTGTCTTATTCACAAGTGCTTGCATAAGAGTTCGGCTGTCTTACTCGACTGTGCTTGCATAAGTGTTCGGCTGTCTTATTCACAAGTGCTTGCGTAAGGGTTCGGCTGTCTTATTCACAAGTGATTGCATAAGAGTTCGGCTGTCTTACTCGACTGTGCTTGCATAAGTGTTCGGCTGTCTTATTCACAAGTGCTCCAACATAAACACCTGAAGGGTTTCATGGTAATGGTTCTCTTTAACAAAATTAAGAATCAGAGACTGGAAAGTGTGTTTTTGATCACCTTATGAGGACAAAGTTTAGTTTTGTTCTTTTTCTTCTGTAACGCATGAGAAAATATGGCAAAATACAGCTTTTTTGATTTGGTGAGGGTGGGGGTAAATCTCCTAAAGCTAACTGGAGTAATACCTGTTCTTTTGGCACAGAGTTTGTGCCCACTTCAGACATGGCCTCTGGCCCCTCATCAAGCCTGACAGCATCTTCCCCGTCGGAGCTCATGAAATCAGTGGCTGTGTTGTGCTCGAGCCCAAACCCTGGTGGCTTCTGGTAACTGTGCTCACTAGTGATATAGGTGTCTTCTGCTTTTTGGTTAGAGTTGTGGTTTATACAGTCTGCTATCCTTTCCTGGTGATGTATGCACTCTGGAAAACCTCCCATTGGCTGCTCTTTATCTGAATTCACCCATGATCGGGCCCACAGGTGCAAGTTGGGATTGTGTTTGTTCCTTTAACAATTGAAAAGGAAGAAAAAAAGCTGGTGTAACCCTTATATGAATCTTGGTTAAGGATGCTAATGGGGAACAGTAAGAAGACAGCCTTCATGTTCATGAAGATCATATGGCTCCATGTTCATCAGAACAATTTGGGACAGTTCAGGTTTTTCAACTTCCATCGCAGTACATTCTGGTACCTTTTACCTATCACAGGTATCTTATACTTGTTTCTTTAACCCTAGAACAACCACAGCAGTCATTTTGACAGTCTGATGTTTTCAAATTTAAGTTACTCTGCGTGTCAAAGTTATGTGGTTGTCCGTTTATGACTTCTCCTAAATACATGTTTTAACCCTTAGCGGTCCATTTATTCAGTGCGTCCAATTTTTTTTCACACGCACGGTTTATTTTACATGCGCCATTTAAAAGTATTTTTCTTTCACAGTAAAACAGGTTTAAAAGGCACTGCATATCAACAGGACACTCAGTACTGCATCTCCAGCCCTGCCCCACCCCTTGTTCGCTGTATTTTTCACATACCTCTTCATAGTCGTGCATACTGATAAATAATCTCCTGATCGCTCGTTTTATCACCAAACTCCTTAATAATGCGATCCAAGTCATTATTTTATTACTACATCTCAAAGAGCTCTGCAAATGTCTGTGATATTCTTTGAGCGCTGGATGCGGAAGCAGCTACCTTGTTTGTTTATGTCCGTGTTATCTCTGTGGTGCAGGGCCTATGTGTATTGCTCAGATCCATCCCCCCCTTTTTTTTGTTGGCTCCTTTCGGCTCCTTTTGGTCTCAATCGGCCATTGAAAGGTTTTCTTGGCTTTTTCCGGAGAAAAAACGACCTGTGCTTGACGTCTTTTTGATGATGTCAGAAAGGGTCTGACATCGGACTGGAAAGGGAAAATTGTAATGTCGGACCTGGTCCGACATAGGACCGCAAAGGGTTAGATACCCTGACAGCGTTTCAAAGGCAGGATCACAAAAATAGGGAAGTTATAATCCCGCCTACCTAGAACCACCACCTACAATACATGTTTTTATTTTGAATATAACCTACAATATTCTATGTTGTTATATACAAGCCTGTTGTTATCTCTACTGGATCTGTCAGCCATCAATTCCTTCATTTTGTACAAGGAATGCACTGGGAAAAATATCAGTAGGAGAGATTTCATCTTGAGGCTAGCCACAGCACTTCAGCAGAAACATTTCGATCAGAAAACTGCAAAGTAGCAGGCTGCTGCAGCTCAACCTGGATTCAGTGCTGCACTGACTGACACACGCAAGAGAAAACATATGTTACTTTGGTTTAAAATTAAAAACTAACTTTGTTTTTACAGTTTTGTATGTACATATACCTGTTTACACACTAGTTTCTTTTGAAATGTTTATTTTATTATAGTTTTTCATTTTTTGAAATAATTATATGTTGAAGCTTTACATGTGGTAAGTTAGAAAATAAACCCCTTTATGTTTAATTGTTCATTTAAATACGGTGTTTCGGCTGTGCAGATGTTTGCTATGATGTGCTTGAATAAAACTTTTGAGTTGTATCTGATAGTTAGTCTTTCATTTTAATATTGATGTTGCTTAAAATGTAACCGTCATAATGACTGACGGCGGCGGTTTTAGGTAGGAGTATAACCGCGATGGTTCTAGTGTTAAGAGAAGCAGGTCTACACTTGCCAGAATGCATTGCGATGTGAGTTAAAAAGCCTGAACTGTCCCAAACTGTCCCTAAAAAAAGCTATTGTCCCAGAGTAAGCAACGGCAATGTACAAATAACAAAACAAATTATTACTGCAGATGTGTCTAAAATGTGTTTTATGTTCATTATCACTCTAGATATTTAAATTAAAACTTACTGCAATATATCCAACTTGAGCTGTAGTCCACAAAGTGCTTTTTTTACATTGTACACGTCAGCCAGCAGCCGATGTGTGGAGACAATGTTTTTTGCATTCTGATGAGAGTAATTCTCGCTGAGAAATGACAGCCCATACATATGCCCTTTATTAAGCCAGTCTTTGTCATGCCGATACTTTGCACTCCACCTTTGGCCTAAAGACAAAGAGATAATAACACGTCCTTGCTTTTACTATACCTGAATCATAATATAAAATACATCATTATGTATCGTCACATAAAAAGAATATATTTATATACAGAAATATGATGAGAGACATACTGACAGACGAGCCAATTTGTTTATAATCCAGCTGCTCACCTGGTGGGTCCCTGCAGACATAACAGATGTACTGCTCTGGAATGCTGTCTTCCAACAATCCCATACACACACTGTGCTGCCAGCACATACATTCTTCACACTGTAACACAGAATACATTATTATTATTATTATTATTTATTTCTTAGCAGACGCCCTTATCCAGGGCGACTTACAATTGTTACAAGATATCACATTATTTTTACATACAATTACCCATTTATACAGTTGGGTTTTCACTGGAGCAATCTAGGTAAAGTACCTTGCTCAAGGGTACAGCAGCAGTGTCCCCCACAAGGGATTGAACCCACGACCCTCCGGTCAGCAGTCCAGAGCCCTAACCACTACTCCACACTGCTGCCTAATACATTCAAACATTAGCTTTAGGTGAGTTGTAATTTACTATTTTCAGTCTTCAGCATTTAGATATGTCTAACTACTTACATATATTACTTCTAAATAATACTTTTTTTTTCCGACCCAAGTTCAATCCACTGCCTCAAAGCTAACCTACCTACTGCCTATATATGCCAGCTTGTCTAATAGTGAAGAAAAAAGGAATTTGAGTAACCTACAGATCAAAAAGCTAAAAATGACATTGTCTTATTTTTTTGTCTGCTGTCTCTTACCTTTTATGATGTTTGCAATCACGCTGAGTATGTCTAAGTGATGTTTCTCAAATTATGAGTCGCATCTACCAGTATGACTACCAGTAGCGTCTCCAGAAATACAGGAGCAACACCAACAACTAGAAGCCCAGCTGGCGTCAGTCTGTTATAAAGCTCTAAATGATTTATTTTAATTGCATACCTGAATCATAAACCCATTTTCCTCATCCATTTCACAGATGCAGCGCACAATTTCATTGGCTGCATCATCTTCATCTTGAGAATCCTCAAGATTAAAGGAATCGAAATCCTGGTTATACTCATCCCCACTTAGCAGTAAGCTCTCAGTCGAGGAGTCTTCCAAGAAATCAATGTCAGAGAGGTCTGGAGAAGGAGATAGTTAAAATGCCTTAGCATTCCCCAATGAGAGGTGGAAAAAAAAAAAAAAAAAAAACTTTTATAAATTTTTAAAAAGAAGGTTCTAAAGGGTACCCAAAAATAACAAATCTCTATCAACAGTTCATATAAGTACCTTTCTATTTGACTTTTTCCATCTACAATAATCAGATTAATGCCGCCGCAAATAATTTTGTTAGCTGCAGCTATAGACTAGCAGTGTTCAGAAGGGAACGACCCGATGTCATATCCTGTGCGCTTATGAGAGCCCCAATGCATAGAAGCTTAATGTTGTTTTAATGCTTTTATATTGTAAATTGGACGAGCAGGTGTTTTAAATTGTGTCAGAAGTTTTCAGCCACATGTTTTCTATTGAAATTATTCTATATGCACTATAACTACAGGTACCCTTAACTTGTAGCCTGTTTCCTGTAAAATGTTGTTAGCAAGAACTAGAGAAAATATTAGCAGGAACACGCGTATCTGGATCACAGACTGACAAGCATGTTTCAAGAAAGGAATAGCACAATGGGATACATCAAAAATCAGCTTCATCACCCAATGCAAAGCTTGTTAAAATGCCTTTCCAAGTTGAAAAAACATTTTTAAAAACACTAATAAAAATCAAACCAAAAATTGGGAGTTGTTTATTTCTACAACACAGCAGAATTCTGTATGTATTTTTAAACAAAAAAGAATAAACAAGCTATTAGCTGTCATGATCAAAACCAGGCTTTAATGGGGATAACGTTTCTTGTGACGTGGGTGATGCTTGTAACATGCATGCAGAGTTTGCTGAAAGATATTAAAAGCTGGGGTCATTATTGGAATGTACTTACTCTCCCCAGTGAGGTCCACAGACAGAATGGCTCGAGGGTACTGGAAGGAGGTGTGTTTGGAGGAGGAGGTATTGCGCTGAGCCAAGGTGTTACCAGAAGAACGAGTGACTGGAGAGGTGCACCTTTCCAAAAAGGCCAGCGAGATATCTTCAAAATCTGAATAATCTAAACAGAACCACAATACAATGATTAGCTAGATTAGGAGGTTGAACACAATGCACAAGATTGTAACAAAAAATTACAAGAAATCAATTTTCTACAGTAGCATCTTGGAATTGGTGTCCTTTTTACAGAACACTCTGGGGAACATTATAAAGTACTTCAGAAACCACACAAACTTTTCCTTTTTTTTTCAACACAATATTTATTTATTTATTTATTTATTTAAACGTTAAGTATTTTTGTATTATGATTTCTGCTTAAGAGATACATGTATAAAAACATGTTATTCGTGGACCCGAGGGACCTTACAATACTTCCTGAAAGTTTTGTTGAAAAATATTGATGTTTGGGTAAATTACAAGACATTGTTTCACCTGAGTGATTGCAATGACATAATACATATTTATTCTCAGGGTCTTTATAAGCAATAATGGACACTACTCTCGATTATTTTCTCAAAATAAATATTTATAAATACAATAGTTATTCAAGATTTCCATTACATGAGATGGATGTTAAAACTTTCTTAGCTGTAAACAAGTTTGTGTCATGTTTTGTTTCTGCATGCTTTCTGAAAACATCTTCCCCATTTAAATATGAAATGCCTCAGTGATGTCACACGAAAATAAAAACGCAAGCAGGCAGCAAAATTCAATCCCTCCCCAATCCAATGATTAACAAGCTGTACTACAAAGTATGGAGGCCTAGTAACTCAAAGAAATTAAGTGCGTTTTTATCTTGTTTACACCATCACAGGCCCAGAAAGACACTTCAGTATGATCGTGTTTACCCTGATCACAGGCCCAGAGTGACACTTCAGTATGATTGTGTTTACCCTGATCACAGGCCCAGAATGACACTTCAGTATGATCGTGTTTACCCTGATCACAGGCCCAGAATGACACTTCAGTATGATCGTGTTTACCCTGATCACAGGCCCAGAATGACACTTCAGTATGATCGTGTTTACCCTGATCACAGGCCCAGAATGACACTTCAGTATGCTCGTGTTTACCCTGATCACAGGCCCAGAATGACACTTCAGTATGATCGTGTTTACCCCGATCACAGGCCCAGAATGACACTTCAGTATGATCGTGTTTACCCTGATCACAGGCCCAGAATGACACTTCAGTATGATCGTGTTTACCCTGATCACAGGCCCAGAATGACACTTCAGTATGATCGTGTTTACCCCGATCACAGGCCCAGAATGACACTTCAGTATGATCGTGTTTACACCATCACAGGCCCAGAATGACACTTCAGTATGATCGTGTTTACCCTGATCACAGGCCCAGAATGAAACTTCAGTATGATCGTGTTTACCCTGATCACAAGCTGTCACAAAGACGGCCAGAGTGGGTGGCGTCAGACCAGAAGCAGGAAGAAACGACAGAGAGATGTGGTTTGGTATAAGCCGGGCGCGTGATCGCGCTCGGCATTTAATAAACAGAACAGAAAATAAAAGGTTTGAAACAACAAAAACACAGGACACGGCACTATACGCCAAAATAAAGAGACAAACAAAACGTACTACACTTAACAAACGGTGCACGGAGACAAACAAACACGGTGAGTACAAACACTTATATTTACGATCTCTTTCACTTTACTTTCCTACTTCTCCTCACCCGTTCTCCACTCTCCGAACACCCAACCCCGACTGAATGAAAATGTGCATCTATATATACTGTTGTGCTGGGATTCAATTACTAATTAATTCTTCACTTGAATCCCAGCACGTGAATTAATTCTGTGCAACCCCGTGCTCGCATATTATATTTTAAATGCACGTGCGTGATGTGCAATCCCGTGCCTAAATACAAATATACAATTTAAACACACGTGAAACACAGACCTGCTTATATCCCGTGTACCAATCTATACACCAACATTAACATACGCACGCATACATACAACATAGAACACACAAATGCACACAGGGGCGGGGCACTTTGCCACACAGGCCCAGAATGACACTTCAGTATGATCGTGTTTACACCATCACAGGCCCAGAATGACACTTCAGTATGATTGTGTTTACACCATCACAGGCCCAGAATGACACTTCAGTATGATCGTGTTTACCCTGATCACAGGCCCAGAATGACACTTCAGTATGATTGTGTTTACACCATCACAGGCCCAGAATGACACTTCAGTATGATCGTGTTTACCCCGATCACAGGCCCAGAATGAGACTTCAGTATGATAGTGTTTACACCCACGGTCCTTAAAGGGTTTTAAAATGCACTTACTGTGCTGCTTTGACTTCTTTTTCTTCTTTTTCTTCTTTTTCTGTTTAACTTTGAAAGGGTCCTTTTCCTTTTTCTCTTTCCGTTCCTTGTCTTTCTTTTTACCTTAGAAATACAGTTCAAAATAGTTTACTCAAAGCCTGTGCTTTGCATGAGATAGTCATTTTCTTCTGCCTTAGTAGGTTGTGCCAATGTATGAATGATTATCAGAAAAATTATCCATACATAAACAGCAAACCCCAGCATGACAAAAAATGTAAATACAGCATTTTCCTACCTATTGATTGACTTTTTTCTTCAAGTTTTATTTTCTTTTCACTTCTTAATATTCCTTTGGTAGAAAAGAGTTTAACAGAATGTTAAAAATAGACAGACAGAAAATGACTATATAACAACAATAATAACGATAATAATAATTATGGTAGGGTAGCATTGCAGTCAAGGCTGTCTAGAAGCAGCAACAGCAGACACAGAGGCGGAGGACTGCAGTTCAAGCGCTTTTATTAAATAACAAATCAAGTGTTAAACAATAAAACAAACAAATCCAAACTCAAACAGCACCCAAGCAAAGCCATCATGGTGCAGGACAGAGAGCACAGCCTGCTGCTCTCAGTCCTTTCTCTGAACTAAATAGTCAGGTGCCAGTCTTCAAAAAATAGCACCCAAGCAAAGCCACCACGGTGCAGGACAGAGCACAGCCTGCTGCTCTCAGTCCTTTCTCTAAACTAAATATTCAGATGGCAATCAATTAACCAATTTGGGAATGGTTGTTTTTGTGGGGGATGGGATTTTAACCCCATCCCTGTCAAAACGTATATTCAAAATATACAAAACTATTTACAAAAACACACACGAGTGCCGAGCCTCGGCAAAGAAGAAGAAACAGAAACAGTTCTTATAATCAAACGATGATTGTAAACAAAGCAAACACCAATACATGTATCTAAGCATTACGAAAACCTTTTAGCTAACACACAATAACATGAAGATACCCCCTTAGAAATGAATAAAGTGGAATGTTTACCAGGTTCGGCATGCTTGTCCTTTTCAATGACTCTCTTCAGTATTTTTTCATGAAGACTCTCAAAGCCCTTCTCGCAGGGCGGCACTGCAAACTGAGCGTCTGTCCCATCAGAGCTCAACGAGGCAGAGGGGCGCTTCTTCTTACTGCACTTTGAGGGTTTCAGACCAGTACTTAAAGGTGACTCCAATTGTAAGGCATGGACGTGAGATGATAGGGCTATCAACAAACGAAAAGACATCATTATCAAGGAGAATGTGTACCCGAATGCTGTTTGTAGTGTTTTTAATGCTGGATGAAAACTGGGTGATCCTGAGACGCAGTCCTAGTGTAAAAAAAAAACTACTTGCTGTTAAGTCTTCTGTTCTAACCTCCAGTAAGAATTAATTTAATTAATCGATAAATCAATCAGTCACAACTGAACTTGCATATTGACTTTCATGGACTCTATAAGCCTCACACCATCACACAGTATTTCACAAGCAATTAACACCTGCTATCCACTACAAAGAAAAACACAAAAAAATGGTAGGATTTCAATTTGGATCAGAGAACACTAACAGTGCAGCTTTCAATAATGTATAATCAGAAGGCCCTAGAACCAAACCATTACATACATACCTAAAGAAAAATATATTTAAAACTAAGATCAACTGATGCATGCAATGATATTAATTAGGGGTGAGACCGAATAGTCGAACATTCGACTATTCGATAACGATGGCACCTATCGACAAGTGAATCCAACATTCGAAAGCTAAAAAAAAAAAAAAAATGTATATATTGATTTTATTTTAAAGGCTGTACTGCTGATTGGCTCTCTATGTAGCGGTAATGAAGATTGACTGGAGGGTGGGATTTGTTATTTCTTGTCTGTGATTGGCTAAACTAGAACGTACCTCGGCTAACGATGGCTTACTCACAGAAAAGTTTAGCATGGAAATACTCTGACAAAGTAAATGAAAACACTGTTAAGTGTAAAATATGTGCAGTGCAATTAAACTACCACAAATCTACAACTGGTATGTTAACCCACCTAAAAGACAAACACCGTTCTGTGACGCTAGCAACGACAGAAAAGAAAAGAGGACCGCAACAAACCGCCATTGCATCCTTTGCGGTGAGGCCTCGTCAGTGTGACAACGTCGTACGTGCTGAAAAACATCAGCCCTTATTTATTGCTAATATGGTGTCAAAGGACATGCTTCCCATACGTTTTGTTGAAGGTGAGGGATTTCGGGAGTTGATGAAATTTGTGGAACCTGAATACACAATCCATGCACGAAAAATCCTGCACTAAAACAATTACCACTCGACTCGAAAAAAATGCATGCCGATTCAGCAGCGTCTGTCCGCAGAAATTTGTCAAAGGCTGAGTAGGTGGTGATTAGCGTGGACTGCACCGAATACCGAGTCATACGTCATAATAACCTGTCATTTCATCGAGGATTGGGAAATGAAAAACGTAGTTCTACAGACTCGCGCCACGCCAGAGAGGCATACAGCAGAGAATCTCGCAAATGTGTTAAACACCGCTGTAGACCATTCGGGTTTAACTAGGGGGGGAAATCACTGCCTGTGTTCACGACAATGCCAGCAACATCATCTTCGGAGTTTGTTGAATGGGGCTCGAATTTGTGCTTTGCACACACTTTGCACACACTTTGCAGCTCGCCTTCAACGATGGCTTTAAACTTGGTGCTATACATAATGTAGTCGGTGCGGCCAGCCGTCTTGTGTCGCATTTTCATCACAGTGCAATAGCTACTGAGGCTCTGAAGTTGAAACAAAAACAAACAACTCTGCCTGAGCACCGTCTGCTGCAGTATTGCCGGACCTGATGGACATGCTGATTTTTTTAAACAAGAATAAGTGAACATGATGATAATAATGGACATTGCTAGCCTAACTATTCCTAAAGTTTTAGTTAGGATTTTTTTTTGCTTCCATGGAAGGCTAGTGCGTTAATGCCACTCAGGCCTTTTTGTTCATTCATTTATTTATTAATATTATTAAGCTAGCTACATACATAGCAAGCTGTTGCCTATACAGGCTATTTATTTTTTATTCACTGGAACTCGAACGCACAGGTATGTTTCCGATCTGATTTAACGTAGACCGGTAGTCTGCTTGTTGTGTGTGGTTTGAAAACGTAGGAAAAGTAAATCGTTTAGTTAAGTGGATTGTATAAATTAGCTAGCTAGATAGTCTAATGCATTTTGTATTTCGCTGTTATGACCGGAAAACATTATTGCCACAAGGATGCTAATGTTAAGGCGTTTGCCTCGCAGCTCACATTGCTAAACTATTATTGAATGAAAATTAAATTAATAATTGAATAAAAATTATACTTTTTTTTTTTTTAATTGTCACAACCTTTATAGTTCATTTGAAATTGTAATTAACGGAAAAGCTTGTGACAATATCGGTAAAAAAATAACACTTGCTTGCAAAATACGAGAGTCTCACACGAGAGTTGACGGTATGTTATGTTATTGCTGCTGTTATGGCATTTCTGTATGTTTCCTAATAGGAAGGTATTTTTTACATAGCCTAATGTTTATTTAACAAAGTTAGCTAAGTATTTTAAAATAAAGTTCAGAATTTATTGCAATTGCAATAATTGTCACTTTGCATTATTTCGCATTTAATGTACGTCTCATTTTGAATGGGAGGCGGGGGGGGGGGGGGGGGGCGACTATTCGATTAGTCGACCTCAACAGCTGTGGAATTATCGATAGTCAAAATATTTGTCGTGCACATCCCTAATATTAATGCTAATTAGCAAGCTTAGGCAAAATTGGCTGGAGGCAGAGAAAACAATCAATCAATGGAATATAGAATTATTTGTACATACAAGCGGAGGTTGACACAGTGCGCCGTCTCTTTGCATCGTGACTTTCTGGGGCAGTGGACTCAGGGACAGAGGCAGAGGCTGCTCGAGTGCGCACTGCTCGCTCTGGAGAGACAGTCTCAGACTCCGTCTCCTTGTCCATGCTGTGGTAATACTTCAGATGGTAATCCAGCAGCTTGGCCTTCCGGAAGGCTTTGGAGCAGCCAGGAATCTTACACTTCAACTTATTGTGGTCTAAATCTATCAGGGCTTCCTTAGGGGATGATGGATCCTCAGGCTTTTTGGTGTTAATTACTAAACACAAAAAAATAAAAAAATAAAAATAAGCAACTCAATCCCATTTAAAGGGTATAAATGCAGTACTGCCATCATACTGCTGCTTTGAAACATGGAGTATTATATGTGAAACGCAGCATTTTCCAAAAACTGCACATAACACACAAACACAGGGCACGTCATATACGCAGTCAGACAGGAGACTGGTTAAAATTGCCTAAAGAACTCCACATCAGTTTTTTGTTTTTCAATAGAAGTGTCTCATTAAATTTCCATTAATATTCACAAAGAATAGCTCCAGCAACTACAAGCATGTTTTAGCATACTGTGTCTATATAAAATTGCAGGGACAAATGCAGGTGCAAAGCATGTTCTGCTCATATAAGCAAAGAAAACTGTTAGGGGGGGGGGGGGCGGGTTTTCAGGCAATGTTTTGACACCTACACATTACACGAAGAGTCAGAAACCAACCTTTGGTCATGTTACAGTAAAATAAAATAAAAATACATTTTAATTCAGAGACTTTGCTCAGTAAATACCAATAAAGTAAAAAGTATGTGTAAATTTCAGAAGAACAATAAAAGTACTTTTCCAGGAAGAAGATTAAATAAATTAATTTGAAAATTACATACTGGGTTCCCTTGCATGTTTGTTTGGTTTCAGCGGCTTGGGAACACCTTTTAAAGCAGCAGCTAGATAAAGAAAAAGAAAATTGAAACATTATTTTAATTCACCATTACAAATTCAGAAATACCACCAGAATTAACACAGTGGATAGCAAGATATTCATACCAGTACCTGGTCTTTGTGTATCCATTCTGTAGGATTAAATAAGCTTAACCCTTTAAGGACCAGGATCGTGTTAACATGAACATACTGAAGTGGGCTTCTAGGACCACGACTGTCTCGTGTTTTAATATATGTTTTTACAACATTTATAAAATATCAAGAAATTAGTGGATATAAGCATACACTATTTCATAAACTAAATGTATCATGCATTTTTTTTCCTTATTACTGATAATAATGGAATGAATAACTTATTTTATTTATAAATATTTATTTTGAGAAAATAAAATCGAGAGTAGTGTCCATTATTGCTTACATTGTAAGGTCCCTCTTTTCACAAAATAACACGTTTTTCTACATGCAGAATAAGCAGAATACATAATAAAAAATACTTCACTTTATATATAAAAAAAAAACAAAAAAAAAAAAACATTGTGTTGAAAAAATTTGTATGGATTCTGAATTACTTTATAATGTTCCCCAGAGTGTTCTGAAAAAAGGACACCATTTCCAAGATGCAACTGTAAAAAATAGATTTTTAGTGAATTTTTATAGGAAGAGAGTCAACTACAGCCAAAAAACATCTGGTCTTTGGGGAGCATCCCACTGAAAAATGCTTGGTCCTGAAAGGGTTAATTTATATTAGACTAGAATAACCAGCAATTGTAAACTACATTTATTTTTTGCAGTAATGTTTTAATAGGATAGGAGTTACTACTTTAAAATAATTACTATCAATCAATTACCAACTTTTATATTTAGGCTGTGCTGCAACATGGTTACAATAGCACTTTTTTTGAAGTACAATTTTTTTTGTTATTAAATTTCTTGTCACTGCAAATCCAACTTCACCTTACCTGTTGTGGGGGAAGCTGTTTTTTCATCAGCTGGCATTTTCAAAGGAGGGGATTCTTCCTTCTCAGTTTCAGGGGGCTGGAGGGATGGTAGAGGCGGTGCTGGTGGTGGGGGTGTTGCAGCAACTGACGCACTTTTACTAAGGTCTAGGGGTAGTTCAGGCTTCTCCGGAGCAATAGAGGTGGTATCTAAAACTGAAAAAGAAGCATCTACATGTATGGTCAGCTCTAAGGCTGATATGACAATAATAACAATACATCTAATACAGTATTGATATGTACTCACAACCCTGTCAATGCTGGGATGTACATGTGTTTACTTTATGTTGGCTGCTAGTCGTGTTGATTTGCAAAAGCTCACACACAAACTTACCCTCAGGTACAGGAAGGTCCTGTTGAGACTGTGGTTTCTGGGTAAGTATTTTTCCATCACTGGCTGAAGGAAGGGAGTGCACTGGTTCACAGAAGGGATCAGGTATAAAAGTGGCCAGACGCTGGGATCGCCTTCGTCGTTGGCTTTGTTCCGAGGGTCTGGGAGGGCTGGCAGGGGTAGGTAGAGGAAGCGCTACCGGAAACAGAAAAAATCATAATGATTTCGTTCACTTTCTTTTTATATGCATGTAAATGACCTGCAGATAAAGGCATTCTTCACATACCCATCTGTGGGGTCTCTGTAGGGCTAGGGCTGGGGGTGGGGGTAGGAGTGGGGGCAGATGCAGACTCAGCTACGGGAGTTGACTCTTCCTCTTGTGACACAGTACAGGATGACTTTGACTGCTTATGGCTGCCTGTAGACTCTCCCGAATCATGCTTCAGACGTCTGTTTCGAGACTTCACTGGGGCAGGAGGTGTGGCAGAAGGTAAAACATGTTTCTGAATTGGTGGAGAGGAGGTGGCTTCTGTGTCAGTTTTTTCTTGATCTTCTGTGCTTGCTGAAGGTTCCTGATGAATTTTAAAAGGTTTTCAACAGGTGCAAATTACAGGAAAAGAAAAAGCTAAATCTGCTAAAGCAGACAACTTTTTCTTGTATTTTTAATTCATATGTAATATAAAAAAACACTGTATTAAATCTTCATTTTCTGTACAATATAATAACATATTTCTGATGCTACCTTGTTGCATTGTGCAATATAAGTATATTCTATGCCAGCCTTTCTCAAATGTGCAACTCCTCGCTTAAATCAACCTTTCAACTCAATCGGTGCCGCTATCCAGCTTTCTTTCAGTGGAATTGTGCGGTTTGCATTCTGTTCTTGTTAGCTGCTATTGGCCGTCATTAACGTCAGTATAATCACTGATTGGCCAAGCTTTTATTCTGTTCAGATTTCATTTTGGCATACATCACAAATCTCCGCCCATTTAGTAGTGCAATGTGAAAACAACAGTATAGAATAATATTATTTTCTTTACAAATAACTCTTAGGCCACCAAAACATTTGGTTTGAGAACCACTGCTCTACACTGTTTGAATTGAAAAGGAAAACAATATTCATGTTTAAGAAAAAAGCGCAATAGACTGTTTAAACACATTGCATAATTTAAAAATGCATACCTTTTCAGATATCTGGGGAACTTCACTTTCTTCTTTGTTCTCGTGTTCATCTTCATTAACAACTTTTGAAACTAGCAGACCTGGAGGAAAATGGGGAGCCAATAGGGACAGAATTAATCTCGGTTAACCACATCCACATTTAAAAAACTCCTAGCTGACTTGGTTCAAGCTATTAGACCACTTAATTAAATACAGAATTTCACAGGCAGATTTCATAATGGTATACAAACAGTATATATTGCAATAACTACTACATTCAAATTAGTTTGTATATTCAAATACAGTGCCTATAATAAGTATTCACCCCCCTTGGAAGTTTTCACAGTCTGTTGTGTTACAACCTGAAATCTTGATGCATTTAAAAGGGATTTTTTTTTCCTTTGATTTACACAACCTACTCAACACTTTCAATGTGTGAAAAAATGGGGGGGGGGGGGTAAAAAAAACAAATCAATTACAAATAAAAACCTGAAAAGTCTTCATTAGATAAGTATTCACCCCTTTGATACTCCTAAATAAGCTCAGGTGCAACCAATTGCCTTCAGAATTCACACAATAATTTAAATGGAGTCCATCTGTGTGCAACAAAAGTGCTTCACTTGATTAAATACACCTGTCTCTGTAAGGTCCCACAGTTGGGTAGTGCATTCAAAGCAAAGATACTACCATGAAGACCAAGGAGCTTTCAAAACAACTCCGAGATAAAGTTGTGGAAAGGCACAGATCAGGGGAGGGGTATAAAAAGATTTCAAAGGCACTGAATATCCCTTGGAGCACAGTCAAGTCGATCATTAAGAAGTGGAAGGTATACAACACCACCCAGAATCTGCTTAGAGCAGGCCGTCCTCCCAAACTGAGCAGCCGGGTAAGAAGGGCATTGGTCAGAGAAGCCAGCAAGAGGCCAATGACAACTCTGAAAAACCTACAGCGTTCTATGGCTGAGATGGAAGAAACTGTCTATGCGTCAACAATACCTCAGGTATTCCACAAATCTGGCCTGTATGGAAGAGTGGCAAGAAGGAAGCCATTTCTGAAAAAAGCCCATGTAAAATCCTGCTTGGAATTTGCAAAAAGGCATGTGGGAGACTAAAAAGATGTGGCAAAAGATTCTGTGGTCCGATGAAACAAAAATGTAACTATTTGGCCTAAATGCAAAGCGTTATGTCTGGCGCAAACCCAACACAGCACAGCACCCAGGTAACACCATCCCTACTGTGAAGCATGGTGGTAGCAGCATCATGCTATGGGGATGCTTTCCATCGGCAGGGACTGGGAAGCTTGTCAGAGTAGAGGTCAAAATGGATGGAGCTAAATATAGGCAAATCCTTGAGGAAAACCTGCTTCAGTCTGCAAAAGACCTAAGACTGGGACAGAGATTCACCTTTCAGCAGGACAATGACCCCAAGCACACAGCCAAAGCGACACTGGAGTGGCTTAAAAACAAGAAAGTGAATGTCCTTGAGTGGCCCAGTCAAAGCCCGGACTTGAATCCGATTGAGAATCTGTGGCAAGACTTGAAGATTGCTGTCCACCAACGATCCCCATCCAACTTGACAGAGCTTGAACAATTTTGCCAAGAAGAATGGACAAATACTGCATGATCCAGATGTGCAAACCTGGTAGAGACTTACCCCAAAAGACTCACAGCTGTTATTGCTGCCACAGGTGGTTCTACCAAGTATTGACTCAGGGGGTGAATACTTATCTAACCAAGACATTTCAGTTTTTTATTTTTCATTAACTGTTGTTTCATAATAAAAATTATCTTGCCTCTTCAAAGTATTGAGTAGGCTGTGTAAATCAAAGGAAAAAAAATCCCATTAAATGCATCAAGATTTCAGGTTATAACACAACAAATTGTGAAAACGTCCAAGGGGGGTGAATACTTACTATAGGCACTGTACTAGTAGAAACCAAAGTTGATGTTGCATTTGACGCTGTCCAATGAGCGTCAAAAGCAAGATCAAGTGGCATTACTATAACCAGGCAGAAATCAAATTGAAAAATACCAAAAGAACACACGTTACCTGTGATTTTGTTAAGACGAGCTCTCTTTGCTTGGAATGAGCTGCCCTGGCTGCTTTTCTTCCTCTTTCCTTTTACTGGTTCAGGTTGTTCTGCGGCTTGCTTAGGTTCTGCCTCTATTGAAGCATCCATTTTATCTAAACACAAAATATATGTATATAGTACAGGGGTGTGCAATTCATATCGCCCAACAACCGGGACAACAAGATTTGTGTGAGGGACAACAAGTATTATTGTTATACTTTGCCCATTGGAAAAGTACTTTTTTCTTCTTTTGCCACAACGTTCTGTTGCTAGAAAAACTCCTGCAGATTTCTAGGCAGTCATGTAAGGTCCTGACAAATCTAAACTGCAGAAGTCTCGCAGGTATAAATGAAAAAAAATAAAATAAAAACGCAACTCTAAACCTCAAAGCAAAAATATATATACAGAGTACACAAATATACATATCCTTTTAATTCACAAACCCTCAGTCACACACAGTAACAAACATATTTAAATTAATGCAACAATCCTATTACATTGCCTTTTACGGTAGGACCTCAGTAAAGTTTTACCACCAGCTCTAAGAAGAATATTTAACATAATACAATTACAAAGACATATAATCTACTTTAAATGTAACAGATTAGCAATTTTTTAAAAAAGCTACTTAAATTGGGTGGGTACCTGGCAACAGGTTTGTAAAGCTGTAGACTGACTTAATTATTTTGAATACAACTTTGCACTGTGAGATTTTTAAGAAGGGCAAGTAGATTTTTCTAGCATTTTGTCCCATGGACGAGAAGTTTTTTTCAAAAATTGAAAACATTCTGCATTGTGCTGTATGTAAGTGGAAGTTCATTCCAAATTTGCAGAATTAGGTTATCTTTGCGCTCCAGTTTCTTCAACTCTGTCCGTTTGTGCAGTTTTGCACACTGCTGAGCAAGGCTTTACAGATTTTAATTTAGAGTGCGAAACTTTTTCTTTGGAAGTCTCCAACTTCCAGCTCCAGATCTCCGATTGAGATGCCCGGAATCACCGTCAAGTCCAGTGCTTCAACACAAGTTTCATGGGGATGAATCATAAACTTGAACAAAGTGCTGTGTCTGCGGAAGTCCACAAAACGAGATTTACACGACATTAGCAGATCAGGTGTAAAAGCCACAAGCTGCTGCAGATCTAGATTGTTGCTAGGATCCTCTGCCATGTATGAATCTCAGAACATTTGTAACATCTCAAAGTGAGTCAGTCTGCCGCCAGTCTCGATATCTCTGATGAACAGATTCAATTTGGATTCAAATGCAAAAACTGCCTGCTGTAGAGACAGGACTGTGTTTCCTTGTCCTTGAGGTTTAACATTAAGTTGATTTAAATGACCTGTAATGTCAACAAGATAATACAAGCTTCCTGGTGAGTAATACAGTGAAAGCTTAAAAAGACAAAAGAGCAACAAATCCCTTGTGTTTCCCCATCATGCTGGGTGCACCGTCAGAATACACTGAAACAAGCTTCGCTAACTGGATCTGCTTCTGGCTAACAAAATCCAGCACAGTTTTAAGTCTGTCTTCGCCTCTTGTTTGATTTTTCATTGGCAGAAGTGCAAGCATTTCTTCTCATACTAAGTTGCCACATACAGTATATATCGCCCGAGAAAACATGCAACATCACAGACATCAATTGACCCATCCAAAGCAAATGAAAAATATGTAGCAGAACTTATATTTTCTATTTGGTGCTTGTCAACCTGTTCCGCCATCTATCTGCAGATAAAGGCATATCTTGTATGTGCTGCAAGATTGTGTCTTTGTTGGGGAATTCTTCAAACAGCTCTTTGGCTATATTAAGCATACAGCTCTTGACATACTCGCCATCAGTGAAATGCGGCACTTGCTGAATTAAAATTTCCACCTTTATTCGACCATGCCAGAAGTTTACTTTGCCCCGCTTTCATTTTTTTTTTTTTTTTTTGAGTGTTAACGGGCTATGCGTGTCCTGTTTTCAGTGTACTACAAAACCGGACAACAAGTTTCAAAACCGGACTATCCGGTCTAAAACCGGACAGTTGGCAACCCTACGTACATGAGTCCATTCCGACTGAAAAGAACGGTATTCCTCACCCGACCTATTTCTTTTTGCCATTTTTTAAATGAAACTAAAGAGCTCTACACTACACTTTAAAACTGAAAAAATGCAGTAAAAGTGAGGTTACAGATTGTGACTCATGTGCATTGCTTGTTGACAGATCTCTTGACCAATCAAAATACGATGAAACAGACTCCAGGAATACAAGCACCAATAACAGCAGCGGGTAGGTGGATGTAAAAAATAAATAAATAAATAAATAAAGCGAGCTATCGCATCCTGAGTTGGTCATTTGTAGATGATGCTAATAGTGCGTTTAATTAATTGTGTGTTTTTTGTGTGTGTGTGTGTGTATTTGTGAATGACTTAAGAGATGAGACTCGAAAGCCATATTTGGTTCCTTGAAGTGCCAGGTATGGCTTGCGAGCCATAGGTTGTTGACCCCTGGTTTAGGAGATCCAAACAGAATTATGCCATTATTCGCTGCAGTTTTCCCATTAATAGATGACCTGATTAAAATAAAAAGTTAAGGGCGAAACTGGTGTTACAGCAACTGCCCAACCGAACCACCTTAAGGCAGTACATACCAGCGTAAACAGAACCCTGAAAAAATAAACTACCTAATTTCTCAGTGGGACCAGGCGCTCCCACTGATTCCTGTGCATCCTGCATCTCTTCCAGAGAAGCGCTTTCTCCCTCCTTCCCTGGCGATGCCCTTCCTGCTCTCCTTTCCTCCTTGTCTTTATTGCTGTTGGCACTGGTACGAGGTTTACAGGATCCTTTGTTCTTGGCAGCAGCTGTTGCTACTTTGACCAGGGCAATCCAATCCTGATAATAATACAAAATAAATAAATAATAATAAAAATGTGTATATATATATATATATATATATATATATATATATATATATATATATATATATATATATATATACACACACACTGTTACAGTCAGAATATATTCGTGTACATCTATGTCATCAGTAAGATCAAACTGACCCTTTCCTTGATAATCATAGAACTATTGTTGTATGAGAAAATCAGTTGCTATTATTTTCTCAGTAACAAACATGAAAACCACAAATGAAAAATGATCACAGTAAGTTCTGTGTCAACATTGAGGTAATGCTGATATGAGTACACCCATGTTGAAAGGTTTACTTTGAAGTGTAAAAACATTGTTTTTACTAATTGAGGGTGGAATGTATTGCTACAGCGTTATACCTTTAGAAGCACAGGTATGTCATGATCATTCTACTTTGTGCTTTTATTATATTGCCCTTGCAATTGTTATACATCACTGATCATGTGAAAGCCATAAGAATATTACACATATGGCACATAAATAGATGCTACTCATTAACACAAGACATTTACTGTACTTCTTCGAGCATACAAAACCCAACACTTGTTAAATTTACAGAAGATTTGTTAAAAAGTAGCTGTTTAAAGCTGAAGTGTCCCATAATCCAATTCAATTTTATAAAAAAAAAAACATTATATATAATGTTTTTGTTTTTTGATGAGAAAGCTTTACAGAAACACCTATATAAGGTTACAAGCAATACATTTAAAAACTACATGGGACACTACACTTTTAAAGCATTCTCTAAACAATCACCCATTGGAGGCGGCCAGAATGGTATAATAAGCATGCTCCGGGTCTACTAAAAAAAGCAGAAAGGGGCGTCACTACCCAACTCTGACCGCTCCAAACCAGTATCTCAAGATCCCGGCAAATACAGTTCATTGAGACAGACAGGCTGAAAGGCAGATTAAAGAAAAAGAATCACAGCATTTTTACCTGCTCATTCTTATAGGCTAACTAGAGCTCTGGGAGATGGACTTTGTTTTTGTTTTTTACAGGCAAGAAGATGCTGACACTGTCTGAACCTTACTAGTACAAAAAGAAAGTTTAAATAAATGAAGAAATACGTTGTTTTTATTGTTTGTTTGTTTTACTTATGAAATAAATCTCTACAGAAATTAATTTCCCTACATAAAAATAAGAATATGTCATTTGATATATTACAGTAAAGCATATATATATATATATATATATATATATATATATATATATATATATATATATATATATATATATATATATATATATATATATATATATATATATTCATATATATATATATATATTCCAAAATAATATTATCCATTATATAAATTCTGGCAACTTTTGCCAGTTTATTACATTTACTCACAATGATAGCCCACACATTGGAGAAAGTGTAATAAAAGCTCCTCCTTGTATACATTGCTATAACACCCCTTTGCATTGCTGAACCATTTGCCACAGGCATCTAGATTAAGGTCCTCTACAATATTCCAGGACTACCACCATGAGTAAAAGGTTAATGAAATAAAATATAAATTTGGATAGCCTGCTAAGTAGCAGTAATTTGTTTTATCAAGTAAATAATAATAATAATAATAATAAAATCATAGCATTACATTTCCTTGTAAAGTAATTACTGCTTGAATTGGTGTACAGTCAGCACTCACATATCCGACCCTATAAAACTTTGACTTCAGTGACGGTTAAACGCCTGTGACGCATAACTGATTATTTCACTGTGGCCCATTCCAACCCTTGTCCGTTTTTTCAGGCAACACAAAAAAGATACAATATCAAAAATATATAGCTGAAAGGACTGTTTTAAAATAAGTAGGCTTCCATTTAGATATACTGTATTGCTTTTGTTGGTACAGTGCTATATTTTCAGCAGAAGTATTTTAATTCAGAATGATATTATTCTGAAAATATCACTTGCCAAAAGAGACGGCAGGTGAACTGTAATCCGGTACGTATTGTAGCAGTATGTAAAATTTTCTTTTAACAACCCAACAGCAAAATGATACCCATGCACAGAGCTGCATACAACATAAAATGTAATGCAATTTAGCAAAAGATAAAAAAATAATAACAACAAATAAAAAAAGTTTCCAGAATTAAAACAGTATCCAAAATCAGTATTCAGAATTGCAGAATATAGTGCTCGGTAATGTCAGTTCACTTGAAAATGAATGCATAAAAACAACAACAAAATAAAAATACATCACAGTATCTAAAACTGTTTAATGATTAACTGTTACATTACCGTAGCTTGTCTCGTTCACTTTGTTGTGGCTGCATTTTCGTCATGTGAAACTGGAGGAAGCGCTTGTGTAACTGCACAATATAAGACACACTGATTTGGCATGCGAGAGAAAGAAAAAAACGCAGGCTGTGACGGATATTCAAATGAATTGTAACACTGAAGAGATGGGCTTTGTATCAGAAAACTAGTGACGGAGTTGGAAATCGTGTGTGACAGGTGAGTGCATTCATTTGTTACATATATATAATGGAGATTGATTTTATTTTTAATACAAGGGCGGTACAACACGACTGACGTGTATCTGGGTAACGGATATCCGAGTGCTGACTGTATAACACATGTATGTCCAAGAACACGGTTAAAATAACTTTCTACCATAAAAAAATAACAAAATGTGTGTCTGAAACAGGACTATTCACTGTCTGTCTGAGACTGTTGTAGTGGTTTAGGGGAAGTCAGCAATTCTATCCTGCACTCCTTCCCTGCATCATCCTTCACATAAAATTCAGCAATGCCCTGATGCATGTTACCTTCTGAAAAAGAGGAAAAGGGAAAATAGAACAGTCTTTGTCAATTATAAAATGCCATCAAGACTTCTAGACTAGGGTCATCTGCTACAGGAGGTACAACAAAACAACAGTATAGATAGCCAACAATTTATGCAGGATCATTAAAGAGAAAGTGTTGTCGGGGCACAATGATTATGGAGTTTTAATTGAAATAGGTGAAATAACCTTGTAGTGCAGGATTATGACACCCAACTTCAACAATCCCCCATAAATTAAGAACAGAGGCTTGCAGCACCTTTAGAGGAATGCTTGCTCACTCGTATCACGTACTATCCTTGAGAGCCACTAGATTGGTAGGAGCTGACCGAAGGCCCAGGATTTCATAAATCCCCACATGCAGGTTGGAAGGGCTCACAGTGAGAGAGCTCAGAACCCTCAGTTGATCACTCAGATTCAGCCCATTGTTAACTAACATCTCAAGACATCATAATGCCTGTTTAGAAATATTTTATTCTGGGATGTTTAATTACAAAATTATGAAATGAACACTTTCTTTATAATGCTCAAGTACATAATTTGTCCAACCCACTTTCTGATTTCTAAAGCTCTGTGATAAGACAAGTATCCACAATTTTTAAAAACCTCAACTGTTGGATACCTATATAAAGCCAAGCAGAGAACCAGACTCTGATGATAGTTCCATGTAGTCAGTGCTGTACCCCTGCACCCATAATATAGAAAAGAGCTGTCTCTGAGGATTATTAAATATTAGTAAATATCAAACTCTACTTTTCCTAGTTTTAGAAATTCTTGGATAAACCAAGTTGGTTAGTTGGTTCAGTAATGCTTAAACTGCAGCCCATGCGATTAAAAGACAGAACTTCAGAGAATAGAATTGTTAAAAATAAAACACAGCCTATTTAGTAACCTGTGGTGAATTCCGAATCATAGCTCTCATGACAACCATATGTAGCATGAAGTCATGAAAAAGCATGCAAAGACCCCAACACATGTTATTTTTCAATTTTCAATATGCAATGCCCCCCCCCCCCCCCCCCCCCCCATGCAAAAAAGGGTTAAAAGTAACTTGTATATAAAGACCACCCGTCTATGACAACGTTATATATGCTGGTCACTAGGAGCAGTCTATATATGCAGTTATTAACAGTAAACTTGTTAATACTGCTAGCAACTTGAAGGATAACAGAAAGAAGATCACAACAGAAAGATTTTTTTTTGACCTAGCCTACCTGTCCTTTTGCATCTTCAGGCATTGATTTGATATGCATTCTTTTCACACAGCGAATTACTCCATCATAGAACTGTACTGTGTAGGTACCTGAAAACCAGAATACTAATATTAAGCACTGCTTTTGGAATATATGTATAGGCACAGTTCGTTCCAGAAACTAAACATTCTTAAATCATTTTACTAAGTTTATTTCAGTTTAACAGAAACTAAAAATAAGTAAATACATTTTAAAATTAAAATAATAACAACAACAATGGTTCTAAAAAGAATTCGGATTAATTTGCTGACGCCAATTTACATACCTTCCTTGCTAACAGATTCTACCTTAGCAGGGTAGTAGCGACAATCTGTCCAGCGAGCTAATACTTCTTCTCCAGATCTCAAAACCTACATGACATCAAGAATCATATCAAAGCCTTTAGTCTGATGAAAAGGCAACCTAACAGTTATTTTGCATAAAGTTACAAAATAATTCTAAACTCTGCAATCAGTCAAGCAAAATAAAGCAAACTTAAGCCACATACTTGTGTTTTTAAACTTTAAACAAACCCAACAGGTTTTGCAAATAATGAGAAAAAAAACAGGGTTGGCTGATTTAAATCAAGTTGATTTAAATCATTTAAAAATAAAATCATTGAAATAATTTTAGCAGTTACTACCTATTGTATATAGGTTCTCAAGGAAAATACATGAAAAGTATGTTTTAAAAACCTTTTAACACAAACAGTTTAAACTCTTACTGTCTATAAACTAAAACTCTTAGGGCTGTATTCTGATCACAGCACAAATGCGAGTGCAAGTGTGAACGGCGCTTGCCCCTGATTCTGTGGCGCATAAATGGAGTGAAGATGTAAACAAAAATACTGCACTGAAATGGTATTCTGAAGACGTGTCTTGCCCCGTTATAGAGCACCTGCCCCATCATTAACATATTTACAGAAGCGATTCTGATGACAGTGCAATGAGGTCCCAAATAGACAATTGAGCACTGTGTTAAGACCCGCTGAAAATAACAACTGCGTGTGTTTGGACTGACACTGAAAGAGGAAATCAAAGAAAGAAAAGTAAAAGAAAAGAATGACTGGGATGAGTGAGGGGGGGTTTTCTCTGGCGTACTCCATCGCCAAATTCTTGTAGTTCACATTTAGAGGATGCCACAATGATACATAATGTTCTTTATTTATGTATTCATTTAAGATTGAGTAATTTAGTTTGGTATGTAACTAACTATTCACAAACCACTATTTCCAACATCCTTGAATTTACAGTTTGGAGGTACTGTAGAGCTACAACTACGGTAGTACACAAAAAAAAATAATCAAAAAAAATTGTTAAACAAATAATCTATTTTTTTATTATTATTATTATTATTATTATTTTTTAAATAAAAAAAATCACCAACCCTGGAAAAAGCCCTACCGGACAGTTTATGACCCTTTCCAAAAATGCCATCCCTCTAATATCTAAAATGTGTGTATGTGTGTGGTGACTGAATTATATTTGTGATCCACCTGATAATTTTATCCATTTTAGAAGGTGACGAATACAAGGAGTTAAATATCCAATTGGCTGTATATTTGGGGTGTCATTGTTATATTGGAATATATTACTTGTTTTGATTGCTGTAACTCTGTTTGGTCCTCAGTGCTGGCTGTACATCCAGGATGCTCACGGAGACGAGATGCTCTCATCTCGCTGAGACTCTCCTGGTAAAATATGTTTATAAAATATTGATTAACAATTGGTAAGTGGCTACAGCCAATTTGAAGAAAGCACTCCAAATAAAGAAATCAGTTCAAATCAAATGAAATTAAATCGTTAGATTTATTGTCAATAACTGATAAATGGTCCATTTATTTGTAGGTGCTATTCCATTAAGGCTAAGGACAAGAGGTCTTATTAAATAGAGCCTGCTAGTATAATCTGACAGTACAATGGACATGCTTGATATGTGACTACCTCAGTATGGTTCATGAAGGTTCTGCACTATTAGTGGTGCCACATTTAAACACAAATATGAAAAAGAGATAAAGGTTCCACATATTAATGACATAATAGACCATATTTAAAATGTTTTTACACACACATTTACTTTTTTCTTTTGTAAAAGGATAATCAAAATGTATTCTACCTATCAATGACATATTCTAAAAATGCATATTCAATAACAGACCCATGACAAGAAAGAAAAGGCACTTACAGACTGTTCCTCCTCCTCCTCCTTAAGTCCTTCTTTCCGCAGTACTGGTCGTTCAAATGGACGCAGCCGATTGCTGTCCCAAAAAATCCACTCATCATATCGATGACTCCAACGATCAAAGTGGACTAGCATCTTCCCCTCCTCATAGTCAATCTTTTCAATACGTGAAGGATACCTGGTGGGGGGGTTCATATTATGTCTTAAACAGAGGGATGCAGTCCTCTAAGCAGCAAGTCCAACAAATCTGCCTCACTTCATATGAACATGAGACCTAGGTGCATGGGAATTGGCAAATGAACCTATAGTGGTGAGCTTAGTGTAGAAAAAAATAAAAGCAACTTTAGGCCTGGTTCATACTTCAGTCATCATTTCTGGTTGAAGTCGAGAGTGTGTGACAGGTTGGAATTACGTCATCCACATTCAACGTGCGTCTTTTTTGGAAAGCCATACAGCCTTTTCTCATGCGCCTGCGTCCTGAAATTGCAGGGGGTCGGATGATGTTGAAAAATGTCAACATTTGCTGCATGGTCATACGCTGGTAACCATCATGGAACAAGACTTTGAGGAACTTTTAATAGAAAAAGTTTGTAAACATCCACAGTTACAGAACCCCTCACTTCAATAATGCAGAGATGCCTAAAGAATAGAAACACAGTGGGTGTGTACTGGCAAACAAATAGAAAAGGACTGGACAGAATGTAAAGTCTGATGGAGAAAAATGATTGACAGATTTGTGAAGAGCAAGAAAACCCTTGAAGTAAAGAGTGGAGTCGGAAGCTTGTGGCCACACTGCTAGGAATTGCCAGTTGCTATGTACAGTCTTTCTGCAGGTGTCACTGGCATCGCATTTGTATTTTTGAGTTGAAGCAATGGTCCCAATCTGCTTAACAGACTGTCATTCTAAAATATCTTTCAGTGTCACATACCCACATCTCTCTAATTAATGTATGAAATTCTCCCTTTCAGAGTCTCTGTTGGTTGACAGGATGGATATAGCAACATTTTTTATTTATTTTTAAGTCTCTTGTATATTACGTATAAACTCAGCACATCTCCTAAAATGCCAATTTTTCCAACGTCACGAATGCAGTCTGTATTTAAATTATGAACTACAGCTGTGACCACTTTGTGCAGTAAAAGGGCTGCAAAAGGATGCATCCTTCATCCAGCTAATAGTGAAGCTGCACAGCTTTTATAGCTGTATGCGCCTGACGTATCGCATTCATCTGGGACAGAAGTATGAACCAGGATTTAGTTAGTAGTCAGTTAAGGTGATATCACAATATGCAAAATGGAATGGAATGTCTGCTGTAGGAAAGAAAAAACTGAAAGTGAGATTGTGCACACCAGTTAAGCCATCATATTCTGCAGCACAGGGAACAGACAATAACAGGCAGCAGCTTTGGAAGAAGCTGCAGATCAGCTATATACGGAAAACACATTACTTCACATACTAATGCTATAAAACACACATGATCATCTCAAACCTAATTTCCATCTTCCCAATAGTAGGTAAAAACATACCAAGTTCCAACAATATTGCCTACAGCGAACTACAAAGACCTGGAGAGAAATTATAGGACTAGTTTTTCATTTTAGTTGCAGTTATTAATAGAATAGCTCTGAAAATAAAGTGAAAGCACATTTTATTACCTACAGCTGGGGATGAAGTGGTGACAGTATAGTGGAGGGCGCAGTACATTGTGTGTCACACTACAGGGTTTGACATAAATACAGAGAACCGATTATCCAAATGTGATGAACTTGTTAAGGAATGTGCAGTATCGTAATCTGGGGTCTATGGAGTATGTCTGTCAGCCTGTCATATTTTTACATATATCTAGAGAAACTATCTTAAATAAGAGAATCAGCATTTGGAAAAATTATGGAGGCATCTGTCTCTCTGCCTATATGTCAAACTTACATGTTTACTTGTGGGTACAGTCAATGTAGGCCATGGAGGTTTACTTGTTCATGTTACTTATTTTGTATTTACAGTAGTGGTGTGCGGGATGTATGTCATGTGGCAAAGTAACATTCTTATTTCCAGGGCAGCTCGAAAACCCTAAAATATAATTGCAGCCTAAATTAGGTTGCTTCATTCTCATTGCTCAGAAAATAAAGTATAAACACTGACAGAATAACACCCCAAAATACTTTTGAAACAGCCATTCCAATACTTATAAAATATTTTTCTTCACCATTTTTGCAGGTAGTCCTGAGCCTCCACGCGAGCACCAACCTCAAAGGTGATTCCTGGACGATTAGGGGGCTTCTTGCTCATCTTCACCTTTCTGCCAGCTTTTAAAGATTTGTTTTTTTAACTATGTCTATAAAACAAAGAGATTGGTTTCAGAATATCTGTAACAACAGCACATGGTTTTACATATAGTGTATTCAACACCCTACGTTGCTTAAAAATAATAATAATAATAATAATAATAATACTACAAATTTAGTTTAAAAAAAAACACAGAACGTATTTATCATTTCGTTGTAAAAAATAGCAATTGGAAGATGTTTACTACGTTTTCAAATTGACCCAACAAAGCAATAAAAGTTAAAATAACGCCAGATGTGAAATCAAAACATAGTTTGATGTGCAAGTAAACAAAAACGCGTTGCTGGGTTAACTCAGGTCTGAGCTTTAAAATCGGGTTTGCAGTAAACCCCATGCCCATAGCCTGGTTAAGTAATGCAATTTCCTTTCAGCAATGGCCTCTGTTTGGTTGTATTTGTTATTTATTTTGTACCAGTTAACATAACAGCAGGGATTTTTGAAAACATTAACGGAGCACTTTACAATAATAAATGCAATGCACTTGTATGTCACTTACACTAATTTAAAAACAGCAAGTGTTATCACAAATGTGTATTTCTAGCACTTCTGTTTAGTTTAGTTTGAAGTAAATACCTGTAGTCTAATTTAAAATAAATTTGAATTCGGTTACAACCCAAATTTACTAGTTAACTGCAGTGAACAATACATTTCGGCCACATAATAAAAACATATGATTTAACACGTTTTCATGAAATGTCATTAAAAAAAAAAAAAAAAAAAATAACATTAAATAAAACTTGATACGCGAACTGTTGAAATAATTATTGTTGTGGGCCCAAGCGTTTTTACTTCCGATTACTTTTCGTGAGCTCCAATGTTAATTATTTATTTTAAACTGTATTATTCAAAACATCCGTATGGTATCTTGAGTGAACAATTAAATGATGTACCTTTAAATATTTACATACAATTTCTGATGAAAACTAAGTATTTTCCATATTCTACCTCTCTCCTCCTTTAACCCTCTCCCGAACCCAAACACTGCGGCGTCAGCACGTACGTAACCCCTACGTCGTCGAAGCCAAACAGGGAACAGACATCATGGTCACGTGTTCTGGGAGTATTGTAATATTATTACTAGAACGTTTTAAATAGCTTTACACCAGTTTGGTAAACGGCAAATTAAAAGCTCTTCAAAAGTAAAATGTCTATATTATTTTGTAGAAATCTCAATATGTATATACATTTTATAGTCAACAGCACTTCTATAGATTTGTATAGTCAATACTTCTGTTTCTGTATAGATTTATATGATGTTATTTTTTTTTTTTTTAAATAAGGGATGGATTACTACACATTACTTTAAATAGCGTTTTTTTTTTTTGATTCCGAGAAATATTTACTCCTTGTCTTAATTTATGTACCAAAATATGTACAAAGGTTCATCTAACAGATTTCTACATTCTGACCTGTGCCCGTAATCTCCTGGAAAAACGGACCCAGTGTTGCCGAGGTCACAAGGCCACTAAAGTGTGATGTGTATTTCAGTCAAACTAGGATACATTTTTTTTGTTTGTTTGTTTACAAATAAACCTTGAGTGTACATGCATTTTGCTGCTGTACTGTTTTTATTTGATTTAGTGGGCTCTGCAGACATTTACTGCACAGGGTCCGAACACTGTATGATGCAGAGTAGAAACAGTCAGAGTTCTTCCAAGACTATTCATGTACCATCATCTTAACCCATTCAATGTCATTGTCATTTTACAGTAGTACCTAGGTAGAGGCTGGTCATTTTACAGTAGTGCCTAGGTAGAGGCTGGTCATTTTACAGTAGTACCTAGGTAGGGGCTGGTCATTTTACAGTAGTGCCTAGGTAGAGGCTGGTCATTTTACAGTAGTACCTAGGTAGAGGCTGGTCATTTTACAGTAGTACCTAGGTAGAGGCTGGTCATTTTACAGTAGTACCTAGGTAGAGGCTGGTCATTTTACAGTAGTACCTAGGTAGAGGCTGGTCATTTTACAGTAGTGCCTAGGTAGAGGCTGGTCATTTTACAGTAGTACCTAGGTAGGGGCTGGTCATTTTACAGTAGTACCTAGGTAGAGGCTGGTCATTTTACAGTAGTACCTAGGTAGGGGCTGGTCATTTTACAGTAGTACCTAGGTAGGGGCTGGTCATTTTACAGTAGTACCTTGGTAGGGGCTGGTCATTTTACAGTAGTACCTAGGTAGGGGCTGGTCATTTTACAGTAGTACCTAGGTAGGGGCTGATCATTTTACAGTAGTACCTAGGTAGGGGCTGGTAATTTTACAGTAGTACCGACGTAGGGGCTGGTCATTTTACAGTAGTACCGACATAGTGGCTGATCATTTTACAGTAGTACCTAGGTATAGGCTGGTCATTTTATAGTAGTACCTAGGTAGAGGCTGGTCATTTTACAGTAGTACCCAGGTAGGGGCTGGTCATTTTACAGTAGTACCTAGGTAGAGGCTGGTCATTTTATAGTAGTACCTAGGTAGTGGCTGGTCATTTTACAGTAGTGCCTAGGTAGAGGCTGGTCATTTTACAGTAGTACCTAGGTAGAGGCTGATCATTTTACAGTAATGCAGCGTAATTACAAGAGTAGCCTAATCACTTTCAGACATTATTATTCTTATTATTTAATTATTAAGCAGACGCTTTTATCCAAAACGACTTACAGAAATTAAACAAAATATTACAGGCAATATTACAGATTGAAAAATATCATACAAAATTACAGGCAATAAAAATGCAAAACAAACACATATGTACAATATATACAAAATACATATTAATAAAGGAAAATACAAAAATATATATAAGTAGGTGTGGAAGGGTGGTGGGCAATTCACTGACACACACACGGGAGACAGACGGTTTTATTTGAAACACCGCACTGGTTCCCAGTTTTATTTAAGTGGGTGGCGCGGGTGCTGCAACTTCCCTTATACCAATGATGGTAAACCGGGGTTGCACTTGTATCAGCACACACAGGTGCTCTGAAATAATAATGAAAACCAAAGGCGAAATAAAAAGTAATAAACACAGTAATAAACCTACAAAATAAAGGTGCTGCTTACGCAGTGCCCCCACTGTTACATATCCTCCCCCTTAGAATGGCACCACCAGTCCATTCGAAAATCTTACACCCCCATGCCTTCCCGAGAGAAAAAATCTGCATTTTGATGCAGTTTCCCTGCGTGGTGGACTACCCTGAAGGCATAGGGCTGCAGGGCCAAGTACCACTGCGTGATTCTGGCGTTGTTAGCCTTCATCCGGTGAAGCCATGCTAAGGGGGCATGATCTGTAACCAGGGTGACGTGTGGCCCCAGGAGGTAGTACTGGAGTGACTCGACTGCCTATTTTACTGCGAGATACTCCTTATCGATGGAACTATAGTTTTTCTCGCGTGGAAGGAGCTTCCTGCTGATATACAGGACCAGGTGCTCGCTTCCCCGCACCTCCTGAGACAACACTGCCCTGACACCTGTCTCTGACTCATCCATCTGCAGGGTGAACCTCCTACTGAAATCAGGACTGCATAACACTGGCTTGCTACACAGCATTCGCTTCTAAGCGAGAAAGGCTCTCTGGCATGGCTCCGTCCACTGAAGCATATTTGGGGCAGCCTTCCGGGTGAGGTCTGTCAAGGGAGCAGCGAGCGTGGCGAAGCTCGGGATGAACTTCTTATTATAGCCCTCTAGTCCCAAGAAAGAGCGCACCTGGGTTTTGGTCGTAGGGACCGGCCAGTCAGCCAAGGCTTTCACCTTAGCAATCAGCGGTCTGATCTGGCCGGTCCCTACTCGATACCCCAAATACTCCAACTCACTCTTCCCAATGGCACATTTCTTTGGGTTAGCAGTGAGCCCAGCCTCCCGCAAGGATTGCAATACCGCCGCCACAGATGACTCGGCCAAGCAGCGACGTACTGCTGATGGGGCCGCAAAATGTGATCCATCATCCTCTGGAAAGTGGCTGGTGCTCCGTGCAACCCAAAGGGCATGGTCCTAAATTGGTACAACCCGAAAGGAGTCCAAAACTCTGTCTTCTCTCTGGATTCCGGGGTCAGGAGTATCTGCCAGTACCCCTTCGTTAAATCCAGTGCCGTCATAAAATGAGCCGTGCCTAGACGCTCCAGCAACTCATCTACCCGGGACATGGGATAAGCGTCAAACTTAGCGTCAGGTTCCAGGTCTGTGACGTCATCTGCTTGTGCCACTAACAAAGCCTCCTGTTGCAACCAGAGCTTCAAGAGGTTTACATGATAAATGTGCTTTTCTCTCCATCACACCAGCTAGCAGATCTCATAATCTACCGTCCCAACCCGGCGTGTAACCTCATAAGGTCCTTGCCACTTCGCCAGAATTTAAGACTCAGAGCTGGGTAACAATAGAAGCACTTCATCCTCCGGCTGAAACCTCCTTAAAGGGATGAGGAATGAGCAATTGGTGACACACTTCCCCAGTCTGTGGTAATTTCTCAACACTGTACAAGAGATCTCGATTAATTTCAAAGTGTGGGTACAACCACCCGACCATTGTTGAACGAAGACAAAAAACTTCAGCTTCATCCATATTAACTTTGTACAACAAAGTACATGCCAGTAGTAGACTTTCTCTATTGCCGAATGTGTCTGATGTTGGCAAGCATGCAGACGTGGCTTTCATGAGGCCATATCATATTTGTCAGTTTGAAAGAGGCTGTTCAATTCATAAAGTTGACAATCCAGTAAAATATGTTTCCACATTGCTCTCAAATCTTCATTAGAGTGCTCCCTGGTTGACTTTTCCCAAAGATGAAGTGTGACAGAAGTGTGGTTATAAATCTCCCTCCTGACCTGTGAGAACGCTAAGCAGCGAGAACAGAGTTCTTTGGCCGGGTTGGTCTGACCGTTCTTTCCCAGGGTTAGGAAGTCGGCCAGTCTGGATGAAGGTGAGACTCCGTTGCAAGAACGTATTGACCCGGAAGGTAAACGATGTGGCAGCCGCAGATTGGAGAGGTGGTTTCACTCGTTTACCAAGGGGTCATGTGTGACAGCATAAAAAGGGGACTGAACCGAAAGGACCAGTATTTCTGTGTTTAAAAAGAAATACGTAAATTGAGCCCGATTCATACATTTGGTCCTGCAGACTGATGCCTCTGACGTAGTAGGACTAGGGACGGATCTCTCCCAGGAGGTAGAGGGCTTGGGGCATTTGGTATTAGCAGAAAGCTGCTTGAGTGAGAGACTCAGAGACCAGGTATGCTATAATCGAGAAAGAAATGCCGAGCCGTCATAAAAGAACAAAATTAACCAAAAGCAAGCCTCTGTGCACCTCTCTTCCTGTGCGTGTGGGCCCGTCCGCCCGCATGTACTTTTTGTAAACAAATGATGACCTTGCAGGGGCACCAATTCTGCTGGGGGCCCTACGCTGTAGAGTAATTTGCATATAGCTTAATCCGACCATAGGTGTAATTTACACGGGGGACACAGGACATGGCCCCCTCACTTTTTCATTATTTCAGATAGAATAATCTATATGCTTGCATCAGCTACAGAAACGGACCCCCCCACTTTTGAAACCAAAGTTACACCACTGAATCCGACCCTGGTAGAACCCTGCAAGTGCACACTATCATGCAAACTGGAAAAAAAACTCCTTTTACATAATCGGTTTATTACTACCAATGGCTGAATTTGTGGTTCTCAAGCAAGCATTTCAGAGTGCTCCTCTGGGAAAGTTTCTCATATCCTAGTATAGCCTTCTTTAACCTGCAGGGTTAGGTTTCTCATGTCCTAGTATAATCTTCTTTAACCTGCAGGGTGAAGTTTCTCATATCCTAGTATAATCTTCTTTAACCTGCAGAGTGAAGTTTCTCATATCCTAGTATAATCTTCTTTAACCTGCAGGGTGAAGTTTCTCATATCCTAGTATAATCTTCTTTAACCTGCAGGGTTAAGTTTCTCATGTCCTAGTATAATCTTCTTTAACCTGCAGGGGGAAGTTTCTCATATCCTAGTATAATCTTCTTTAACCTGGAGAGTGAAGCAGTATTCAGCGATGCCAAAAGAAAAAAAAAAATCAGGATATGTTTATTGAGCAGAATCATATAATTTCCACGTTCCACATCAACCCAGCCAGTGTAGATTCCCATTCCTGTAACTTGCAGTCTGTGCATTTCCCTTTCTTCCCCCTGGAGTTCTGGAAACTGTTTTAATGGATCACAGCTGTGTTGAATGAATTGAGGTAATGCAAGCGCCATGTGACACAATAATACTGTAGCAGCAATGGAAGAAAGTCAGAGGACGTGTAAAATGTATTAAAAACACTCACAAAATGATAGCCAACAACAAACTGTTCCAACCAGTCCACTACGCTAAACACAGACCTCGTGGACCTGGTTGGAGACAGTCAGATGTAATATAAGCAAAGTAATACATTTATTCAATTTCAATACCAATTCACATCGAAATCTAAATTACTCAAAGTTGGTATATAAACCAGGTCTACTGCATTATATCGATACATGTTCTGAGGTTTTTGCCCACCATATAAAATCAATTCACCAAAATAATTTCACCTTTCTTTGATAAGACGAAGTGTCCCCTATTAAACTGCAGTAGTTTTGTCTTGGGTAATAATTCCTGAAAATGGGAATTGCCACTCAAAGTACCTTTCCATATATCCCTTGAAATAAAGTCTGGAAAAATAAACTGCATAAAATATATTATGATAGGACTTTTGTAAAACCTTGCTTATTAGCCCTTTAATAACCTTGACATGGAGTTAGGGGTGATTAGCCCTTTAATAACACTGACATGGAGTTAGGGGTGATAAGCCCTTTAATAACCTTGACATGGAGTTAGGGGTGATTAGCCCTTTAATAACCTTGACATGGAGTTAGGAGTGATTAGCCCTTTAATAACCTTGACATGGAGTTAGGGGTGATTAGCCCTTTAATAACACTGACATGGAGTTAGGGGTGATTAGCCCTTTAATAACACTGACATGGAGTTAGGGGTGATTAGCCCTTTAATAACCTTGACATGGAGTTAGGGGTGATTAGCCCTTTAATAACACTGACATGGAGTTAGGGGTGATTAGCCCTTTAATAACCTTGACATGGAGTTTGGGGTGATTAGCCCTTTAATAACCTTGACATGGAGTTAGGGGTGATTAGCCCTTTAATAATCTTGACATGGAGTTAGGGGTGATTAGCCCTTTAATAACCTTGACATGGAGTTAGGGGTGATTAGCCCTTTAATAATCTTGACATGGAGTTAGGGGTGATTAGCTCTTTAATAACACTGACATGGAGTTAGGGGTGATTAGCCCTTTAATAACACTGACATGGAGTTAGGGGTGATTAGCCCTTTAATAACACTGACATGGAGTTAGGGGTGATTCACCCTTTAAAAGCAGGTTGGTAAGAGTGCAAAATACAACAGACAAAGCTGCTGGCCTCTGGACCCAGTTGAAGTACTGTACACATTTTCATAATATGCAAATGCAAATCATGACAGCTAATAATCTCAACTATTGTATTTCATGTTGGAAGGTACTGTATGTATGCTTGTGAACAGTCCACTCACCCAGCCTGGAACACTGGAACAACATCTCATTTTTTATTGGTGCTGGTCCACATTCAGAAAATATAACAGCAGTGTAATAAAGAGCTGGGATGTACAGAACTACAACAGCGTAACCCGTGCATTTTGACATTGCACTAAACAGTATTAATGGCAAAATAAAGAACTTCACTTATGTTTAATAGCAGCGGGAAAGAGTACAATTAGAGTTTAAAAGGACAAATGCTTTGCTTTTAAAATTAGTTTTCAAAAACATACCAACACACCCTTTACAATAGATTGAGTATTAATAGAAGAAAGGAAATATGAATTGCATTTCTAATAGAAAGCATTTTCAGTATGAGGTTATTTTTTCTTTTGGTCCATCATTCTGCGGGATCCGAAATGGCAGTTGTCAAATATAAATTTGTAATCTGTACCCCCAGCCTTCACAAAGTCACTAATTGTTTTTGTTCCACGAAAATCCTTTGTTTCAATAATCTGAAATGAACACAAGAGAACATTTACTTTACAAACAATTCATTGAGTTTGTGTTCTATATTAATGCAGAGGGTCTTGAAATGAGTGTCATGAAAGATGTTCTATAAATGTACATGCAATAGTATATCACGTAATAACACAGGAGGAAGGTAATTTGATCAATTTAGTGATAAACCACCACTACATTTAATACTTTGACATTTCAATATCCATTATTTTAAGAGGTAACCCCTGGATAATCACGGACATTCCAGGGTGATTCCCCAGAGCTGTCAAAAGTTCTCAGTAATGAGCTTGCTTGGTTACGTAGGGCTCTAGAGGTGTCTCTCACTACACAGCTGTGGTTACTACACAATGCACTCCCCTCCCACCAGCACCCACCCCAACCCCTCATAGCAGACCTGCTGAACACCTAGTGTACAACTCAAAACCCCAAGCCTAACTGCACCCCAAACCACCCAGTGTACAGCAAAATCCAGTACGCAAGAGCCTCCACTCTGTACCCTGATTCCACTGACATGAACAGGACGCACAGCACCATCACCTGTCTGTTTATCTCAGTATACTGGAACCGATTGTATACTTGCCTTCCAGTCACTAGACATGTGCTTTGCATTAACCACCACAGTCTGGGAGCTACGTCCAAAACCATCTCCCTTGTGAATCAGCCACTGGCTTCCATCTGCCAAGGTTGCTCTACAAATCAGAAAGAAACATATTCGGGTAGATAAAGAAAGATTGATAGGATGATAGATAGCAACTGAAGTTTCAATTTTTTATCTACTTAACAAATGGTTTAAATGTATTTTTGATGCTAAATGTTTTAGGTGGATACAAACAGATCGATTATCGGAAAATTACGTAACTGGACATATCTGAAAAATAAATGTAGATGAGAAACAGACATTTGAGAGTGTTTAAGAGACCTTGAATTACAATGCATAACTTTTTTAGTTTTGTTTTTCACAGACTGGAGAAAAGGCTTTGAAAATCTTTCATCATTCTTGTTGTCAGTGGTATTAGTATTTTGTAGCACTGTGCTTTAATAACTTGACAATGAGCACAGAAAAAAACAAACCAAAAAAACCCCATAAATAACAAAAAGGTACTTAAAGTGGTCTTAGTCTTACCTGACTCCAGAGTGGCTTAGTATCCACAGTGAAAAAGACATGCCTTCTAGTGGTCGTCTCATGCGGTCCGCTTTGTAAACAGGCGAGTTGTACAGTTTGGTGAGGTCAGACTGCTGAGTTATATCATGAGGAAAGCTTTTACCACCTGAAAGGTGTTTAGAGTTGCAGTTACTGATTGCTCATTAAACAAGCAAATGCATTGCAGTCTATGTATTTTAAACAGTTTTAAGAAGTCACTTTGTGCCACTTCAGTTTTAACTTGAAACATGTGTTTTCAATGAATATCCTAATGATCTATATTCATGGTTTACCTGTACAGTTGAAATGTACCTCTACAG
This sequence comes from Acipenser ruthenus, assembly GCF_902713425.1. Classification (NCBI taxonomy): domain Eukaryota; kingdom Metazoa; phylum Chordata; class Actinopteri; order Acipenseriformes; family Acipenseridae; genus Acipenser; species Acipenser ruthenus. Next base: position 4,051,859 of record NC_081191.1, read on the forward strand.
CAACATATTTTTCTCCAAAGCATGTCTGTCAAGTAAGTGACATTTCAACACCTTTCAAACTATTTTATATTGATTTTTATAGTTCTGCGCATAATACTCTGGAAAACCAAGAACTAATAATGATATTATAAAATTACAACTTAAAATGTTGCCAATATTCTCCTTGTTCAACATTTTCCAAAAATAACATTTTTTTTTCTTAATACAAACCTTGTCCAGATGAAGAAGATGCTCCTGTATGAACCAGTATGGCTAGGAGAAAGATACCAAGAGCAGAGGCCATCCTCAAACTGGGCAGAGCAGACATTTTGCAGCTTGCAGCTGGTTTTCTGTGAAATGTACTGCTTTGGTCAGTCTTTTATAGGCTTCAGAATTGAAGTCTCTGCCCTCGAGATGAAAATCAGCCAGTTCATAAACATGCCAGGACAAGCAGAGTCCTTTTCTCATATTTCATGCTGTTTACATATTGAAAAAAGCAAAAATGGGCCAGTGATTGTGAAACTCGTTTAATCAATAAAACTGTTTATCATAACAAGTAAGAGACTGAATCACTTCAGCTTCCCCACACTGTGCTGCTATTGAGGCAAAAAAAAACTGCCCTCGAGAGATTCAACTTAAAAACAAGTTACAAACATTAAGATATTTGTGATGTTTCTTGATGTATATTTGGTGGTGGTTTATAAATAAAATGTGTTTTTGTTTGATTGTAAATCAAATTTGTTTTATTTTGTAAAACATAGTGTGTTTTACAAAAAAAACACAAACCTGTCAAAATACCTGGCAGTCATGGAATATACCACTGAAGGCATCACATGAGGTGAACTTAGACGAGAAGGCCGGGATAAAACACAACATCATGATGCAATAACTAAAAGAGATTTTCAAATAATCAAACATTCTGAAGCACTGAACCCTGACACAGCTGTTGGTCTCGTGAGTAAAACTTAGTTTGCCATCCAGTTGCATTTTGGACGCAGGGGAAAAGAAAGAAAGAGACAACTACTGGCAGATTCTTTTGTTATAAAAACAGATGAAAACGGAGTTAAGTATGCCACCATGACCTTTAACAAAAGCACAAAAAGATCACAAAAATCTCTACAAACAGAACAAAGAATGTCACCGCGGCTTCATGTCTAAAGAGCCTGAAAATTGCTTGTGTCCAGTAGCATCACTAGAGAAGTTCTTATCAAAACTTACAGCAAATCCACCTGCCTTTTATCTTCACCCTAACAAAGGAGAACAAAACACGTTTAATTATCGCGGTGTATGGTATAGGCTAGAGCCAATGGGAGTGAATTACCTACAACAATGTTGCCTAGAATATGCAGAAAGGCAGGCACCACATAAATATACATCAATCATTGCATCCGCAATACCTTAATACAGAAAGTGTCCAACGCTGGATTGCAACGAGAGAAATGATATCCGTCAGCGGTCACAGATCGGAGAGCTCCCTGCAGAGTTATTGGGAACCGTCGTTAGAAAATCGAAAGCGCTGGAGCAACATCTTGACGGAGGAAAACTCCACAGCATCGCCAAACAAAAAAATAAGATCAGATGAAAGCAAACCCCCTTCCTGCACTTCAATGCCCCCTTCTGCAACAATTGACAGTGTTACCTGAGTATCAATAGTTCATAGGACCATGGAAAGGTTCTATTAAAATACAATTGAATTTAAAATGAATTATTGTTGTTTATTTCTTAGCAGACGCCCTTATACAGGGCGACTTACAATTGTTACAAGATAACACATTATTTTTACGTACAGTTAACCATTTATACAGTTGGGTTTTTACTGGAGCAATCTAGGTAAAGTACCTTGCTCAAGGGTACAACAGCAGTGTCCCCCACCTGGGATTGAACCCACAACTGTCCAGTCTAGAGTACAGAGCCCTAACCACTACTCCACACTGCTGCTCTATGTTAGTTTTTTCATTCTAGTAGAGATATACATTGTATACTATATGTAGTAGTAGTAGGTGTATGGTAGTAGAATTACTGTTATTATTTTTAACTTTAAGTTAATTGTATATTTTCATGGCTGGAATTAGCTGGCTTCATTAAATGTTTTTTTCTTGTTAAATTTATTTTTATTGCACACTTGTTATTAAGTTATATTTTATAACAGGCATTATAATGTATTGAATAATTGTTTTCTGCATTGCCCATTAATAAATGTGTTTTTAATGGAATCATGTTGCCCATTTCATGTTTATTCTATACTGTCTCAACTTACCCCACACTGTGTCTCAACTTGCCTCGTGCATGGGGTAAGTTGAGACACTTGCTCATTTTTTTAAAAAACGTATTTTTAACAAATTTGTTTAACTTTGACTGTCAATCCACATTGTTTGTAAAACAAGCACAAACCAAAGTTATGTACGGTACAAAGTTTCAGCCTGCTATAGACATCATTTGTCCAATATGCAGTGTTTTCCAAAAATTGTCTCAACTTGCCCCAGTCTCCCTTATATAAGCCTCCAGCTTTCCGTGTTCAGGGTGGGGTGTACAGACAAGGTAACGAAAGAAATTGCTACGCGTGCTGGGCAGACCAGCATGGTATTTGTTTGGTGTTCGTCATTTGTTTTTGTTCAAACTTTTATTTTGATCTGTGAGCAGTGTTTTTTGTTTTAAATATTTATTTTATTTTATTTTTATCTAATAAAAATGCGCCGCTGTGTGCTTTTCACCCAGTACCTGCTTATGTTTTCTCTGTCAGCTGTCTGGCCTGGGAACGGCAATCCTTGGCTACCCTGTCACACCTTCAAACACACTATACTGCTTTTTCTTTTTTTTTAGGATGCATTAAAATTTGGCTTGTGCATAATAGTATTGTATATAGTGTATGTTTTGCTTTATATTGAATTGGCCTTTGAAACTGTTTGGGCCAGTGTTTTTTTTTTTTATAAAAGTATTTCTGTTTCAATATGTACAGTGTTCTGAGGTGTCTGATGCAAAATGTGATTTGAAAGTCTAAATGTGTGGATGTTGTTATTACTGTTGAAACAGATTGCATTGGTTTGAAATGTGGTACTCAGTTGCCAGTTTGTAATCAGACACTAGGGGTCTGAACCAGCAATCCCTTTATTGAAAGAGTTAAAGACAACATGCAGACTTATCAGCTTGCATTTCTTTTATTCTGAAACATGATTCCTTGCTGACTACATTCACGCAGTTTGAGAAAATATCCTGAACAATTCTCTAATTCAATTTTAAACTTAGACAAAGACAGACTTCACACAGTGGGCTTTATTCAATCAATCTAAATATTGATGATGTTTAAATTGTAACAAAAAAAGGGGGGTGGGGACTTTGTGAAACCGTGTGTGTGAGTCTCTTACTGTTCATGCTTTTTACTCTTTAAAAGTAAGTCAAGTGCCTGGTTTTGTCTTAATTCAATATGTAAACGATGGCTGTATCTGACATCTGTATCTGTATCTAGATCACTTGAATAGACTCCAGTATTCATTTTTAAGGTTTTTGTTCATGTAACATCAGATTGTGTGAATGAAACACACTGTGAACAGTATTTATCTATCTATTTATGCATTATAAAAACATAACTGATATTGGAGTTATCGTTTCTTCTGTCTCATCATTCTACAGGCTGCAGAATGGCAGTTGTCAGAAAGAAGACGATAGTTTGAACCTCCAGCCTTTACAAAGTCTGCCACATTTTTTCTTCCTCCCATATCCTTGGATTGGACAACCTGAAGTCAGTTTTGAAGAAAGTTCATTTTAGTGAAATATAAAAGTGAAATAGTGCTGTATGATTCATCTGTACATCACACAGACGTTTAAACACGTGTATATGATTCATCTGTACATCACACACACGTTTAAACACCTGTATATGATTCATCTGTACAGCACACACACATTTAAACACGTGTATATGATTCATCTGTACAGCACACACACATTTAAACACGTGTATATGATTCATCTGTACATCACACACACGTTTAAACACGTGTATATGATTCATCTGTACATCACACACACATTTAAACACGTGTATATGATTCATCTGTACATCACACACACATTTAAACACGTGTATATGATTCATCTGTACATCACACACACATTTAAACACGTGTATATGATTCATCTGTACATCACACACACGTTTAAACACATGTATATGATTCATCTGTACATCACACACACATTTAAACACGTGTATATGATTCATCTGTACATCACACACACATTTAAACACGTGTATATGATTCATCTGTACATCACACACACGTTTAAACACATGTATATGATTCATCTGTACATCACACACACGTTTAAACACGTGTATATGATTCATCTGTACATCACACACACATTTAAACACGTGTATATGATTCATCTGTACATCACACACACGTTTAAACACATGTATATGATTCATCTGTACATCACACACACATTTAAACACGTGTATATGATTCATCTGTACAGCACACACACATTTAAACACGTGTATATGATTCATCTGTACAGCACACACACATTTAAACACGTGTATATGATTCATCTGTACAGCACACACGCGTTTAAACACGTGTATATGATTCATCTGTACATCACACACACGTTTAAACACATGTATATGATTCATCTATACAGCACACACGCGTTTAAACACGTGTATATGATTCATCTGTACAGCACACACACGTTTAAACACGTGTATATGATTCATCTGTACAGCACACACGCGTTTAAACACGTGTATATGATTCATCTGTACATCACACACACGTTTAAACACATGTATATGATTCATCTGTACATCACACACACATTTAAACACGTGTATATGATTCATCTGTACAGCACACACACATTTAAACACGTGTATATGATTCATCTGTACAGCACACACACATTTAAACACGTGTATATGATTCATCTGTACAGCACACACGCGTTTAAACACGTGTATATGATTCATCTGTACAGCACACACACATTTAAACACGTGTATATGATTCATCTGTACATCACACACACGTTTAAACACCTATATTGTGTATTGTTGGGAATACTTGCCTTCCATCTATTACTCATGTGGTTAGCATCCACTACCACAGTCTGGGAGGTGCGTCCAAAACCAGACCCTTTGTGAATCAGATACTTCTTTCCATTGTCCAATGTTACTCTGTACAAAAGAGAAAAAGGATATTTTTAGACATATACTATACATTCTGGTATTCAGTTGCACAAAAGAGATTGATCATGCTCTAAAGAAACACTCATCCTCACTAAATCCCATACACTTCATTTCTTTCTTGTTCATTTAGTTTTGCATTGCCCTTTTATAAAACTAGAACAGAGACATAAATGCTTGTTGCTAATATACTAACATTATATTAAGTAAGTAAGAGTGTGACCATTAAAAAGCACAGTGTGAGGAATAACTACAGTATTAAGTAATGATGTGTGTATTATTTTACAATGATTACAATTGTGTTCTTACCTGACTCCTGAATGGCTCAGTCCGAATGCAAAAGGCCGATTGCCAAGAGGTCGTCTCATCCTCGGCATGAATAACACGGGCATTGTAGAGTCTGTTCAGGTCTGATTTCCTCGTCATGTCATGGGGAAAGTTTTTTGCTCCACCACCTGAAAAAAAGTATTCAGAATAAAAAGCTGCTTTCAGTACATTTTGGAGAGACAAGCATTCATGGTTGGCTTATCGTGACCTAATGTAAAGATAGCAAATCTCAAAAAAGAAAAAGGTGATTATAATCATTACCATAATAACCGTTTTCAAAATTAAAGAAATGATTTGGAATTGTAAACCCTGAAGGAGGGATATGGTATTTGATGATATTTAACGCTTTTAGCATGGCTTTAAAAAAAAAAAAAAAAAAAGAATGTTAGAAGGTTACTACTACTATGTATATATATATATATATATATATATATATATATATATACAGTATATACATTGCTGTGCAAAAGTCCTAGAAACATTCAGGAGTTACAACATATATGGATGTTCTGAGCATCAACAATTTACTTAAAGCCTCCACTAGTGTTTTCCACGATTATAACAACTTTGACTGTTATTAATACAGCTTAAATAGCAAAAACAATGTTAATAAGGTACAGTAGCTGTTAATTACTAGACTAAAAAAGTGCCCACTTAAAAAATAAAGTGTGAGTAATGAAGAAGTTAACATGCGTAAACTTCTTGTTGTGGACAGCTACCTGGTGGTAATACCCATGAAAGAAGGGTTAAAATACGTAGTAAAATGCTAGAAATTCTCCGGTTTGTTCAATATACACACCTTTGCGAAAAAAGGCATCACCTGGAACCAGTGTGACCAGGAGGAAGATCCAAAGCGCAGTGGAGATTCTGAAGCACTGCATGTTACCAGCCTGGAACACTGATGTTTGAAGTTGGGTTTCTTCTCAGCTGTGTTCCTTGGGAAGCTGTCGCAGGATATATAGTCTTCAGAATATAGGACTCCACCTTCAATAAGTGTCAGCAGGATGTAGAAAGAGACACTTTGGATTCTACAAGTTCCCTTTTGATCTCCAGCATCTGTACAGCAGTTTAGTAATTTGGAAAGTCCCTTTAATATCCCTTTCAATAATGAGGGTACTTAGCCTTGATATATTTTGCCACCTCATTTAAAGATGGCTTGTTTGTGTTAACATTTTTTACTTACCATGCCAATAAAGAAGCTTTGAATTTGAGAGATTACTTCAGACTGTCTTCCTTTCCTCTCTAAGAGTCACTGTGCTTATTTCTGTGCTATGGGGCTTCAATAATTGTGACAAAAAGTCAGGACAATCAAAATTCAAACATCATAACTTTTTTTCACACATTAGAATTTCTGCAAACTGAAAGTATTTCGAGTAATAATGAAACTAATACAATAAAAGGGGTGTGGATGGAGAGGCCACCATGCTCCATTGAGGGGTCCCATGCTCTATTGAGGGGTCCCCATGCTCGATTGAGGGGTCCCCATGCTCGATTGAAGGGCCACCATGCTCTACTGAGGGGCCACCATGCTCTATTGAAGGGCCACCATGCTCGATTGAGGGGTCCCATGCTCTATTGAGGGGTCCCCATGCTCGATTGAGGGGCCACCATGCTCAATTGATGGATCCCCATGCTCGATTGAGGGGCCACCATGCTCTATTGAGGGGTCCCCATGCTCTATTGAGGGGTCCCCATGCTCGATTGAAGGGCCACCATGCTCTACTGAGGGGCCACCATGCTCTATTGAGGGGTCCCATTCTCGATTGAGGGGTCCCCATGCTCGATTGAGGGGTCCCCATGCTCGATTGAGGGGTCCCCATGCTCAATTGAAGGGCCACCATGCTCGATTGAGGGGTCCCCATGCTCGATTGAGGGGCCACCATGCTCTATTGAGGGGTCCCCATGCTCTATTGAGGGGCCACCATGCTCGATTGAGGGGTCCCCATGCTTGATTGACGGCCACCATGCTCTATTGAGGGGTCCCCATGCTCTATTGATGGATCCCCATGCTCGATTGAGGGGCCACCATGCTCTATTGAGGGGTCCCCATGCTCTATTGATGGATCCCCATGCTCTATTGAGGGGTCCCCATGCTCGATTGAGGGATCCCCATGCTCGATTGAGGGGTCCCCATGCTCGATTGAAGGGCCACCATGCTCTACTGAGGGGCCACCATGCTCAATTGATCGATCCCCATGCTCGATTGAGGGGTCCCCATGCTTGATTGAGGGGTCCCCATGCTCCATTGAGGGGTCCCCATGCTCGATTGAGGGATCCCCATGCTCGATTGAGGGGTCCCCATGCTCGATTGAAGGGCCACCATGCTCTACTGAGGGGCCACCATGCTCAATTGATGGATCCCCATGCTCGATTGAGGGGTTCCCATGCTCGATTGTTCACTTCGCTCCTATTTGTAGGGTACATACAAAACAATACATTTCAATAGGGTTTTCACAGAACAATTCAAATAGGAATAACTTTATTTGCATTATACTAAGAACAGATGCAGGGTTTAAAATAAAGTATATTATTTTGAATATAAAGCAACTACATATATATTATACCTTTCCGTGAACAAGTTTTTTTTCCCCTTAACTACACAATATCTATAAATATAGAAAACAAAATTATCCCTAGAGAAAAAGCAAGTATATAAATAATTAATTGAAAGTGTCATGAACTGGCTGACTGTATCCTAGTATTCTACACACACCTTTTATAGCCACTGTCCGTTCAGTTCAGCGCACTGACTTTTCATTGTCCCACCTGTACACATTGATTTGAGATTGAACCTGCAGAATTCATTACATTAGTTTAGAGTAGTGAATATCTTCAGCGTTCTGACAGGAATGACACCTTGTGGAAATACTTACTTTAGAAAGTAGATAAATGCATTACCCTATTACATGTGTTACTAGAAGTTCAGTATACAAATAACATGTGAATTTGTATAATTATTCTGGTTAAAGAAAATCTATATTTCAGATTTAGGACTACACCTCTGCACAAGAGGTCAGCTTGTATCTTACACAGCACCTTAAATATGAATAATTACACAGTATGGCTAATTGTGGTGTGATGTCATTTCCGTCTGATACAAACCTGATCATGGCTGTGCCGCAGTAATATAAGGCTCTACTATAGATGATATAATTTTAACACACTGCTGGGTGCTATTGCTATCATACTGGACCTGGACTGTGTTCAGGTTCCTGAATGTTTGCCAAAGCAAAGAACCAAGAGATCTTCAACACATGAAGACAGCCCAGTGAAAAGAAGAAGAAGAATATCCCTGGTTACAATACTCCTCCTTTAACATGACATGTTTTCTTACTATAAACACTTTTGTACACTTGCCTCATGTGTTGTTTATCTCCAGCTAGTTACTGGGCTCATGCCAATATAACAATTCTCCTTACCAAAGTTGCTCCATTGTGGATTTTTTAATGCAATGTAGACATGGCATAATTCCAATTATAACAAATGTAATGTCAGCAGTTTGATATTGCCAGTTTTCTTTTTTACTGGAAGTCCTCTTTGATAAGCTCATCAAAGGTGAACTCACTGAAAATAAAATGCCAACGTTAATAAATAACAAGGTCTTTACTTCCCAACTTGACAGGACAATAAAATGGTTTATGTTGCCAAGCTAAAAGCAACTGGACACACTTATTAGTTTATTTTTCTTCAATAAAGGCCCATATAAAAGTTTACCATGGTATTTCGGCAGTTTTCTCATGCTTTTCCCATGGTTATACTATGGAAACCTATGCTTTACCATGCTTTATTACACTTCGCTAGATTTTAATCTGGGAATATTTTACAAGTAAGTTGCTGCAAATTGTATGTTGGTGTAACTGTCCCACATAACTTGCTTTTACAAAAAAAGTGTCATTATTGGTTTGCGAGAGAATGTACATGTTTGTCTTTTGTTACTTTAATGAAACAATACTGCTGGCAATATTGTATATGATTCAGAGCCTTTTTGACTTTCATAGCAAGGTTGCCAGTCAGTTCAGTTTTTTACGCTGAGAAATGCAATGGCAATTTTCAAAGTGCCAATTACTGATAGCGTGAATTCCAAGTAACTATTACCTTGTGCAAACTGGCTAAAATATTAATCACCTTTCAATCAATCAATCTTTATTTTTATATAGCGCCTTTACAAGGATACAAACATTAATAAATATTACAAAAACTAACAATAAGCAGTAAAAATTAACAACAGAATAATAAAACAATAAAACAGCAAAACAAGCAAGAAAGGGTAAGCACTTTAAGAGATATGAGCGAGATTATAAAAATGTGTTTTTAATCTCGTTTTAAATGCAGCAACAAAATATCTGAGCCTTTAATGACAGCCCTTGATAAATAAATTTAAATGTCAACCTCATTGTTTTTACATACGATGGTTGCTATAATCCTGATATGTTTCCATCATATTTGTATATTTATTTTTAGTTTTTTGTATAATTTAATTATCTTTATTTTTATCTATCATTGTGTACCAAGGGTTTTGTGTCATTTACTAAAAATAAAGTGAAAAGGTAAACCTCTTTCAATTTTAATTTAAATTACAAACATCAACAGATTTTCTTATATTTCTCTTATATCACCAATGCAGCCTTTAAAAAATGTATAAAAATAGTTAGCCAATGAAACAATGAAACCCATTATTATACAGTATAATCCTATTGATATACTGTGCTACTGATATTGGCACTACAGGTAGTAATTGTAAAAAAGCATCCTTATCTTGTTCTTCTATAATCTGAGTTATCTGTGGTGACAACAACGCTTTCACGAAGATGAACTCAGTCCAGGTTGCATACAATAGCAATAATACTGTACACAACAGTGTGTTCAAATATGGTCTAATATCTGCCCAGGTATGGCTTTGTGCTGTCATCCTTGTCAAGACATGGTTTCATATGTTAAAGATCAGATCGGCACAGTTATGGTGGAGAAGTGACCTCTTTTATTGATACTGTAGCACATTATTCTGAATAAAGTGATCAAAAACAGCATACTAAATTATTTATTTTGCAGACACTGCTATATTATTGATACAATTACACATAGCTTTTTTTCTTTTAGGATTAAACAATATTGTAGCCTAGCTACAGAGTTTTCGTTGTTTTAAAGTATTTTTAAAGCAGTATGGTATTATTGTTGGTTCATCATTCTTTTGGTTTCACAATGACGGATACCAAACTGTAATCTTTGCCACCTGCTTTCATATAGTCAGACACATTTCTACTTCCCCCAATATCTTTGAAATAAAAAATTACATTTATCAATTAAGAATATAGTAAGTTACTGATTGATTGCACACTTGTTCATACAGTACTAAACTCCAAACATGAATTTAATCATGAACTGGGACTGCGCTATTATGAACAAACACAGAGGCCCTGAAAATCATGCAGCGCTTATATGACGAGGTTTTAACTTCCTGACTTTTTTTTCGTGTTCCGAGTAAAAATCAAAAATGGCCAAGAAGGATGAGAACAAAACCCCAATTCCAACAGTATGAGGAATGTTATGCAAATTAAGTGGGTTCCTAAATTAACATAACCCCATGCAAAAATCAAAAAAGCTGATGTGATGTTTACACCAACTTTCCTGGCAACAGCAGCCTGAAAAACCACAGGAAACTCCTGGTTTACGCAAGTCACAGCGTTATCACATACTCACTGCACTGTGCTACTTGCTCTGAAAAGCGATCTCCATTCATCATTTGAAAATGCTGTATCACAATTAAATAACATAAATAGCATTGGGAAGAACCATCTCCTAGAGTTGTATCCCAGAAATACAGATTATCAGTATCCTGATTAGGCAGCAGCGACTGTATTTATGAACTGACACATCCCTGTGTAACTGAATGTGAATCAAATGCATTTGATGTAATAAATCAACATAGAGCTATTCCACACTATAAAACAAGTGCTTCTTCATGATGAAATCATTTTAGGGTTTATAGGTTTATAAATTAATGATAACTCTGAATTAAACAAACATCTAATAGGAAATCATAAGGGTAACACTTTAGTTTAGGGAGCCGTTGTAAGTGGTTATAAACAATAGCAAAAACAAAACAACGGCAAAAGTGTATAATAACTGTACTGCAAAAACAAAGCAACCCCAAACAACTGGTGAGGCAGACATATAAAAACAGACAGAGAGACAGGCACACAGGGCTAGAAAGACAAACAGACCTGAAAAGACAGACAGGATATATCCATGTGGCAATGTGCCCCGCCCCTGTGTGCATATTATGTGTTGTATGTTGCGTGTGTTAATGTTGGTGTATAATCATTGGTACACGGGATATAAACGGGTCTGTGTTTCACGTGTATTTAAAAGTGTAGATTTGTATTTAGGCACGAGGAGAGCACAAATCACTTCACGTGCTGGTTAAATGTAATATGTGAGCACGGGGTTGCACAGAATTAATTCACGTGCTGGGATTCAAGTGAATAATTAATTAGTAATTGAATCCCAGCACAATAGTATATATAGACGCACATTTCTTTCACTCGGGGTTAGGTGTTCGGTGAGTGGAGAACGGGATTGGAGCGGAGGTAAATGTTAATGAAAAGAGTAAGAATTAGTAGTTGTTTTCACTCACCGTGTTTGTTTGTTTGTCTCTCCGTGCACCGTTTGTTAAGTGTTAGTTCGTTTTGTTGTCTGTTTATTTTGGCTACCAGTGCCGTGTCCTGTTTTGTGTTTCTGTTTCAAACCTTTTATTTTCTGTTCTGTTATTAAATGCTGAGCGAAAGCATTCGCTCAGCTTCACCAAACCCCAAATCTCTGTCTGTTTATTTCCTGCATCTGGTCTGACGCCACCCACTCCGGCCGTCTTTGTGACACGTGGTGTCATCGTGGGATAAACAGCGCCTCCAAGCGTCAGACCAGGAGAGGGGGTTTTGGATTACAAAAAAAAAAAATATATATATATATAGTAAAGCGAGGATGGGAAGAAAGAGCTGCAGGAAGCAGCAGCAGCAACAACAGCTGCAGCCCTCATCCTGCATGCCGGGCTGGGAGGAGGACAGCCACAACGGGGCAGTAGCCACCCCACTGCCACCGGGTTCCCCACCGTCCCGGGAAATATGGGACTGGCTGGTGCACCCCGAGGGGAACTTCGCCAGTGACCTCCCCTGGGTTATTCACGCGCTGCAGATGCGAGATGGGAAACGATGGGAGGACTGGGAGCAACAGCACAACCCGGCATCCGTTCGTGACCTCACCATGGTGGTGCTGGGGTACCTAGCTGCAGACATGGGAGGGATGCCTTCCAGTGAGCAAGAGGGAGAGGAGCAGTCGCTGCCCTCTCCAGTACCTGAGCGGGAGGAGCCTGAGCGTCCACAGCCCAAGCGGGAGGAGCCTGAGCGTCCACAGCCCAAGCGGGAGGAGCCCGAGCGTCCACAGCCCAAGCGGGAGGAGCCCGAGCGTCCACAGCCCAAGCGGGAGGAGCCCGAGCGTCCACAGCCCAAGCGGGAGGAGCCCGAGCGTCCACAGCCCAAGCGGGAGGAGCCCGAGCGTCCACAGCCCAAGCGGGAGGAGCCCGAGCGTCCACAGCCCAATTGGGAGGAGCCCGAACTTCCTACGCCTGAGTGGGAGGAGTCGGGGCGTCCACAGCCCAAGCGGGAGGAGTCGGGGCGTCCACAGCCCAAGCGGGAGGAGTCGGGGCGTCCACAGCCCAAGCTGGAGGAGCCCGAACTTCCTACGCCTGAGTGGGAGGAGCCCGAACGTCCACAGCCCAAAAGGGAGGAGTCGGGGCGTCCACAGCCCAAAAGGGAGGAGGTCGGGGATGATGGCTGGGAGGTTTTTTTAAAGAACCTCGCGGCAGAGTTATGCCCTGGCTGTGGGGCTTATGGGCAAACGTTAGCCATATGCCCCACCCAGTATGAAGAGGAGGAACTAGCGCCCAGACGGGGGGACCGCGAGCGTCCAGCGCCCAGACGGGGGGACCGCGAGCGTCCAGCGCCCAGACGGGGGGACCGCGAGCGTCCAGCGCCCAGACGGGGGGACCGCGGGAATCCGAAGCCTGAGAGGCAGCTGTTCCCACCTTCACCAGCAGAGCAAGAATGCCTGCTGGTTTCCCCATCACAACCAGCAGAGAAAGAATGCCTGCTGGTTTCCCCAGCACAACCAGCAGAGGAAGAATGCCTGCTGGTTTCCCCAGCCCAACCAGCAGAGGAAGAATGCCTGCTGGTTTCCCCAGCCCAACCAGCAGAGGAAGAATGCCTGCTGGTTTCCCCAGCACAACCAGCAGAGGAAGAATGCCTGCTGGTTTTCCCTTCAGAGGCAGAGCCGCACCAGTCCCCTGCAATAGGAGCGGAGCCGCACCAGTTCCCTGCAAGAGAGGCAGAGCAGCACCAGTCCCCTGGAAAAGGGGGAGACTACACGCTGCTCCCACCTCCATTGGCAGGAGACTACACGCTGCTCCCACCTTCACCGGCAGGAGCAGAGCAGCCGGAACTGCCTCTGCCTCCGCCACCTACACCGGCAGGAGCAGAGCAGCCGGAGCTGCCTCTGCCTCCGCCACCTACACCGGCAGGAGCAGAGCAGCCGGAGCTGCCTCTGCCTCCGCCACCTACACCGGCAGGAGCAGAGCAGCCGGAGCTGCCTCTGCCTCCGCCACCTACACCGGCAGGAGCAGAGCAGCCGGAGCTGCCTCTGCCTCCGCCACCTACACCGGCAGGAGCAGAGCAGCCGGAGCTGCCTCTGCCTCCGCCACCTACACCGGCAGGAGCAGAGGAGCAGGAGCTGCCTCTGCCACTTCCAGGAGCAGAGGAGCAGGAGCTGCCTCTGTCACTGCCAGAAGCAGAACAGCAGGAGCTGTCTCTGCTTCCCGTACCTCCACCACGGGGAGTACGGTGGCCGGAGCCCCAGAAAGGGGAGCTGTCGGCCACGAAGAAGGGGGAGGAGGTCTGGAGACCACCAACCCCAGCAGCAGTTTCGCTGCCGGAGATCGTGGGGGAGGTCCGGAGACCTGCTCCCACTGCAGCAGTTTCGCTGCCGGAGACCGTGGGGGAGGTCCGGAGACCTGCTCCCACCGCAGCACTTGTGCTGCAGAAGAGACTGTGGCCGGAGCCCCGGAAGAGGGAGCTGCCGGCTACGAAGAAGAGGGGAGGTCAGGAGACCATCCCCCAAGCAGCCTTTCCGCTGCCAGGACTGCCCCGGCTGAAGGAGTCAGTCTGGGAGCTGTCGGCACATCTGCTGACAGCATGGCCAGTAGCAGCCTGGCTACTGGCAACATTGCCACCTGTGGGCCCCTGGAAGCCTCCCTTCCCAGCCCAAGACTTTGGCCTGGACTGCTGGATTTTTAAGGGGGGAGGTGGCCGTTGAGGCCATGTGTGCTTTGCACAGGGGGGGGGGTATATGTGGCAATGTGCCCCGCCCCTGTGTGCATATTTTGTGTTGTATGTTGTGTGTGTTAATGTTGGTGCAGAGATTGGTACACGGGATATAAACGGGTCTGTGTTTCACGTGTATTTAAAAAGGTAGATTTGTATTTAGGCACGAGGAGGGCACAAATCACTTCACGTGCTGGTTAAATGTAATATGTGAGCATGGGGTTGCACAGAATTAATTCACGTGCTGGGATTCAAGTGAATAATTTAGTAATTGAATCCCAGCACAATAGTATATATAGACGCACATTTCTTTCACTCGGGGTTAGGTGTTTGGTGAGTGGAGAACGGGATTGGAGCGGAGGTAAATGTTAATGAAAAGAGTAAGAATTAGTAGTTGTTTTCACTCACCGTGTTTGTTTGTTTGTCTCTCCGTGCACCGTTTGTTAAGTGTTAGTTCGTTTTGTTTGTCTGTTTATTTTGGCTACCAGTGCCGTGTCCTGTTTTGTGTTTCTGTTTCAAACCTTTTATTTTCTGTTCTGTTATTAAATGCTGAGCGAAAGCATTCGCTCAGCTTCACCAAACCCCAAATCTCTGTCTGTTTATTTCCTGCATCTGGTCTGACGCCACCCACTCCGGCCGTCTTTGTGACAATCCATTATAAGTGATTATAGCGCAAAAAACAATGACAAAAGTGTATAATAATACTCTTATTATTTCTAATCATATTCTATAATTGTTAATAGCATAATTAATAACGTTTATAGATTGTTTATAATCACTTATATCGGATCCCTAAACTAAAGTGTTACCATCATATGTTAGGAAATACTTATTGCACTTGAATTACTGAAACATATTATTAATTGTTACTGGAAACACTGATCCGTTTTTTCTCTGTAGGATTTGGGTGTGACTGTATTGCCCATCTGGATATTCTGCTGATAAATTAGAACAAATACTAACAGTCTTCTTTCAGGGCACCCTGCAGGTCTATACAATCCAAGAACCCCATCTTACTGCAAATAGATTCACTTTGGCATTCTGACAGCAAACACTTTACTAAAGGGCTTTATTGTGGAGCTACATTTTCTTGGACCAGTTTAACCAGTTCCAATCAGTACCCAGTCTCCTGAACTAGCAAAACCCCCAGCTATGACCACCATACATCAGCACTGGCCATTTCTGAAACTTCCCTACAGTTGTAGAGTGAACATGTATTGGTAATCATATGAACGAAAATGTGCTGGTAATATGAAACCAGTTTGCTGGAGGTGACGTTGGCATAAGCAGAGTTGCTCTATATAGAGGGTGCATTCAAATTTCTATAGCGATAACTATGTGCTTATATTTCAGGTCTGATCGCAGTATTTAGGAATCTAGAGCTCTGTTATATTTTATATGGACCTTTGTTCTCTGCAAGTTAGACTCTTCATTAACTCAACACAAAACTTCTGATTAACCAAATGCATTAGATATCAGAGCTGGAGTTGCATGAGACTTATGATTCTTCCAAGCTGATTGGCAAGCTCTTGTCTAGGCTGGCTGAACTCCAGGAGGGAGATTTGGAAATAGTGATTCCGGTTATACTAGGCATTCAATTTGGCAATCTAAAATTGCACACAAGGCATACTATGTACCTTGTTATCTGGCCAGTATCTTGGTAAAAGGCTCTTCCTTCAGGTGATGGGGAGCTGTCACAAACTTAGAATCCAGATGTGTGGGCTTTGAAACTCTAGTCAACTGCTGTCAGAGAAAATATGTAACTTGAACCATGATAGCAGCCAATAAAATGTATAGCATGCCAATGGAGACTTACTGAGCCCTAAACTGTTGCACAGTGGCTGTGTAGCTGTCCAGTTACTGTATAGTTATTGCTAATACAGTGTATGAATTATAATATGAAAAACAACCTGAACTTTTTGCTTTAGCTCAGATGTGTGGTTGAAGAGCAGAGGGTTCCCGTGTTAAGTGAGCAATCTTTTGTTTTTGGAATATGGTAACAAAGTGAAGAATCAAGGGCTTGCTGTGTGTTGTTGGTCTCTTGTATATTGTGTGTGTGTGTGTGTGTGTGATGTGGTGTGTGGTTGTTTCATAAGATAATAAAATATAATGTAATAAGATGTACTGTAGCACATATAGGAATTGCCAGGATTTTGCAATACTAGTCACGTGGTCAATTACGCAAGCAGTCAGTAGTCTGGTAATTCCTTCTTTATGTGCTATTGCTACATTTATTCCACCTTACATAGAGCTTCATTGAGTTTTAACCTCAGATTTCAACAAATCTTCTTACCTCTTAATTTGATTTTTTGGTTCTTTGTTTGTATGTCATACTTCATATTGGAACAGGCAGATGTATCAAAGATTAGAGAGGAGAAGCTGCTGCTGATTCCTTTACATTTCACAGAAAGAGGTACAGTAAACATTATCAAAAAGTCGGATCAATGTCTAAATAACACAAACATGAAATGAATAAGAATGATAGATAAAGCACCAGAATATCAAATAAAATAGATAAAAACAATTGTATTTATGTTAGGTTGAAAAGGCTAACCTATAAAAATAAGTCTTTAACCTTGGCTAAAATACTGACTGAAGCAGCATCCCTGATAGAAGGAGGCAATGAGTTCATGTACAGTGTTAACACAAGTAGAATTTCAAAACATTTGTTTGCACATTGCGTTACATCAGCAGGCTGACTTTACTGCAAACCCCAAAAGCATGGTAAAGGAGTGGATGAGTAAGGCAAACACATCTCTGAAAGGTTTTTTTTTTTTATTTTCCCAGATTCTGCTTTCCACTTGTTCCAGGCATCTGTTAAAATTAAAGTATATAATCAAAGCTCAGTGCAGAGTTGGCATGTAGCTATTTGTGTTCTACATGGCTTGTCTTTACTGGCAATAATCAAACTCTGTCAACAACTTCACAGTTAGTTTGCAAGAATTCTGAATAGTTCCAAGTTGTGTTGCAATACAGCTGTGGCCAAAAGCGTTGCATCGCCTAGAATTTAAGGATTGAGACAGTTTTTTTTAAAAAACATATATAAGCATAATGTAGATCTTTTATTTCACACCCCTCTATAAAACCATAGTAAAAGCATAGCAAAACATAATAAAGCATAGTGAAAGCATGGTAAAGCAATGTAAAGAACAGTGAGGTATGGTAAAACATATTAATAAATATGGTAAACCAGGGTAAATTATGATTAATACATGTTATTACCATGGAAAAAGTGCAACAATACTGTGCAAAAATACCATGGTAAACCTGTATAAGGGTCATGCAATCAAAGAAACTATGAAATGATATCGGAAAAGTCTACCGCAAGCCATAATAGTAATAGCCTACAGTTCTTTTGATTTTGAAATGTCACATTTTTCAATTTTTGTTAAGTATATGGAAAACTACAAAGTTCAATATGTTATTGGAACATTATTCAGCAGGTTTCATTCAGCCAATAGCTAACTGGTATTATTATTATTTGTTTATTTAGCAGACGCCTTTATTCAAGGCGTCTTACAAAGACTAGGGTGTGTGAACTATGCATCAGCTGCAGAGTCACTTACAATTACGTCTCACCCGAAAAACGGAGCACAAGGAGGTTAATTGACTTGCTCAGGGTCACACAATGAGTCAGTGGCTAAGGTGGGATTTGAACCGGGGACCTCCTGGTTACAAGCCCTTTTCTTTAACCACTGGTGGTATAATGGAGTTTTGAAGGACACTGGGAATGCTGGGTTTTGTGGAAAATGTCTATAGTCTGCTAAATTACTGTTGTTGTGTTATTGTTAGGAGTTAGTGTTTTTGTTATATCGAGTATTCTTATCGCAAAGTGTTGTGTGTTATTGAGTGTTGTTCCTGGATTTATGTTATGTCACTGTCAGCAGTGGTAGGGGCTGCAGGAGTGGGAGAGTGGTTCGTTCCTGCAGTCGGCCAGAGTGGATGTTTCAATTTGATGACCTGTGACCTGTGACCAGTGACCAGTGACCTGTTTGTTGGTTGCTGCTGTCTGTTTAGAAATAAACAGAGTTCTACAGCTGAAATCCAGTGTATGTCTCGTTCCTGGGTATAACTTGGCAACGGTCCTTTTAAGCACCCCGCTTTGCTACAATATTATCAGAAAACACTCTCCCAATGTATCGTACGTTTTGAAAATACAAACTTGTACAACAACTAGCGGAAAGGGCAACAGAGGTTGTCATGCCAACTACTACCTTCCCCAATGCTGTCAGTCTAATTATACACATGTGGCAAAGTGGTTAGCAGTGTGCAGGTGCAGGTGATCAATAAACAAACAGACAATTATAATCCAGGTGCAATGTTGTTTAATGTTTTTTTAAATCCAATGGCCTGATGGCAAAACAACAGTAAATAATAACAATGGTAATGAAGCAATACAGCAGTGTGTATTGCTTATTTGTAATCTGCAGGTTGGCCCAGAAATAATAACAGTCCTGTTTCAGTTCACCCACACGTAACACATACACAAACACAAACACCAGTTCACAGTGCATGCGCTAGTGCTCGTGGTAAATACAGTTCTTTAGTGACAACAAAAGTGCAGTGTTGTTGATCCGGGTTTAGTGCTGGCCTTTGGTGACAGCTCCGGATCGTGTTAGCCGTCCAAATAATTACAAACAGTATTATTAAGGACAAACAAAAACAAACAAAACACTCACATTTCACTACACAGGTTCTCCTTCTGGTCATTTAATGTAACCACTCACAAAGGAACAGATCACATCACTACGTCCCCTTTTTATAACGTCACCCATGACCCCTTGTTCAACGAGCGCACTCGCTCCTCCAATACGCGGATGCCACGTTGTTTCCCATCCGGGTCATTAGTTTCGTGTACCGTTTCTCTGCCCCCTTTGTAGACGTCCGACTTCCACCTAACCCTGGGAATAAACTGTCGTGCCATTTAGTCCAGGGTATTCTGTTCCCTTTATGCAGCTGTCCAAGAATCATTCGATCTCTGGCACAACATAGCACTGTAATTAAACTAACTTCATGCTTTGAATACTTGCACAAATCCCAATACATAGCTTTATTCTTAAGGGTAAGCATGTAGGCTATTAATAAACATTAAAGGCAGCAAACACTGTCTTTATGCACAGCAAATGCACAAACACGAAATACAGTACTTCACAAGTTTATCTTTATCATTAATACATTTTTCAGTTGTAATTGAGATACACGAACGGCATGGATCAGTTGAATAACCCTACACACCTGTCTGTTAAATGCATTGGTGATGATGGGAGTCTGTAATCCTGAACTGTCTCAGCCTGTCTCAGTGTTATGCCAAAAAGTGTCTTCGGAAGAAAAGTGCCTCACAGATGGCACAGAGCCACCTGGTCACCTCAGTAATAACGAAGTATTGGTAAGTAGGAAGATTTGAATGTGATGACAGTATTTGCCTGGCTAGTCAGTTAAAAAAAAAAATACAGCTGAATTTAGCTCTTGTCTGGGACAGGTTTCATTTAAATATTATTTCATGTCTATTTACAGGTTAGTAATACTGCCAATGTCATGTGATAGGCAAAATTCAAATTTTTTATTTTTTACTGTCAAAATACTGTAAATTCTCATAAGTTTAAATTATTAACTTACCAAATTCTTGTTGTAAATTGATTATTTCTTGAAACTTCATGTCTCCATTACGGATGATGTTAAGTCAGTCATAAGCATTTTTCTCTAGTCTATATTTTATAGAACGGCATAATAGCTAGACCCAACAGAATTTACTATCGACCACTCCATACAATGCGAAAGATAGGAGTCTTCAGTGCGATTACCGTAGTGTTAAACATCACCTGAGTGGTGCCTCACACATAATGCACATTCCTTACTTTCTTTTCTGTTTTTGTTTTTTTGCTGCCCCTCTAAATTTGCCTCCCTAGGCAGCTGCCTAGTTTGCCTAGGCCTTCCTCCGGGCCTGGAATTGAGTATTTGTCTGGTTTGAACTTGTTTTAGGTGTACCGCAAACAGAAACATCAGGGAAATGTTTTTTTTGGGTTGGGAAGTTTTTGAACTTCCCATCACTGCCCCACCTCTGCACTGGAGTCCTCCTGCCCAGACCTCACTGCAGTCTAGCCTTGCCTTGAAAACGCTTCATTATAACATATTATGAGTGCCCACTAGAGGGAGCTGTTCTTCTTCCGCTGTAATGGTGTAAAAGCTTATAGTCTGGTTTCACACACCCACTAGTTAGGACTACCTAAGTTTAAAGAATCACGGTCTGTGAAGAGAGGCGTACATGTTTAAATGATTAACAAACAAAAAAATCCTAAATTCAAATCTATGTCAAATTTAAAATAGCTACAAAAGTAAACTATACATAGGACTATAAATACTAAATCAAGTCTA
The DNA here is from genome assembly GCF_902713425.1 of Acipenser ruthenus. Taxonomy (NCBI): domain Eukaryota; kingdom Metazoa; phylum Chordata; class Actinopteri; order Acipenseriformes; family Acipenseridae; genus Acipenser; species Acipenser ruthenus. The sequence continues at coordinate 4,073,096 of NC_081191.1, forward strand.
CTTCTTAATTCAAATGTGTGTAAATGTCCGTGTAAACCTTTTGAACATAGACTTACAGCCTTAGAATGAAAACTGCACACTATGCTATCTGTATTAATATTTAATACCCACAATATTGTAGGACACACATATTAAGTTTCATCTAACTTTTCTTGTATATGTGCTATAGTTCAAACAAAGCCATCAATGCAGGACCAGCTGCAGGACCAGCATTGTTTGCTTAGCGAAAAATACAAGCACAAGCATAGTATGTGTTACAAAAAAGGAATATAAAAGAAACCCTGAGAGGTGCAGTATGGGGTTATATATATATATAATCTCACAGTCTCATTCACTCATTCAAACGGGTCTCCCTCACTGCTAGTTCAGACGAGTCTCATTCACTGCTAGTTCAGACGAGTCTCATTCACTGCTAGTTCAGACGAGTCTTGCTGTGCTAGTTCAGACGAGTCTCACTCATTTTGATAAATATGTCGAGCAATGTCTCCATATGTGCATCAGGTGTGGACCTTGAGCTCCTCTCAGCAGACTGCTTCTCTATGTTCCTAATTTTCAACGTCATTGAAGAAATGCTCATGCACAGTTTCAGAAGAGAGGTTAGGGTAGTCCACATTGTATCTGACTTTATATAGTTTTATGTAGTTACACAAAAATAATTCATGTGTACCCCAGTTATCAATCCAGATTCCAAGAAAAGCAGCCACTTCTCAGGCTGCCTTGCTCATAATCATGCATGCCTTGGTCACCTCGTTACAAAAGGGAAGAGTGTTCTAGAAAGAGTGCAAAGAAGAGCAACCAGAATTATCCCGGCTTTAAAAGGCATGTCCTATGCAGACAGGCTAAAAGAATTGAATCTATTCAGTCTTGAACAAAGAAGACTACGCGGCGATCTGATTCAAACATTCAAAATCCTAAAAGGTATAGACAATGTCGACCCAGGGGACTTCTTTGACATGAAAAAAGAAAAAATGCTTTTTAAGATTGTGGGTCAGACTACTTGAACTGTAACCACGAGTAATGCAATGTGTTTGCACCGTGTAAATAGCAAATAATAAGCCTACAAACAGGAGTTTTAAGTAGTTTAATAAGATATAAGCAGAACAAAATATCCCAGGACAGAAATGTATAGGCTACTTGAGTCATCGGAACAGATTGCAGTCGTAAACTTCCGGTACGACTATTTTTGTAGTCGGAGTTGCAGTGTATGTCTGTACTGGGTGGTGATAGTCCTGGCGGCTAATAGTTTATTTATTTATTTTTTTAAATGAAAAAACAGACATCGATGGCGACAGAGAACCAACAAGGAGCTTCTTCAGTTGTTGCTCGATATTATACTCGTTGGTATAAAACAGGTAGGTACTGCCGTCGTTAGCAAGAAGAGAAAATATATGCAGTTGAGAAAGTAGAAAGAACTGCGAACTCCAGCAAAGCAATGAAGTTTAACGTCGCAAAGCTCCCTGACGTTTTTGTCGTGTGGGGTGTATAATCACTGTGTACAGTTAAAGACTGCCTAAATAATAATAACAACTTAAATATAATTTCAACTCTGATTTACAAATAAGTTAGTGCTTGCTATCAATGTGAAAAACGAAAGTCATCACTAAAACTTCGTTGTTTCAGAATATGGCTTTTAAACTTATTAATTTATCATTCACCCCTACAGTACAAGATTAGATAATACAGAAGTTCTAGCATACTCAATGAACTTTTCTTTTATACAGATTTGAAGAGTAAGCCCGGTGAAGACCACTGTGTCCTGCAGCATTCTAATAGGTATCATTACAAATAAAACGGGTCCTCTAAACTGGAAGCTATTTTCTACAACCCCTTGGAGAATTAACATGCATTTAAAACGGTATTATTTGCTGTCCAGTACTATGTCCTACTGTTTCTGGTGAAACTATAAAAACAAACGGGTACTCAGCTAATCACTTTAGTTGTGAAAGAATCGGCGATTGTCAAGAATATATATATTTTCGTATTTTGTATGCATTTGCAATTGTGAATTATAAACTTTAGGGCTACCCACAATATAACATAATTTCCTAAAACATGCGTGCCATTTTGTCTTGTTTGACCCTTTGTAACTGCCCATTTGTAGATCATGCATTGTCATACATTTTATCTTTCCCGCTAATATTTGTTTCATTTGTAAACTGGCCTTCAAAGTACATTACATTTTTGTTATATCCTATTTTAAACTTCTATGTATTTGAATTAATTTGCTTTACTTAAACTGCGCTTATGGTAGCAAAGTGCATTTCTAAATGTGAAAATAAGACCCCCATTGCTTAGCAATTTGAGCCATTCCTGGTTTCATTATGAGTTTAATAAGACACACCTATATTGGCTGATCAAGGTGGTATTAAGACCTGGAATGGGTGAAACTGCTGTACAAAAGGAGTCTTATTTCCATCCCTGGTCCTGAAACAAATGTGAGTGGGGTACTATTGAAACAGAAAGAAGACATTGATTACCAAGAAATTGATCCTTTAAAATATTACTTAGAAAAGGAAGATTGAATTTAAGTCTGAGCTGTATTAGATTGACCATTTGCTGCATGGTTTTAATACATGTTTATACAGTAGATATGGAATAGATGGATTATTTTCCCCCTAACCATGTGTTCTATTTTTAATGCTCTGTAGTTCAGGCTCATCTGCAGAAGCCGAACTATCAGCCATGATTTCATTTGTGGTAGGACTAACATACAGTTGTAACATGGACTATATCTTGTGAGAGTTCTATTCTGTTTGATTGTTGATTGCAACAGTTTACTTATGTTAATGATTTTGTTAGACATCAAATATGAACCAATCAAAGTAATTAATTGATTAAAAAGTTGGTTTGCCATTTGTTTGGATGAATGTTTTCCCCAGCACAATATCTCTATTTTTGTTTTTGTTAGATTTGAAACAATATGTTATCTTCTACTTCCACAGATGGGTGTGGTTTAATAGTTGGGTTGTTGATTGAGTGGGTTTGAGTGTCGGATTACCTACTGTGGATTAAAGAAAGAATAGGAAAAGACTATCAATCATCAAGTCCTTGTCAAAAATAGATTTATTCGGTACACGATAAACGCTCATTGTACAGTTTTACAGTAAATTGTATTTCCTGAAAAAAAAAAACAGAATACAAAATAATTTAGAACACTTCTTACACAGCATTCAGAAATAAGAAAGCTACCTGTGAAATATCTTAAATATGCTTCTTTCATTGCTACAAGTACTAACTAAACGGATGAATTTACAATTAAAATACTATATAAGTACAATTAGCACGATATAATAGGACACATTTTGATAATAAAAGCCTCTCTATTGTTTTTATTTAAATCCTCCCACCCCTAAATAAATCATGACATTCTTTTTTGATCTTATTCTTATCTCATTTGTTTGTCTGTAAGAACCAGTTAATGGATTGAAGGGTGAAGAGGACGGCACCCTTGCTCATGAAGTACAGAATCACTGACATCTTTAAAGCTGTTACTACAAATTGCTGCTTATTTTGGCTCCACAGAATTTGTGTCATCACACTTGCAGAATCGCATCCCGTTTTACAAAAAGGAAGACAAATCAAGAGCATAAATTACCAGATCAGTGCCAACTGCAGCAGGCTACAAAACAAGGTTTCTGGGAAGTCGAAGCGGGTAGGATACAGATTCACTGTCAGGTTATTGTGAAGCACCCCTGTGAGGACAGCTTGTATGTGTGAACCTTTTTCAATGTCTCAAAAACCACATTTGAGGCAGTGACTTTATATTCCCATGGATATACCATATAAACCCTGCCTGGCCATGACATTATTATTCTTCCTATTCTAATTTCTAGTGCCGTTAACTTTTGTCAAATTTTCTGCTTCTGTTACAGTATCTTGCTTCAGTCTTGTCTAATGTTTTAACTCTTAACAGTGTTCCAAAAGGCGTTAGAAAAGTCTAGCATGTTACATGTTTTGCAGATTGAGCAGTACTACAATGCCTTGTTTTTAATCATCCGTTTAGGGTGGACAGTTCCTTACAGAGCTCGCACCCCTGTGTAGAATAACATGCATGGATGGAGAGGAATATACTGTTTTTAGGTAAGACCTGCAGAATTTAACCATTTTGAGAACTAATAGTTAGCACTTTGCATTTGTAAGTTGTAAAACAAACAAACCAAAAAATAATCTGCAATTATGACACTTAAATTAAAGGTGGCATATAGGGTGGTGTGTTAAGGGCAAGAAAAGAAAAACATATGAAGATAAATACTATCTTTTTTTTTCCCCCCCAGTTGTATCAGAGGACGCCTGTTAGAAGTCAATGAGGACATTCTTATGAATCCTAGTCTATTACAGGAAAAGGTAAATGCATGAAATCTTAGATAACTTACCATATTTGTTTGTTTCCAAATGGTATGAGGTTTGAGCCATTCTTAAGGCAGTTGATAAAGGCTAACAAAAAAGGTGTGTGCCTGCATGTATTTTATATGTTAATGTTATACACCATATGCAGATTGAGCAGTACTACAATGCCTTGTTTTTAATCATCCGTTTAGGGTGATTAAAAACAAGGGCAGCAGTGTGGAGTAGTGGTTAGGGCTCTGGACTCTTGACCGGAGGATCGTGTGTTCAATCCCCAGTGGGGACACTGCTGCTGTACCCTTGAGCAAGGTACTTTACCTAGATTGCTCCAGTAAAAAAAAAAAAAAAAAAAAAAACAACCCAACTGTATAAATGGGTAATTGTATGTAAAAAAAATAATGTGATATCTTGTAACAATTGTAAGTCGCCCTGGATAAGGGCGTCTGCTAAGAAATAAAATAAATAATAAATATACATGGAAAGTCTGATCGGTCATGGAGAACCATTATGTATTCTGTTGATACTTTTATTAGTTTAATTTAAAAGACAGATTCATGTACAAATGGTGGAATCAGGAATTTGCATTCCCAGCAAGGGATAATAATGTATGTGGCTTTTACCTACAATAAATAATACTAGTTTTTAATCTCTTCTTTTTTGACTCACCAGCCATCCACAGAAGGCTACATTGCGGTTGTGTTGCCTAAATTTGAAGAAAGTAAAAGTGTAACCCAGGGACTGCTGACCCAGACAGAGTATGAAGATATTCTTTCTAAAAGAAGGAGCACAACCCCTGAGCCATGCTCATGAAGGGACAGCAGGCTGGGCTGCCTGTCTTTCACAGCTGGAGAAGTACTAGGAGCTACGTGTAGAGCAAATAGCTCCTGGTTGTTTACTGGCTTTAACAACAGAGCCTTTAAAGGCTAGTATTGTAGTAAGGACTAAACAAGGAGAGGCACTGGGGTTTATTCAGTTGGTGTAAATACTGGTATTGTTTGAGTTTAAATGTCTTGGTACACAGAGAGCCCTATTCTGTTGAAGTGGCTGTATTCAGATCCACCACTGTCTTTGAAAGAAGTTGTGGATTTGTATGTTATCGTAAAAGTTATTTTGATTGGCGTCTGGCAACCACAATTGGTGTGAAAAGCTGTTCTTTGTTTCAGTTTAAGAAAGCAGGCAACACTTGGTTTGAGGATTAATGAATTAAGAGTTTTATTTGAAAAATATAATTTTACAGGTTAATTGTTAGAGAAATGTAAAAAAAAAAAATCTGTCTTTACAGGAAAAATAAATATAAGTCCTCTACGCTACCATCGCGTTCAGTAGTTTATCCATGCTTTTCATATTCTACCCAGTCACATAGTACCAAATCAGCAGCCCCAGTGATGTTTTCATGATCAGTAAGCTAAAGCTCCTTTGGCTTGGGTAGGAGATCATTAACCCTCTCATTATTTGGCTGTCATTTTCAGGGCTTATACAGTACAACGTCGCATATCCGACCCCCTGTGGACTGGGGTATAGGCGGATATGTGAAAAAGTCAGTTTTGCGAACATCTATAGAAGCATTTACGCATCCATTAATAGGTTAGTGAACAAAAACATGCAAACTGCTTTAAACATGGGGACATTTTTTCTTTAAAAGTAAGCAAGCGTAAACGAGATTAATTAGGCTACAAATACAGTGTTGCTAGGTGGTTTGCTGTAAGCCATCTCCATGAAAAGCTTTAAAAAAAAAAAAAAAAAAAAAAAAAACAGTAAATGTACATTAACCTGCACCTAATGTCTTCTTTATTAACTCTAGAAGTCCCTGCCTCCCTGGTTCTGCTTTCTTAACATCTATCACGGTACTTTGCACTCTTGATATTGCCAACAGCTGATAAGCAGCTCGGTTTGAATACTGCTTCGGCTATTTTAAACAAACGGCCGGTAAGCATTGTGTTTATGAAGCTCGCTTTGCTTAATTCAAGTAGCCTACTTTTAATATTTATTTATTTAGCGAGGCGGTTAATTGATCAGGGCGGTTATGTGATGGTCGGATATGTGACGTTCCTCTGTTATTTATCATTTTGAAATTCTCAGCACAACAGAAATACACAGTATTTATAGATGTCATCACAAGGTTGCAAACAACCCTATGGTATTAAAAGTTGACAATATAATTTTCCTTAGGTGGTGAGATGTAGGGGTTTATTTTAATTAGAAAATAGTTGCTTGACCTAGTTCCAAGAATAAAATCAGAATAGCATTTAATCTCTCTTCTATATACAGTACTTCACAATACAGGGTCAGACCTACATAAGAAAGTCTTAAAGGTGTGTTTTTGATTTTTGTATACAAGTTATTCAACAATAAAAGGATTAATAGTTCAGTGCTCATATATGTTTTAGATTACAGAGAGAATTGTCTTTTTCTTCTTTCTTAAAACAGCAGTGGTTCACTACATACAATATGTCTGACATCTCCAGTTTCTGTGCTTATACAGCCAGTCTATAGCAGCTTCTTTGGATCTGTAGTTTTGTTAAGACTTTCACCCAGGTATTTGTCAGATTAAACATTTAAGCGCAAAATAGCAGTTTGTAGATTGTATCAAAACATCATTTAAACTCCACTGGTTTCAATGTGATTACTTCAAGTACCATACAATGTTTTACAGCAGTTCCCAAACAAAGACCTTCAGTGGGGGCGTCGCCTGGCTCTTTATTGTACTGTCTCTATAAAATTAGATGCCACTGAATTTAGAATCTAAAGTGAATTAACAATTTTGTAAATCAGCCAGCTCAGTGAATACGCTATATGTTTTGTTAAACAAACAAACAAAAGCAGCTAACAGTACACAGTAATACAAGTTAAAGCAAGCTGCAAATAAGTTATATTATCAGAAATGTAAATGGCTTGTTATTCTGCACAGAGGTCTATGGGCCTGTATTACCAACTTCCAGCAATTTACAGTAGCAAAGGTAATCGTTTATAACAAAATATGGGGCAATATATGTTGCTATTAGCCTTACTTAATCCTTTTAAAGCCCCTTCTCCCCAACCAAATACCCATTATAGTCAGTTACTAACAACAATTAGTTGCACTGCGCTTTGCAAATACTCTTTAAAAATTAATAATTTTAAACACTATTTTGTACAAGTAGTATAAGGTATGTGTAACTATATGAGATACTAAGTAATTGAACCAAAAAAGCATGAAGTTTGGGAACCGCTGACCCATTAGAGATAACACACAGCAATACTGATTAAAAGGATAGCACTGCCAGTTCAAGGTGATCTGTTTATCCATGTGACTGGGGTGGTGTCAGGGATGCTCTTGTTAAGGATTCCAGTACACGTCACAACAGAAAGGAGGGTCCTTCTGTCCTATGCAGGTGTGCTGCTACTTGCTCTCCAGGAAGGTGAGGTTTGCCATGTGGTGCTCCAGAGATTTCACTCCAAAGCCATTGCCATTCTTTCCACTGAGACCGTCTTCATGAACCGGGGTCTGGAGTGGAGTCTCTCTCCAGCTCTGGGGGGATCCCAAGCTGCTCTGCTCACACTTGTACTGTAAAAAAAAGTTTTCAAGATAGGCATTTGAAGGACTTGTTAACATCACTTACTATGAGCAGATCTGAACCACATTAGAGGCCCTTCCCACGTGACACATTTTCAGCCTGAACCTCAGTATGTGTTCTTAAGCACAAGTTAAATTCAGCAGACATACAGTAGCAGTTACATATTTCATCAGAAATAAATCATTCAGATCTTTAATTTATACAAACTTGGATTCATAACCCTCTAGTGGCCCTGGTGGTAATTAAATATAAACACATGATATCGATACAAGTGCAACAGAGTTCAGACAAACAGTATTCCATCAATAATCTCAATCTCTGCATGTGTGTTGCCTTTCTTCAAGATGTCATTTACTTTTGTTTCTTCAGGTAGCTATCCACAGGTAGCAAACTTTTTTTTTTTTTGCATGTGGTGTTAGAGTATCTAGCAGTCTTAATGGCTATACCCTAGTTTTCTCATTAGGTTCAGTCCTGTAGAGAGTAGTTGCTCTATTTTAATCATTTAAGTTGGCAGAAGTTTCTATCAAGGCTTGACCACAGCTTCCCTCTCTGATTGCAAGCTCGCAACCTAGTACAATGCAATAGAATACAAAGGTCTGAGCTGGCCTAGCAGTGCCAGGTGATGACAGGCAGGTATCGTTAGTGGCTGTGCTTAGCCATTCTGTGGCATATCAAGGTCAATGATTAAAAACCTAAATGGTTATTTAATTTACTCTATCAATGCAGTATTGTACATAGAAATAGCAGGAGACAAATATGCTTGCACTTAAACCAAAGAAACTTACTTCAGAATTCTAGTAGCAGTGTCACCAGTCACTGCTAATGCCTGTGTTTGAATCTTACCTTTTTGATTAGTTTATTGCAAAGAGGAAGAATATAGACAACTACTGTCAAGATACTTTTGGTATTCTGAATAGATGAATCCACCTGCAAGACAATCAAGTATTTAAATTCACATTTTACTTTACATTTCTAACAAAGACACTTTCTTTAAAATAAAAAATAAAAGTTGTACACATTATTATCATATTTAAAAAATACACAATGCAATCCCAACAATAAAATAACCTAATTTCAAATAAACCTTCCAAATTCATACTTTTAGTTCTTAAAAATCTGTCATGCATTACAACGCACCACTTTACAAATGCTTCCATTAGCAGATTCAGCTGCTGTTTCATTTCCTCTGCGGCTTCTATGGACAAACTAATCAGTCAGTATCTAGCCCTAAATCCAGTTAGTGTCAAGTATGAGATGGAAACAAGATCGATAGAAAGTACCAGAGGGCAGTGTTGGTATATAAACGTTATCAAACGAGGTTTCCCAGATATCTGACAAGCAATCTAATTCATTGAGTCCAACATCCACAATTGAATTAGACTGCATTTATAAACTAGCCCTCAGTTACAAAGCTGCAGACACATAGATCTGCTTCTCGTAGCAATCAAGATAATTTGAAAATTAAATGTCAACCCAATTTAAAAATTCACAGTGAAAGTGTTTTAAACCAACATGAGGAGATGGGGAAATAATCTTATTTTGATGTTACCCAATGCAATTTGTATTCCCCACTAGGGGTGCTAGGTTCAGTTTAATTTAATACATTTTTAAACTTTTAAAAATACATAGTTTAAACGTTAAAATAAAAACATTTTGAAAAGACGCTGTTTAAGGAGGGGGGGGGGGGGGGGGGGGGGTAGTATGCGATCCAATGACAATGATGCCATGTGACAAAGGAAGGAAGTAATAAAAAAGAAACCAAAAAAAACAAAAAAAACTGGGTAGCCGTTATTTGCAGACACACGCTTCTTAATATTTCACCTGCGCATTTTTTACAAAGTTTAGACGATTAAGCAAATTAAAAACACTTTACTTGACGTTTAAACTCTAAATGATTTGCACCCCTATTCCACACTTGGGGTGTATCAGTAACACAGCGTACTGGGGGTAGATCCAGCCTGTCTGTCTCACTCTATCCAATTGGAATGAAATGTTCTTTAAACACAAGATATTGAGAGGATGACAATCTGTGGACTACAGTTGGGGTTTAATTCCGTTTTTCAATTCTAATTCCTTTTTAAAATCTATTCCATGTCCATTACCATTTCCCTTTTAATCAATTCCAACACATCATTGATCAAAATTGCAAATAACAGCATTCTGTTAAAACAAGCTTCTCAAAGTGGTAACAAATTACTTAAATTGAATTAAACTGGCTTCAAACAAAAGCAGTTGAACAATCACAACAATGATTATGACTCGGAAATATTAATTCCAATTTCTTTGAAGGAATTGGAATTGGGAATTGATTTTAAAATGGAACTACAACTGAAAAACAAGCATTGACCCCGACCTTCTGTGTGGATATACTGAAGCACGTTTAGGTATGGCAGGTCTGATTTGTATTTTCAGTGTTCACGCAAGTGCCTTTTTTCAGTCCAAGAAAAATACAAAAATCCTCTGAATTGATTTTAATAGAGGAGTACCTTGAGGAAAGTCGAATTTTTGCCTTGCACAGGCATTCTAGCTGTTATCTGCAGTTGCTGACACAAGGCTTCCAGCTTCTCTGTCTCTGCTGTAAAGATGGCTTTCTCATCATCTCCCAGCTGAAGGACAAGTGTACACAAATGTGCAAAATGATTAGAATACCAGCAGTTTTAACCAGCAAATCATTTTGTAACTGCACAGTTTCAACAAAAATATACCAAACACAATCCAATCACATGCACACTTACAGGCAAATCCAGAGGTGAAGCAGCATGTTTACAAGGGTGCCCTAGGAGAACCCACTACAGCACCACATACTGTGTTAGGTATACACAATCATGAAAGCATTACTGAAACTATACAGTGAATACAAATAAACCCGCCCTCCTTATGCAATGTCATTTGAAAAGAACCTATGGTCAAATTATTGATAAGGCCAAAGGTTAAAACAATGTGGCAGTGTTACTGGACAACCCCTTTGAACTTGACAGAGGTGACCCTACTGTAGAATACAGCTCTGTATCAACAATGAAGACAAGATCTCAAAATGCGCAGCCTCCATCTTTTTGTTTCCTGCCACAAAGATTTCATTTTCTTTGCACGATACCCACAATCAAACAACCTAGAGAACCACAGAATACAGGCGTGTACACATGTATATTTGGTTACAGGTCAAAGCAAAGGGTACTGTTACATTTTATTACCATACTAAAACAAATGAAGTAAGCTACTGAAATGGTTTATTAGAAGCTGTTGAAAAAGCAGCAATGAAGGCATGTTTATTAAAACACAGGGTTGCTAAAATACCAAAACATTATGACGAATGAAGGAATTTAAAATTACATTTACACAGAAACAGGCTACTGTTGCATTAAAGCGTTTCAATTTGTATCACCCACACTGCATATTTTCATAGTCTGACTCCCCGATACCATTAATTTCTCACTCCTCACATTTGTTACAAAATACATTTGGCTTAACCAGCCATTAATCTATGTCAAGAACAGGTATTTAATTAAACATTGCTTGAAGGGCTTGAGCTGAACTCCATATTCACCATGTCTGGCTTGGAAAAATGTAACTAAACAAAAAACAATTTTGTCTGGGTCGTGGTTTCAATTTTCATTTATTATCGTACCTGAGCTGAGAAAGCCTGGAGTGAAGAAAATAATTTGAAGCCCTCTTCGGCAAACACCTGTAGAATACACAAACAAATGAACAAGCTTGAACACATCTAGATAATGTATTCAGTGCGTTCTGTACTTCTGTTTGTACTGCAGCCACCTGGCATCCCATGTGGAACAGTGGTATTGAAGCCCATTGATTTTAGCCCGTACAAACACCCTCAACAAAAAAACAAAGAAACATTTTGGATTCACAGTGAAGTCAATTCGTTTAAGAAACTGATGCATCTGTCTGCAGTTTGACTGAATGGCCACTCAATTCTAAAACAAATAATAATAATAATAATAATGTTTTAAATCATACACCAAACACAATTTGACATCCATGGCACTTTTTTGTATTTTTATTTTATTTAGCAATTATTTTACAGGGTTTAAAATTTACTGACACTGACAGGCTGGATCTGATCCTCCAGAAGCAGCCACCTGTATAAATATTAACATCTTTCTTGGCTTAAAAAAATTATACCAACGTTTCGGTATGTTTAACATGCCTTCGTCAGGGTAAAGTGCGTTCAAAAACAAACATTGGCGGTATTTATAGGCTTTTGATGCCACGGTAACCACACATTTATTTATCTTTAGCTAATGATGTAACGATCTACTGTTCCTTTCTATTTAAACCTCCAGGCCTCATGGTATCTACTCTATTTATACATTTATTTTCTTCCCTTAATGTCCCTTAATGTATCTATGATCCCTTTATGTTTACTGTGAACTAAAATGCCAGCCAAATTAGCATCCCTTCGAAAAGCTGCGATTGGTGTTTTCGGAAATATATCTCCTGAATAATAAAGTATACGCAAATGCTTCCAAACACTTTTTGAAATGTCGGGTAATAATTTAGAATATGTAATTATTAATGGTACTCTCTTAACCCTCTCTTCACTTTTCTTATAATCAAGTAGTTCATTCATATTGTTTGTAGTCATTTTCATCAGAACAGATTATTTTTATCCTTATACCCAGTACTTTAGGAATTGCTCGTTTCGTATGGATAGGATGTGCAGATGACATATGTAGATGTATATCAGAAGATTTATTTGAGACAGCCTGACACAATGTTAAAATGACACCTTCTGTGTGAAACCAGGTTGAATGTGCTTCAAAAAATGTCCACAGCAAATGGCTAGCGTCCCAGGTGTAAAAACACAGTATGATGCAGCGTTCCTGTTTAGAAAGACACATGATTGTTAGCCCTTTTAAATGACATATTGATCTGTGCTCTTTCTGGGAGTGAAGCTCATTGTTTTTAATGATGCCTCTGACAGAGTGCATTATAAATGCTGTAAGACTCCATGTGTACCTCTGCTTGGTGAAACAAATCCTGGGTTGTCTTCAGGAGGCCCTCCCCTCTAAAATCAAAAGACAAAATGCAAGTGTTAGGCATCTTTTTCACTGCAGTATAGCTGGCAGTTATTGAAAATCAATAATGAAAAATACAATACAAACACAAATAAAAAAAAAAGAAAAAATACAATACAAACACACATTTAAAAAAAGAAAAAAAAACTGCTTCAGACTGGAAACCACATTAATCTCGACAACATCCTTAATAATTGAGGAGCGAAAACACCAACGTACTGCAAGCTAACACATCTTAAATCTACCCTCAGTGTGCCTCTCCCTTGAGGCACCCTCCGGGACCTTGTGGAGCCTGTGAGCTGGGCAAAATGGTGGCATGACGTGGTGTTAGGTACAGACCCTAATAAAGTGTATATCCTCTTCAGTTTAGTTTTTTTTCCCCCTAAATGCAACAATCCCCCCATGACTGCATTTCTGGCCCCTGGGCTTGAAAGGGACAAAAAGGTTGATGGCTGGTAGGCGGGCATTTTTCTACATTTTTTTAAATGAATTTTCCTGAGAGACGGCAGGTTTACCTGGTGAATAGGTACATGGAGTATGCCATGCTGGACATGCCCTGCCCCTGCCGGGCAATCTCATGCTCCTGGTCCTCCCACTTCTCACTCTCAGAGTCCAGGTCGGACGTCAGCAGCCGTAACTCCAGACCCACTTTAGCTATAGCTGTCTGCTCCTGAAACACACAGCGGCACCAGTTTATACTTAAAATGTGTTGCAAAATGACATGAATAAATAATACACACACACACACATATATATAAAAATATATATAAAAGAGAGCATACCTCTGAGTCAAGTTTGACTGGTTTTATTGTCTTCAGATTAGCTGAGAGCTTCTACGGGGGAAAAAAGTGTCCTGTTAAACTTTTACACTTTGTGTAGATCAAAGACGTGGGCTTGTGTTTTTTTTATATTTAAAAAAGTTAATACCATGACACTTCAGGAGTGTGTATAGTATACTGCAATGCTGCTTGAAATGAGTTGAGTTCAGAACATTTTAGAACTGTTAAGCTATTAAATCAATCAATATTTACATACATCTTATAATCTAACAAAAGTGTATGCCAATCAGAAGCTCGTGATTTCACTTACCCCTGGTCTAGGCAATGAAAGGTAGGTTCTCTTCTCTCCTGGAAGCAAAAACAGAATCATTACGGACCTTTACAAAAACAGGATCATTACGGACCTTTACAAAAACAGGATCATTACGGACCTTTACAAAAACTGGATCATTACGGACCTTTACAAAAACTGGATCATTACGGACCTTTACAAAAACTGGATCATTACGGACCTTTACAAAAACTGGATCATTACGGACCTTTACAAAAACTGGATCATTACGGACCTTTACAAAAACTGGCAGTTGTATCTTCCAGACGGAATTAGGTATAGTGGTCTGTATTGAATATTTTAAAACTATGGGTATACTCTGTGGCTGAACAGCAGCTTTTCAGATCCTTGAAATATACATCACTGAGTCACAGCGCGAAAAAGGGACATGTTCTTCCAGTACAGCAACCCGGCCATGAAACACCAGGAAACTGTCTGGGTTATATCATTTTCATTAAAGACTTTTTATACTGTTCCAATGTACTTTTAGAAAGGAATGTGGAAACCAAGGTCATCAGTGCCTACTCCACTGACCTGACTCCTAACCAAGGTCATCAATGCCTACTCCACTGACCTGACTTCTAACCAAGGTCATCAGTGCCTACTCCACTGACCTGACTCCTAACCAAGGTCATCAGTGCCTACTCCACTGACCTGACTCCTAACCAAGGTCATCAGTGCCTACTCCACTGACCTGACTCCTAACCAAGGTCATCAGTGCCTACTCCACTGACCTGACTCCTAACCAAGGTCATCAGTGCCTACTCCACTGACCAAACACCTAAACAAGGTCACCAGTGCCTACTCCACTGACCTGACTCCTAACCAAGGTCATCAGAGCCTATTCCACTGACCTGACTCCTATTAACAGCCTAGCTCTTTCATAAACAGATCAGATTCGTCGTATTTTAGATAAGGACTGATGGTCCACATATAAAACAGGAATCAGTTGTTTTACTCATTTCTGAATCAGTTACAATATAAGTAGTAATATACTAGAGCTTATTCAGTGTGGAACACGCTTCTTTAAAAAAATCCTTAGTGGTTTGTAATTTTCAGAAGTCTCTTCTAAAACTCCATCCCTTGATTTTCACTTGACCTAGCAAAACTCCCATAGTAAAAAAAAAAAATAATAAAAAAACATTTCTCGTGGACAAACCATCATATGCCAACATGCTTGGTTTTGGTCCAGGTTTAAATGTATGTTGTCCTGGCTGTCAATGTATTTGTCATAATCCATGTTGTTTAATGGGCTTTTTTTTCAAATCGAGGTCTATATTTTGTAGATGCGTTTCTTAGGTTCATTGACGTTCATCCTCACATTCCTCTCAGGAAACTGCCTTCATGACATCAATTACAGAAGTTTACATTCAAGGTAACATCAGGAGAAAGTCAAGGGTTAGGCTTTATAAAATGATAGATCTTTACTTGGAGTTTGACTTGGATCGTACAGTGTTGGGTTCAGCTTGAAAATGCCAAGTTTGACAGCAACCTGACCCATGTATGTTGTACAAAGTAAGAACACAGCCGTCAGGGAAACCCTGATTGCTGTAGCAGCTCAGTTTTAAAGCTTTTCCTGGCCAGTCTCCACACAACAACATTGAGAGGGCTACAGTATGTAAGACAGATGGGATAGAAAACATGAAAAAAAAAAACCAGAGTAAGATTCGTACCTCGTCGGCCTTCAAACAAATCAATGATTTCCCTCAGCAGAATGGACATGTCGTTCAGCTGCGACTCCCAAGCTTCACAAAAAACATCCAGGTTCTCTTTCGCGATTTTGCTTGAAGGGTGCAGGGCCAGTGTCTGTGCAGCAGAAATGATCTGTAGATAAAAAAAAAAAACTTATAAAGGCCAGCAGGTGGCACTAAGCCCTAAGTAAAAATCCCATTGCAAATGAAAGGTAAAAAAAAAAAAAAACACCACCAATACATGCTTCATTCTCACAACTTACTGTTGTCCCGTAGACTACCTTAATTGTTGCACATTTCTTTTTATATACTATCACACTGCTTTCTGTTTCAACAGTGGGGGCAATTGATCAGGACTTGCAGCAATATTATGTACCAAGTCAGTGGAATGGAGGGGGTCACTAGAGTTGCTTTGAGGGCAATCCCTCCAGTGGAATGAGAACTAAAGATGAAGGTTATATATATTTTTTTATATACTGTATCAAATCCTTGGAGATGCACCACGATTGGTGCTAAGAAGTTTTGAATGCTTCTCACTATGACAATTCAGAATACCCCCTCCAAATCCACAAACGTCTTACAATGAACAAACTTGACAATTGAGTATGTTTTATAAGACGCAGGGAGATCTGTCAGCAGAAGGAGCTGTTTTAATAAAGACAGAAATGCTGTGTAGCCATCAGGTCTACTGAACCATGCCTGCTGTGCAAGTGTCTGGTGCACTTAACAATCTATTACAGTAAATTAAACACTTCTCAGAGGCTCCATGAAGTAACCATTAAACTGTGCTTATATCAGGAGCACTTAACTATTAAACACATCTTTTGCCTTCACTGGAAACACACTGCACTATTTATTCTAGTGGATTATATTTATGTGATACTCATCCAACACTTAATGTATAACAGTTCGGCACATTATGATATTCATTATGTTTGAAATAAACTCTTTTTTTCTACTGAAGCTTGCCAGGTGAACATTCTTGCTCCGTTGGGTGTTCTGAATTCCACTGGACTTAGTTCTGCAACTGCACTGTTCTTTTTTATTCTCTGGATGAATTTCAAGTCTTTTCAGAATGTTTTAAAACAACATAAAAAGACTGTTTCAGCCAAGTGACTCACACGTCATAAGAATAATTACATTTGTAGTCTTAATATAAGCAGTAATGCCCCAGGATGTAGGCTTTTGGGGCTTTTCTATGAAATAATACCCTAACCTGCTAACCATCCTCCAGCAAAATCAATACCAAATGATAATGCTTTCTGTGTTATTGTGCAAAAAAAGATCAAGGCGATTGATGCTTATGTGACAAGACGGTGTCTTTTATTATTAGGACTGATCATTAACCAGAGCACTGGCCTGTAAAAAGGAAACGACTTGCAATGTCCTGTGGAGGTTTGAGATTGATTAAAAAGATTCTGATTGATGCACAAACCTTTCGCTCAATCTATTAACAGAATAGTCATTATGTCTTTTGTGTGTTTTTTTCAGCTGCTTTTTGCAAAAGCATCCAAATTGTTTGAACTCACAATTAATCGAGTGTCCCTTCCCTAGCTTTAGGAAAAAGTATACGAATGAGTCGATTTCCTTCTCATTAGAGCATGAAAATGTATTACTGTGTATTACAGCATATATAGAGCAATATTGTACATTGTACAAGACTGTAACTCCATCTCAGGGTTCTGGTGACAATGAGACGGTTGTTTTTCAGTTAAAAAAAACAACCCAGAAGCCTGCTGTTTTACCATTAATCGCATTTCCTGTATTTTCACTCACATGGTCTGACAATCTGGAGACAGTTTACAAGTTAATGATACAACACTGGGTCCTGTTAGCAGATCTTCTGGCAGGGTTAGCAAGGTCAGTTACCAATTGCCACATCAGGCACTTCATTATGTTAGGCTTCTTGACACTGCTGCATTTGTATACAAGTCCAAGTCCTAATTGTTTTACACAAACATGTTTTTGCAGACTACCCCCTGCTATTTCCTAAAGCCTCAAGCAGCGATGGCTCATGGACAACAGAACAAACTGTTATCTGTCTCGCTCTCTGGTGACTAGGGTTTCAATTGACATGATTATATTCCCAGAAAGAATCCTCTTCACATTCGTTTGGATGGACGAAAGGAACTATTGTAGAATTTGGCATTAAAAAAACAAGGGAAAAAAAAAAATCATCAGTTTTCTACGAAGGGAAACTTCAGCAGCCTCAGCTGATTGCTTTGTATTTTTTTAGGTCTTTACTCATTGCCCAGTTTCATGCAGAGTACAGTAATTGTAATACTAGTGCAGTAGACCTTGTTTGTTATTATCTTACCTACACATTAAAGCATGGCTATTTTTCAAGGGCAGGGAATTAATGAGGACTGTACACAGTAAACTATAGAAGCACTGTCTGTACTAAGATGAAGTGATACAGAATGTATTCATTTCTACAAAAACAAATAGACTGCATGTATGCTAATGTTAAGGTTTTAAAATGTACATAGATCCTTTGTTGAAAGAAGGCTTGTGTGTAAAACTACAATATGACTGCTGTGAGATATACAGTACTGTGGTAGTATTGACACCACACTGGATACTTAGACAAGCAAGACAGCTGTAATAAAAACAAACTGAAGCTTGCTACAGCAATACATGCTTGATGTTTACCTGTGGTCCAATCACTTGAAAGGTGTCTTCTGCATGGATGCAGGTTATCTCCAGGGGCTCGGTTCCTGAAATGTGTCGTAGCAGTCGGCAGGTCTGGAGGAAAAGCAAAGCAAAAACCAACAAAACCAAATTTTAGAAGCTTATTATGCCAAGATTGTTCCGTTATTATGAAGACAGAGGTCTCTCACCTCAACAAGCTGCTCCTTCTGCTCAGAGAGCTCGCAGGTGTACTTAGCCAGTGCCTCTAGGCTGCCCTCCCCACCAGACACCTTCAGGGCTTTCAGCACAATGTGGTCTGCATGGTATTTCAACAGGTCTGCAGTCAGCTCTGCTGCTGCATTGTGGAGCTAAAGAGAAACAGTGCCATTATACCAGAAACCGGCTCCAGAGAAGCCATGCCAAATAGATCTTGAACAGCAGAAATCATTTGACATTTTCCTTGATTCATCATGGCTACAAGTATGGCTGTACTTGCGTGCCGGATTTAATCATTGCATTGATTTTAAAACAGAAGCTGCTGTAAATCAGGGGACTCGTCCTGTTTTACAGAAAACATATTCACTATAGTATGGAATTTTGCCAAGTGTTTAACCTGTAGTACTTTGTATTTAATCATATCCTGATGTAACTATCACTATTTAATCATATCCTGATGTAACTATCACTATTATCTGCTGTATTATTGAATTGTGGTTTGTCACACTTATACTTTGCTTGAACAAAAGTTATTGTATTTCTTGCTCTTATTGTATTACTTGTATTGTAACACTTGAAATGCATTTGCTTACGATTGTAAGTCGCCCTGGATAAGGGCGTCTGCTAAGAAATAAATAATAATAATAATAATAATAATAATAATAATAATAATAATAATAATAATAATTTTAACTAGTGGCATATTTTGTTACAGTGACTTTTAAAAAGTATCAAATAGCAAAAACTGGGATAACTGTGCAATTGGCAAACACAGCCGCACACCCCCCCCCCCCCCCCCCCCAAAAAAAGAGAGAGGGATAGATGAAACCATGAGTTCTGAAAGCAATAACAAAATAATATCTGCACACCTAGGGGTGTTGTTGTTAAACTGCCATGAGTGTGTTACTGTGCTTGTAACATGGTGCCCTCCGCCCTCGCCCTCGCCCTCCTCCTCCTCCCCTGTAATCTTATCCTAGGCTGGACAAAGTAACTCACCTCTTTCTTTAGTTCATTCATACACTGACATGTTTTAAGAATGGCCAGCTCCATTTCTTCAGTTGCTTCTGCGGCTTTTGGATTTTGCTGCCATGTAGAAAAAAAAATAGTAAGTTTTGCTTTGCGTAGTTTTACAGAACAGAGCAGTCCAACAGAAAGGGGTCTACTTGATATCAGAATTATCAGACTGCGCCGTTATAGTGCTTGTGCAGAATATTCCTCCCGGCAAGAGGTCACAGTTTTAGTAATTCGCTGATACAGGTTGACAACAATACATCTGTTTAATGGAAACCATTGCAAAAATCATGGCACGACTGAAATGTAGCATTTCCTGTTAGATAGCACCAATACTGGCCCCCTGGGTTGCACAATAAGTCAATGGTTAAACTGGAATGACTAATGGGAGATGTGAAAGTAAACCTTAAGTTATTGTTAAGAACTGTCCATTATTGCTTTGAGGAGTACAATACAATACAATACAATACAATACAATAATACTTGTTCATAGCTGTATAAAATGAAAACAAGAAACAAGAAGCAGACCAGTAGCTGGATGTGGGCCACGGTTATGGTAGGGGACTCTTTTTAGCAGTAGTGTTAGGAAGCAATGCTGAAGCACTTACGGCTTGCATCCAGACAGCGATGAGCTGCTCGAGCTCCAGCCGGGCTTGCCGGGACAGTCCCAGGATGCGCTCTCTGTGCTCGTGGCTGGTGTAGGCCGAGTCTGTGAAGTCCTCTGTGTGCTCCAGGATCACCTCCAACAGGGCTGTCAGGCTTTCCTTGGACAGCAGGCAAAGGCCCTCTCGCAGGCCTTCCAGCTGGTTCTACACAGTGACAGAAAATACCCCCTTCAGTCACTGTGTGCATAACTACCATGTTAACTTCCCTATCTGTGCAGCTGTTCTTTAATGTAATATGTTTTGGCAGGGCAACGTCTTGAAACTCCATAGAGTTCACACAAACTGTTTTAAAATTTCAAAAAATGTAATTAAAAAAAATCGTGACCAAAGGGGATATTCTTAAAATATATACTGTATATATATTTTTTTTTAAATGTCCAACTTTCTTTATAAAATAAATATATAACTCAATTTGAAAGGCTCAGTTTGAATGTCGCCCCACCGCTGCAACCAACTTGCTGATCAGGAGGACTGAAGATCAATGAGGTCAAGCCGCATGGCCTGTATAGCTGAACTAGCCCTGTCCGATTTATCATACTACAGGCAGGAATGCACAGGTCAAAGCAAGAATTCTCATAGGGAACCATTCACACAGTCGGATTTCCAGTGGGGTTTAAGGGTTGTGGAGAAAAAGCAGGGTGGGTGGAATTGAGGCAAGGTATTTTCTAACAGTTCTGATCAGAGTATAATAAAAATGAGAAAAGCGGAGTGATATCCTGCTTTTAGTTGAGGCACAATCTGAAATAGGGCTGGCCAGCAGGAGCAAATCTCTCTCTCTCTCTCTGGTAAACAATGCAAGACTGTGGGGATTTCAGTAAGATTTCACACTAAATAAACACTGCAGTTCCAGATGGGTTCAGATCAATATCCTCATCTTTATTATATCTGAAAAAAAGGAGACAGAACTAGGCTCCCTTTTCAACCATAATCTATTTATTAGCCTTGAGCTCCCTAAAACACCAAACAGGAATACCAAATGATGCATTGTACCATGTAGGGAATGACAAAACACACACGTCTCGCATTTCACACACACACGCACGCACGCACCCGCACGCACGCACCCGCACACACAGACACCCTCTCCCAGGTATATCATTATGTAATTGACCCTGTTGAAGATCAATTATTCATTGAAGGTTTGTTGGAACAAAGTCTTGTGAAGTAACTGAGACAAGGAGACGGACAACCCTTGATCTAAACAGTGTACAGCATTGGAAACTCTGTTTTAAGGAATGTTTGTTAAAGCCATTTTTTAAAATCCCATTTTGGTGATTTAAATCAAGTTTACAGTCTATGTAACCCCTTTCAATTGTTTTAGAGGGTGTTTATTTGTTTATTTCACATTTTTCAAAGTAATGTTTAGCACACAAAACCTTAAAACACTTTTAAAATGAACAGAGCAAATGATATACTTGGTAGTATAACTATTAATTAGCAATAACTTACTTTTCTTGAACAGATTTTCCCCCATAGTACCTGTTTAAATAATGTGTAGCTCAAGTAATGGATTGGTTTCACTATGTTCAGGGCAGGCATGATTAAACCAAACATTAAACTTGAGTTAATTAGAAGATCTGTGTGTCACAGAGAAGATAATCCTTGCAGTTTGGCCCTGGGGAGTAGAGAGTGACATTAGGATGGGACTCCCGTGGGATTCCCACGGTACGGGAATACATTTCTCTTTGTGTATGCGGGAACAGGTGGGACCGGGAATAAAGAGTTTTAAATCTCACGGGAAAGGATGGGAGTGGAACTGAAGGCTGCGTTAACGGGTGGGAGCAAGACTGAAAACTGCAGGAAGAGCAGTACCAAACTTTAGTTTGTCAGACAAGCTACAAGAACTTTAGATGTTGTAATATTAAACCAATCAATATAAGAAGTTGCAAAATTGACTTAGACTTCTGGGTATCCATATATATATATATATATATATATATATATATATATATATATATATATATATATATATATATATATATATATACACCAAGACAGACAGTATAACCCTAGTATTGAGACTCATTTTAATTGACACACCCCTCTTAGTGATGTCACTGGCCCACCCATTCAATTCAACCTTGCTTGCTTACTTCAAGACAATTAAAAAAACTAGTAAAAGACAAACTAATTTTAAATATGTCAACCTCATAATTTGATTAAATAAACTTATTGGGAGTTCAAGTTGGAGTGAAACTCAAAAGACTGTGGCCTTCGAGTTTTTTTTCCTGTTAACACGTTATGCATAATAAAATGGTTGCAGTAGGCTTGTGTGGTTTTTGTTGTTCTTGTAATAAGTAATATGGCAGTAGTGAATGACATTTTAAAAATTCAACTAGAAACAGGATGAGAATGAAAAACACAAGAAAAAAGGGTAACCCCAAAAATATCCTGCTTGAAAGGTACAGCGAGAGGTTAAAAGAAATCACTCTATTTTCTTTTTCTTAAATATCAAGGGACGGGGTGGGACAGGACATTTTTTGACAAGACGGGATGGGAATTAACAAAAATTCTATGTACGGAACAGTATGGGATGGGAAAAATTCTGGTGGGACAGGATGGGACAAAAATTAAAATGAAATTTTTTTCACGAGGGATTGGAGAGGAACAATTTTGATGGGACAGGATGGGACGGAACTCAAGTTTCATTCCTGTGTCACTCTTTACTGGAGAATCATCACTACACAGCTCTCCGGGCATAGGATACCCCTTAGATTCGTCATTTCAATGCAGCACATTTATAATTATGACCTATATATTACGGCTGTCAAGCGATTAAAATAATTGATTGCGATTAATCTCGCGATTACAACTTTTACTCTCAGTTAATCTTGGTTTTAAATCACATAGTTAATTGATCCAATTACTGTATCCATCTCATTCGTCTGTTTTATTACGGATGCTATTATTATTATTTAAGTTTATTTAGCAGATGCCTTTATCCAAGGCGACTTACAGAGACTCTGGTGTATGAACAATGCATCAGCTGCAGAGTCACTTACAACTATGTCTCATCCGAAAGACGGAGCACAAGGAGGTTAAGTGACTTGCTCAGGGTCACACAATGAGTCAGTGGCGGAGATGGGATTATTATTATTATTAGGCTTCCAAGCCGTAGGCTGGGGAAGCCTATTGTTTTTGTTAGGATTATTATTTATTATTATTATTATTATTATTATCCTGCCAAATCATGCTCAAAAACTCACGAAATTCGATACACTGGTAGATGCCTATGGATGATAGTCGGTGATATTCAGCAAATTTTGCGCAAGTCACATGGTTCGGCAGCCATATTGGATTTTGCGGAATTTGTTAAAACGCCTATGTATCGGAAACCGCTTACTGCAGAGTCCTGAAAATTGCTATACATGTTGAGGGATAGTCCATGATTAAATGCTGTTAATATGAAGCTGACTGGTTCTGTGGTTTGGCAACCACATTGATTAATGACATAAAATTACCATAAAAATATAAAATCATCAAAATTCAAACATCTTCTTCTCTGAAACCGCTTATCCGATTGAAACAAAAATTGGAATACAACATCTCAGTATGGTCATCTGATACGCTTGTTCAAGGGAAGTTGCTACTTTGAAAATCATGGCGTCCACGCTGCATGACATCATCAACATACGCAATTGGCTATAAAACTATGTACAACTTCTTATCGGCTGCACCAAAATGCACAAAATTTGACACAGATGTAGGACTATGCGATGTTGTGTCGTGGTCAATATGGCGGCCTTTGGTCACATGGTTTGACAGCCATCTTGGATTTAATGAAAAGTTTGGACAATATTCAAAAGTCTTCTTCTCATGAACGGTAAATAGTACAGCTGTGAAAAATTTTGTACATAGTGCGCTCATGTCCACGATTGATTCTACTTAAGGAACAATGGATCGGTCACATGGTGTGGCAGCTATGCTGGATTTTGCGTAAAACGCTTAAACAACAACTCCTCATGAGCCCTTTGGCTGATTGACGTGAGTCTTGGGTATACGTTATCTTTGTACTGTCCTCTAAAAAAAGTTAGTAAGGAAAAGTTCCTACATCATCAACAAACATGACCGCCATGAGCCAATCAATATGGATGACATGCCAGTTTTGCCAATTTTCTCCCTGAAATGACACATTCCCACCACTGGGGACAGCTGTTAACATGGAAGTCTGCAAGGTATAGAAAAAATATAGCAAGGTATAGAAAAAAAGTATGTTTGTAATTTATTAGATGTGACTTTTTTGTTTTACAAAACTGGTGTTTTTATATGAGCACTATAGGTAATGCAAGTAGTGTAATGTGTAATGCATAAATAGTTATGTAGTATGGTTAAGTTCTGCTAAAGGTCAAATTTAAAGCTGGCTGTAAAACTTCTCATAATTTCTTATTGACTGCAGATGGTTGTTATATAACATGCAGAGTTCTAATTGAAGCCAAAATGAGCATAAATGATCTAAGTATGATTATCTTTTAAGGTTGTTCAAGGGAAGTTGCTACAGTACAAAACATGGCTGCTGAGGGCCAATGAGATTTCAGCATTGATCTACTAACCAGTGATTCCAATATTTTGGCCAAAATTGACACAGTCAGCTGTGTCCAAAATGATTTGTGATAACGTTTCATCTATAACAACCAGTGCGCTTAAATTTCACACTAACTGCTTGGAAGCCGTAAAGTTGCTTGCAACTCTAGTTATTATTATTATTATTATTATTATTATTATTATTATTATTATTATTAAAGTATTACTTCTTATTAGAAGGCCTTACATGGTCTTGGAATTTCTCATCTTCAGATCTGCTGTGTGTCTCTGGCTGTTCCCTGAGATCGGGAAATGCTAATCTTCTGACAGTCCCTACAATTCATTTGAACTCTGTCGGAGCCAGGGCATTTAGTTATAATGCCCCTCATCTTTGGAACTTGCTTCCGGTTCATATCAGGAATGTTAGTACAAATTAATCTTTTAAATGGTGTTTCAAAAAGTATTTGTTTGGGTCTGTTTATTTGTAGCTGGATTATACTGTATATTACTGTATATTAAAATGGTGCCACAGGAAATGAATTACGGAATGCTAAGAGGTACAAGACAGAGGAGTGAGATTAACATGCGTTAAAAAAAGAAATTAATTCATTAAATCGCTGAAGTTAATGAATGAATATATATATATATATATATATATATATATATATATATATATATATATATATATATATATATATATATGCGCCTATAATATAAATCTGTTACAAATATGGCTGTGTTAAATTGAGAAACTAATTTTCAGCTGGTGACTGTCAAGAAAAAAAATTTCAAAAACTAGACATGATTAAACAGAATATGAATTATTAACATAATCAGAATTATTAAACAAATAATCCATAAGATTATTTAATGGCGCTAACACACCCTAATACTCTCCTGGTAACAGTTTTGTGCAATACTTTGTACCCATAACCCGGACAATGGGTAACTTTTGTAAAGATTATACAGTGATAACATTAGAATATGAATAATAATGAAAAATAATTTCATCCCTCTTGTTTGCTTTCGACATTAAATTGTCATTTTCTTGGGGGATTTCATCCTTTTTCCATTTTTTTTTTTAAAACATATTTATTTTTATAGAAAAGGCATGCTCAGGCTTCATAAACTTTGATTCCATGTGCTGCTGAGGAGCAGTGATTGAACCCCTCACCTTATACTCTCAGATTCCCATGTGCTGCTGAGGAGCAGCGATTGAACCTCTCACCTTACACTCTCGGATTCCCATGTGCTGCTGAGGAGCAGCGATTGAACCCCTCACCTTACACTCTCAGATTCCCATGTGCTGCTGAGGAGCAGCGATTGAACCCCTCACCTTACACTCTCAGATTCCCATGTGCTGCTGAGGAGCAGCGATTGAACCCCTCACCTTACACTCTCAGATTCCCATGTGCTGCTGAGGAGCAGCGATTGAACCTCTCACCTTACACTCTCGGATTCCCATGCGCTGCTGAGGAGCAGCGATTGAACCCCTCACCTTACACTCTCAGATTCCCATGTGCTGCTGAGGAGCAGCGATTGAACCCCTCACCTTACACTCTCAGATTCCCATGTGCTGCTGAGGAGCAGGGATTGAACCTCTCACCTTACACTCTCAGATTCCCATGTGCTGCTGAGGAGCAGGGATTGAACCTCTCACCTTACACTCTCAGATTCCCATGTGCTGTTGAGGAGCAGGGATTGAACCTCTCACCTTACACTCTCAGATTCCCATGTGCTGCTGAGGAGCAGTGATTGAACCCCTCACCTTACACTCTCAGATTCCCATGTGCTGCTGAGGAGCAGCGATTGAACCCCTCACCTTACACTCTCAGATTCCCATGTGCTGCTGAGGAGCAGGGATTGAACCTCTCACCTTACACTCTCAGATTCCCATGTGCTGTTGAGGAGCAGGGATTGAACCTCTCACCTTACACTCTCAGATTCCCATGTGCTGCTGAGGAGCAGTGATTGAACCCCTCACCTTACACTCTCAGATTCCCATGTGCTGCTGAGGAGCAGCGATTGAACCCCTCACCTTACACTCTCGCATTCCCATGTGCTGCTGAGGAGCAGTGATTGAACCCCTCACCTTACACTCTCAGATTCCCATGTGCTGCTGAGGAGCAGCGATTGAACCCCTCACCTTATACTCTCGGATTCCCATGTAGATGCTGACCGGCAGGATGTCCCCTTCTCCACTGGGCCTGGCTTCAGTCACTATCTCGATCACCTGCTCCAGGGCCAGCCTCATTCGCTGGAACACTCCGTCCTTATTGATCCTCGCCGAGTCACAGTCCGGGTGTCTCAGGCACGTCTTTGTGGAGGTGAAACAGAATCTTACTACTGCACAGCACCAGCCAACCCATTCTAACATAAAAAGAGCTACTAATAACCCGTAGATGGGTTAAAAAGCGTCTTTTGTGGGCTGTGGTGTGAAATGTATTTTTTTTTATTCTTACAAAGGATGACAACTAAAAAAAACTTGTCTTGCCATAGTGTCTGGCACTAATCAACTAATTTATCTTAATTGGTACTGGAGCAGGGTTGGGGTAAATTTCCTATTCCATTTCCAATTCTTTTTTAAAATTCAATTCCCAATTTCCATTCCCTTTTAAACAATTCCAAAACATCACTGATCAAAATGCAATTAGCTGTCTTCTGTTAAAATGAGCTGCTCACAGTGGCAACACAATACTTAGTCACTTTTAGTCAAATAAATTGTCTTCAAAACGAAAGCAGTTGAACAATCACAATACGTACTATGTCTAAATATCAGTTAGAATTCCTTCGAAGGAATTGGATATTGTTTTTAAAAAGGAATTGGAACTGACCTCAATCCTGTACTGGAGTGAAAGTTTTTAATCTCTTTCATGTGCTGTCCATGCTCAAGAAGATCGCTGCACTAATGAACTAGACTGAGCACCCATGTGTGCCACCTTTTTGTTTTTATATAAAGCCAACATTTGACTTGAGTGTCTAGTTTGATACCTTGGAAGCTGTGAGAAGCATCATGGTGCATTTCTCAAGGACTGCCCTGGCTGCTGCCATACGAGCTTTCTTCTTTTCATCCTTGAGATCCTGAAAGTGTGGGGGGGGGGTTATTGATATTTTAAAGATCTGCATTTCAACAAGGACTGCACAAAACATGCAACACATCATTATACATAATTTAATAGAGACGAGCCTCCTCTTTCCAGTCCATTACTATGGCAACCGTGCAGACGACCACAGAAGACAGCAAAGTAAAAAACAAAAAGCGTCTAGATTTATTCAGGCATCCGAGGAAAAAAAAAAAAAAAAAAGCAAACGAAACTAAATCGAACACGATTTAAGTAGATTTTTTTTTAAATGTGTATAAAGTAATGGTGCGCAGTGACTCCACAGCAGATCAAGACTACTAACCTAATGAATTAAATGATTCCCTGAATTATTGATTAAATCGTTGGCCGATTAGTTCATGCTTTTATTACATGTACACCTGGGATCCCTGTTAGCCTGGCAGCTTGTCTTTTTACATTGATTCTTGCTCAAGGCAGACTTTACATGACACAGAATAACACAGAGCAAATCTATATTATTGCAGGATTCCACTGGGGCTTTCTGGGTAATGTTCTCATGTTGTTAATGTATTGAGGTCTCTTTAAAACCAGTAAAATATCAATATACAGGATACACACACTATTCCATGGCCCAATACCTCACCTACCCCCAATGATTCTCTTCCAAGCAGAGAAAAAAAATCTTGTCTGTTTTCCTAATCAAGGAGCTCCTTTCACCAATCAAGCTGGGTCAGTGATCATATATTACATACCAATATGGATCAGCCTGCATTGTTCACAACATTATTTTCCATAGTTTATCCTCTGGTACAGCCTCTTCTTCATGAAGAAAGATACCCCAGCAGCTCAGCAACGTTCCACAGGGAACCCTCACAGACCAGGTCCATTATTTATGCATTTACTTATTAAAACCCAAGGGGGCTCTGCATATTTAGGACCCTGACCACCAGCCACCTATCTACCTAACTCATCTTTAAAACTAGGACAGTGTTAATAATTTGACTTCCAATCGTATTCTAATTTCCATGCACATCTACAGTGTGTATCATAGCACACTGTAATTGTAATGCCTGGGCAGAAGTTAAGGTTAGTTTATGGTATTACAGTGTCTCACAGCAACAAAAAACATGACAGAGCTCAAGAAGCACTACAGCAAAGACCCTTTGAACTCAATACGCTCTTCTACATACAGCACAGAGGCCATCTACCTCTATGTGTGTAAGATTCCATGTAGGGTTTTCACTGAATAACAAAGAAAGCTGAAGGATGGTAGCAGAGTGATCCACAGGCTTGTGCGCTAAAGAATAACAATCCAATTGTAGCGATTCAGGTCACATCTTTTATTACTTTTATAAAACTTTAAAAAAATAAATTATAATGCTCCAGTTGGTACCTACTTTGTATGTGTGGTTTATTTTAAACCAGTGAATAAAAAAATAAATAAATAAATAAGTATTTTAAAGTAGGGCTTCTGATTTTCAGTTTTAACCGATAAAATACAATAAAACACCCCTGATACAACAAAAATGAAATCGGTGTATAGCCAACAAACACCAGAAAAACACTGGAAATGGTTACTCAATGCACCTTGACTTAACCCTTTTCCCACTGAAAAAAACTACCAAAAAAAACCAAAAACAAAATTCCTTT
Organism: Acipenser ruthenus; assembly: GCF_902713425.1. Lineage (NCBI taxonomy): Eukaryota > Metazoa > Chordata > Actinopteri > Acipenseriformes > Acipenseridae > Acipenser > Acipenser ruthenus. The sequence continues at coordinate 4,102,587 of NC_081191.1, forward strand.
CCCAGTGCCGTTGAGCCATGGCCCTTCTTCCTGATTTGTATCTATCATTGATTCTTTCTGAATACCTTAAACCCACCCCTACTGAGTGGCAGCAAATTCCTACATTTCTACTGGAGACTCAGTTTGCAAGATTTAAAACGAAATTACAGTTAGGAACAGATACTTGTTAGCAGGATTTAAAACTATATTACAGTTAGGTAGGGAGAATTTAAAACAAACATTGCAAATTGTGGCAAAATGTTAAAAAAAGCCTCAAACAAAAACCCCAGAAGAATGTGTTCGTGACCAGAAGGATTTCGTTGTGGAAGACAACAAAGGAAAGAAGGTACAACTTAAGTGTGCAAGTACTCTCGAGTTACTATACATATTGTGACAGAAAAAAAAACGCCCAAGCATTTTGGAATGTAAACAAAAACAATAATTTCATAAAAATATATAAAAAACGCAAGCTCCGAGAAAAAAAATAAAATAAAAAATAAAAACAGTAGCCCTAATTGTAATTGTGGTTGTTTTGGGACAGTTTGGTACTACCAAACTACTAAAATCACAACTGAAGATATATGTTTTTTTTCAATAGTATTATATATATCCCTTTTTTTTTTTTTTTTTATCCAAATAGACCGTTTGGCAAAGATAAGAACAATCACGAGACAGACATATTACTTTAAACCCAGGAACTCTTCCGTACATTCTGTCGGTCTCCCGTCAGATGAGCGAACTCCACCATCTCGTTCCCAAACTGACTGAAGATCTGCACAAACTCCTGAAAGCTGCTCACCTTCTCCAGCTGCTCCAAGGTTGTCAAAACCTGTGGGGAGATTAACAGAGGCCCTCATTACTGCACACACCAGGCACTCACTGTGTCTGAAAATGGTACTGTGACAAAAAATACAAGCCCTGTGTTGTTTTTTGTAAAGATTGTGCAAAATAAGTCTGGTTTGTAAATGTGTTTGATCCTATAAATATACAATTTACCTTGTTTTCAGTGTATGACTTCAGTCAGTGTTGTCTATATAATAATATTAGGATATTTTTAATAACACAAAAAGCATATTGCTGAAGCAACTCATGTACTGGATCACTTGTACCTCACAGCTTACTGACAGTGAAATATTTCCACTCAGACCTTCTAATCGACAAATCTCACAGCCAGGGGTGTGCTTAGGAATACAAATTTGACCGCTATTGGGGGGGCACATTATACAATATATATGTGTGTGTGTTTGCGTGTGTTGATATGGTTAAGAACATAAAGTTTACAAATGAGAGGAGGCCATTCGGCCCATCTTGCTCGTTTGGTTGTTAGTAGCTTATTGATCCCAGAATCTCATCAAGCAGCTTCTTGAAGGATTCCAGGGTGTCGGCTTCAACAACATTACTGGGGAGTTGGTTCAAGACCCTCACAATTCTCTGTGCGAAAAAGGGCCTCCTATTTTCTGTTCTGAATGCCCCTTTATCTAATCTCCATTTGTGACCCCTGGTCCTTGTTTCTTTTTTCAGGTCGAAAAAGTCCCCTGGGTTGACATTGTCAATACTTTTTAGAATTTTGAATGCTTGAATCAGATCACCACGTAGTCTTCTTTGTTCAAGACTGAATAGATTCAATTCTTTGAGCCTGTCTGCATATGACATGCCTTTTAAACCCGGGATAATTCTGGTTGCTCTTCTTTGCACTCTTTCTAGAGCAGCAATATCCTTTTTGTAACGAGGTGACCAGAACTGAATACAATATTCTAGATGAGATCTTACTAATGCATTGTAAAGTTTTAACATTACTTCCCTTGATTTAAATTCAACATTTTTCACAATATATCCAAGCATCTTGTTGGCCTTTTTTATAGCTTCCCCACATTGTCTAGATGAAGACATTTTTGAGTCAACATATAACTCCTAGGTCTTTTTCATAGATTCCTTCTTCAATTTCCCATATGATATTTATAATGCACATTTTTATTACCTGCGTGCAGTACTTTACACTTTTCTCTATTAAATGTCATTTGCCATGTGTCTGCCCAGTTCTGAATGCTGTCTAGATCATTTTGAATGACTTTTGCTGCTGCAACAGTGTTTGCCACTCCTCCTATTTTTGTGTCGTCTGCAAAATTAACGAGTTTGCTTACTATACCAGAATCTAAATCATTAATGTAGATTAGGAATAGCAGAGGACCTAATACTAATCCCTGTGGTACACCACTGGTTACCTCGCTCCATTTTGAGGTTACAGTACTGTAAATTTGAGGTTACAGGTTACAATAATCAGTACTTTCTGTTTTCTACATGTTAACCACTCCCTAATCCCTGTGCATGCATTTCCTTGAATCCCTACTGCATTCAGTTTGAGAATTAATCTTTTATGCGGGACTTTGTCAAAAGCTTTCTGGAAATCTAAATAAACCATGTCATATGCTTTGCAATTATCCATTGTCGATGTTGTTCCTCAAAAAAAACAAGCAGGTTAGTTAGACACGATCTCCCTTTCCTAAAACCATGCTGACTGTCTCCCAGGATACTGTTACCATATAGGTAATTTTCCATTTTGGATCTTATTATAGTTTCCATAAGTTTACAAATAACAGAAGTCAGGCTTATTGGTCTGTAGTTACCTGGTTCGGTTTTGTCTCCCTTTTTGTGGATCGGTATTATATAAATAGCATTACACTCACTCGCAGTGGAGTTTTTTAACACTGAAACATCTTTCTGCAGTTGCAACTGCAACAGGTAGTGTGGTCACAAACAACAGAGCAGGTCGAATACATCAGGATACAGAAGTCCCAGGTCGTGTTCTTTACAGACCTTCATGAGTTCTGGCAATGACATTGCATTGTCCGATTCCCAAGCATTCAAATAGGCTCAGGGTGGTGTTCAAATAAATGGTACTGCATTTCAGGAACTCTGCATTGAAATTATTGATTCAGCTTCACAAGTGCTTTCCCTTTAGTATATTAATAGTTTTCAGTTTTCAAGATAGGACGCAGCTTGGAGTGTTTCTGTACTTTTCTGATTAAATTGTCTGTCGATCTCACTTATTGCAGCATCAAGCGCAGGGGGGAAAAAAAAATAATTAAAAAATAAAAATAAAAACTATTAATGTTCTCTTGCAAATGTTAAAAAAAACGTAGGATTCTGGCTGTGTGAGTCCCCAGTGTTTTTGTCGGGCACCTTTTCCTGAATGTTGGCATTTGCAGATTCAGTTCAGTAGCATGATTTTCAGCTTGTAGAAAGTGCTCATAGAAGTAACTTTTCGTCCGTTCTCAGGCTGCGCAAAACTTTTAAACAGCTCTCTACGACACTCACTGCACTGGCTAAATCAATGTTCTCCCTATACAAAAAAAGTGCTGGCATAAAATAGCATATTTTAAAAAATGTGCTGTTTTTCCACTAATTGTACTACTTTAGCTGGACTCAAACATTAAGTGGACACGCATACACGTGCGTTCTTAAATCCTCTTATGGGGGAACGTGTGCAAACCGAGTACACGCGCGTCCGTAACTGCACGTTATGAGGAAATATGTTCAGTTTGTGAGTGTCAGTGACAGAAAGTGCAAATGCAATACATTGATAAGCAGAAATCAATATTTTGGAAATGATTATTGGAGGGGCCAGTGCCCCTGCTTGCCCCCCCTTGTGCACACCCCTGTTCACAGCTAACTTATTAAACTCTTTCTGTGATTCCTGTGCTTCTGTCTATTGCCACTTTTAGACAAAAGGTTTCCACTTAGATAATGAATTATTTTAAGAGGCTCTACACAATACTAACAAAGTGAAGTTATCTGTCAACACAGGTAGAGCCTCAGTAAATGCAAGTAGTGCTGGGGCAAACATGTTTGATATAGACACAGACCTTTAATTTCTGCCTGTTTTTCAAGAAAGCAAGCAAACGCTAGCTAAAATATTATAATCTTATAACTGAGGAGTGTCATCCATTTTACAGTATATTTGAGCTGCCTGAAATAGCAGGCTGAATTTCTTCACAAATTAAGTATTACAGTATATAGCTTCACAGTTAAAAGGCAACATATGGAAATGCTTTCCAGCAGCAAACGTAACTGCTTAGCTCCAGGCTGCTTCTTCCTGTAAGCAGTGTGTGCAGTGCTGCAATAGAGGTACTGTAATACCCATTCTTAAATTATAACCCAGAGATTTGAAAAAATAACTGAAAACAAAGCCAAACATATGATGAATAAAAAGACCAAGCCTGGAGAGAAAGAAGCAGCACATCGAAGCTGAAAGGAGTTCTGTACAGTAAATTAGATGGGCCTCTGCCAGGCTTTACATGCATCGAACTGCAGTGGAGTGCTCTGAGCAATCTGTGTGCACTTTTAATCACACATCCTGTTTCCTGCCACGTCCTCTTAGGCCAATGTGTTGGGTAATAACATGAGAATTTCATAATGGCCGTCATGTTTCCACAGGAAGTCATGTTTTTCTGCCAGTGCTGGTGATTAAAATGGGAGAGTTTCTGTGCAGCAAGATGGCTCTCCTTCCATCATTTGTGGCCATTTTTGTGTTGAAGACACACTGGTTTGATCTAATTCATTGATGTCTAAAATAAGGTCCACTGTGCATGTATTTAGACCTTAAAATCTCCATTAGTATTTATGCAGAGTAGCCTGACTCTTTTGTGTGGTGGTTAAGACTCCCACAAGGTCACAGGTTTGTGCCCAACCAAAAACCCAACTGTTTATCTATGTTCTCTTCTCAACCACACATGCAAGTCCTATTGCCTTTTGCAGTATTTAAACCAACAGCCAACTGTATCAATTTAATAAACCCCACAGTGTGTTAACAATACAGTGAGGTGTAACACATTTAGGATGTGCCCTGTGTGAGCAATCTTTGTTGTATAGGTTTATTTAAAAAAGGCAAATAGAGACTATTCCTCCATTATCAGAGAAATGCAAATTATGCCTTTGTAAGTATTCTATCAAATGCATACCACTTACAACAAAGGTATGAGATCTAAAAAGGGAAAGACAATCATGATTTTTTTGGTCTGAATTCTCATGGCTCCAATGACTCTCAAAACTATTTTCAATATGTAAATATATTCATGCAGATTTCATGATTTCCTACTGCTTATGCATTATTTATTTTGAAAAAAACAAACAAACGCCCCCCCCCCAAAAAAAAACAGCAATGGAAAGACAGTTCTTTGCTACCATCGATTCGTATTATATATTTATTTCAAGTGTTTAAAAGCAATATTCCGCTTAATTAGAAAATGTCTTCTCTCAGTTGCAGTTAAGCCCATGAATTATGCATGTGGGGGTTTTCGTGCAGAGCAGATTGGAAATAAAGCTGGGATTCCTTGACTTAAGTGTTCTTCCCCTTGTGGAAATCAAACATTAAAATGCGCTTGAAATAAAACAAAATACCCTTTGCCTAGAAACATACATCTTGAGGCTTCAAAACCAAGCCAGCAATAGCTTGGGTCCTGGAAAATCACTAAGACATGAACATGGCCACAGCACTTTTCTTCTCTGGTCTGGGTTGATAGCAGATGCCCGTCCAAGCGACCTGTCTCTGGATGAAGTGGCTGCATTGAATGGCAGTAAAATCAGCACCACAGCACAACCCCATCTGAAAACTGGTCATGACAGAACCAGCACCACAGCACAACTCCACCTGCAAGCTGGTCATGACAGAACCAGCACCACAGCACAACTCCACCTGCAAGCTGGTCATGACAGAACCAGCACCACAGCACAACACCTGCAAGCTGGTCATGACAGAACCAGCACCACAACACAACTCCACCTGCAAGCTGGTCATGACAGAACCAGCACCACAGCACAACTCCACCTGCAAGCTGGTCATGACAGAACCAGCACCACAGCACAACACCTGCAAGCTGGTCATGACAGAACCAGCACCACAGCACAACTCCACCTGCAAGCTGGTCATGACAGAACCAGCACCACAGCACAACTCCACCTGCAAGCTGGTCATGACAGAACCAGCACCACAGCACAACTCCACCTGCAAGCTGGTCATGACAGAACCAGCACCACAGCACAACACCTGCAAGCTGGTCATGACAGAACCCGGCCCGTAGATGTGTGCTACATATTGCAACAAGCAACTGACTGACATGCTCCAGTGGACCGAATCACAGCAGCCTTCAACACCTGACCCATGTTTCCACTCAATAATGTGTGAAGCTGAACGATCATACTCGAAATAAAGTTAATTCTTTTTTTTTTTTTTTGTAAGTCAGCTTAGTTTAACAAAGTAATTTCAATGAAACAATGACTAAAACCTACTGCACTTTTTATGTAGGTGGAAGGCGAGGACATTCCATTTTTCCTTAAGCGTCCATGTTTTAAAATGATAAACATATACGTATCCCGTAAGAGGTGTAAATGTAATCCTATGAATATGATACATCCACCCTTCTAGAAAGTAACTAGCTGGACATGAGGAGGGGGGTTTTGTGTATACATTGTAAATAGTATTGTGTAATTGTTGTAATTAATTAATGAATAACCTGACGCTCCTGGGATAGCCTGCCTGCTGTGTGTGATTGCCTGCTGTGGATAATCAGCAGGTAGGTGTGTTCCAGCACGGTGTCAGCTATAAAGAGGTCCTGTTTGTTCACCTCTGGGCTGCTACAAAGCCACGGACAATGGGCTGAACATCGTCCACGCTACCCGAGCATAGAAACTGAAATATGTTGTTGAAATCCTTCGATCGCCGTGATGGTGAACCGGGATCGGAGCCAAAAGAAGCTGCCAAAACCGCCGACGGCTGGAGTCAGGGTTTGTGTTGATACATAAAGATTAGTTTGGGGATGGTAGATCAACATAAAAGTATAGCGAGGTGAGCATGCGGGACCTCCATGCATTAGGGAGTAGCGCACGCCGTTTTTACAGCACCTTTTATTTTATAGTTTTTTGTATTGTTTATTTTGTGTTTTTGTACGCTGGCCGTATGTACTCAGTGAGCTACCATGGTTGGTAGTGTCACGTGAGCTGTTCTCACTGTGTGTTTGTGTAAGTAAATCCTGCGCGCCTGCGGGGAGTCTCACCTTCAACCTCTGTCTTGATCTCCTGTCTGTCGCTCAGCAGCAATGCACACACCCACGAGCATGACCCTGTTACAGTGCTCCACAGATGCCCAGTTGGTTTCATGCCAAAAGAAGTTATATTCTGTACAGTACCGAATATGATTGAATGTAATTAAACAAACGTAATATTTTAAATATGCGTTTTATACAACAACAACAACAACAACTAATAATAAAAAAATACAACCAATAATAGTGGTGGTAGTACATCGGCAGATGGTTTGTGACAATATGATTAAAAGACAGATTGCCATATTAAAAAATGTAAAAAATAAAAGCTTGAGAGAGCAATTTTCTCTGAGAGCTTGTGTATACGACACTGTATACATATTATTAGATCCTATTAAAATTGTATCACCAAAGTCTCTAAAAAGAACATGAAACATGGGCCTCTGCAAAGAGCTGTGATTTCTACAATCTCTCAATTCCAAAAGGAGATGCTGAGCTTTCTTTGTTTTAGCTTGTGTTGGTTCAAAGAAATTGAGACACAGAAGATCGGGAAAGACCAAACAAACAAACAAACAAACAAACAAACAAAAGGCAATACCACAATGCAGAGCAGCCATATGCCAGCCTAGTTAATTGTGGTATTGATTGATTTGTCCAACCTTACTTTCCACAGACAAACACATTTTCTATTCTCATTAACAAGAAGAAATGAATGCGGCTCAGCACCGGAGGTGTGTTTCACCTAATCTGCAGTAATGAAGTTCAGTGTTTGGTAAAACAGGAGAAACATTCCATACCTTATTTCTGGAAGCGATGATCTGCTTAATAACTATTCTGTCAGCCAGCACCAGAACTTTCGTAACAGAGGACAGGAGCATCCTGGCAGCCTTCACCATGCCAGCTTTGTCACTGAAGATTGTCGCCCGGCCGTCAGATTCAGGCTGCTCTAAGCTGACCACGTCTGTGAGGTGTGCAATGGTGTCTCCTGAAAGAAAAGGAACACGTACAGCTTGACACTTGATAAGAGACCTGGATGTGCCAAGTCTGTGGAGGCAACTGTTTGTACGAATCCTTCAAAATGGTAGTCTGCTGTACAGTATATCCCTCTAAACAGATTATAATAATTAGCCTGGCTTCTTACAGCTTAAGTAGCAGAGAAATGAACTGTTTGGTAAAATTTAAATCGACTCCATGCAGGGACGCAGATTTCACCTTTCTTTTTTTGGGGGGGGGGGGGGGGTGGTGGGTGGGAGGGCACAGAACATGCATACTGTGTTGCTACTGGGCAAAACATGGGGTTGAACAGAGTCCAGCTGCTTATATGAATTTATGGATAGCAAAAAAGAACTGTAACCCATGAAGAGATCACTGGTAAGTCTGCTCATAGTTAAGTATTGGGCATTTAACCTGAAACTACCATCTTTATACATGTATTATTGCTCCTGTAGGCTTAATTATAGGAACAAATAGAATTTGCTGTAACTACTATATTGCTTGTCCTTTGTGGTTTACACAGCAGATTCTCTTAGAACATTAGCAAGGACATCATCAAGTTGTCTACACATTCTCTGCACAGTGCTTAAAAGCAGGCGCTATGGATCGAGGATTTCAAAATACATAATCCAACAAGGACACACTTCTTGTTAGTACGAGACAGTTAACCATGAGCTCAGAAAACTCTTTGTTTGAAGTTAAAAAGAGCGCTCCCAAGGTTTTAAAATCCATTTACTTCCCTTTGTGTTCATCCCAGCATTATTATTTATTTTTTAGCAGACACCCTTATCCAGGGAGACTTACAATTGTCACAAGATATTACATTATTTTTACATACAAGTACCCATTTATACAGTTGGGTTTTTACTGGAGCAATCTAGGTAAAGTACCTTGCTCAAGGGTACAGCAGCAGTGTCCCCCACCTGGGATTGAACCCACGACCCTCCTGTCAAGAGTCCAGAGCCCTAACCACTATTCCACACTGCTGCCCCAGCATCTAAGAAATGAACCAGTTCACAATTTTCAGCTGTTTTCCAACTCTCTCAGAAAGGGTCTGCTTTACAGGGGAATTGGCCCACCACATTGTTATACCAACACACCGATTGCTGCATGCTCCCCAATGCTCCCACACAGGCAGCAGCTGCAGTGAATGGAATGCTGGTCTAGTCCTGCTACAGTAAGAAGTCCTATAAAAAGGAAAGAATGAAAGCTACCAAAATGACACTGGAGCTTTTCCCAGAAGAATTTGCTCATGTGTGTGGGTTGGCCGGCAGACAGGCAAGTGTTTCTGCTTCAAGTAAGTTTAAATTAACTACATTAAGTAACATTGTAAGGTGGTGTTTGAATTAGGTGAGGTAGTGTGTGATTAGTACCAGGTGAGTGTGGTTAATTGAATAGAGGTTGATTTGCTATTTGATTGTTTTCCACACACTTTAGGTTTTTTTTTCCACCCAGTTGTTATATTAGTCAGGCAGGCTATTTTGTGCGCCAGCACGAAGCGCCAGCAAACTGAAGCGCCTCACAACAAAAGAGCCGGAAGTCTAGCTGTGGGAGTCCAGCGTGGGGAGGCCTGCGCCAAGACGCTGTTGGAATATATCCGAACCTAGCAGCACTCTGGAAGACGCCATCTACTAGTCAGGTCTGTACCCCCTCCCCCACTGCTCCCACTCCGTCTATTTGTCTCACCTGTCCTGCTATGACTGTCTCTCACATCCCTGTTCTGTCCTCTCGCTCTCGTCCTCTGCCCTCTCTCCGCCGCTGCTCCTGCAATCCCTCTAACCTCATCACTCTGCCTCTCCCCCCTCTCACCCTCTTTGGTGCACTCTGGAACTGTCACTCTTCTACTAACAAAGCTGATTTAATCTCTGCCTTTGCCTCCCACCTCTCTCTCGATTTCCTTGCTCTCACTGAAACCTGGCTGTCCCCTGATAACACTAACTCCTGCCGCCCTGTCCTCTCTCTACGTCCTGTCCCATACCCCGCGTCTCACTGGACGGGGAGGTGGGACTGGTCTTCTCCTCTCTCCCTCCTTACTCTTTTCTGTCCCCTCCGACCTCTCCTCACTCTCTGTTAACACCTTTGAATTTCATGCTGTCCAACTAACCTCTCCCTGTCAACTCCTGCTAATTGTACTGTACCGTCCCCCTGGACCTCTCGCTCACTTTCTCAATGAACTTGACTATCTACTCTCCTCCCTCCCCTCTCTGTCTACCCCAACTATCCTGTTAGGTAATTTCAATATCTATCTCTCCAACCCCAGCCACTCTGCCGGATTCCTCCCTCTCCTTCACTCCTTTGACTTCTGTCTCTCTCCATCCCCCCCCCTACCCACAAAGCTGGCCATCAACTGGACCTCACCTTCTCCAGGGCCTGCTGCCCCTCCACCCTCTCTGTCACCCTCCTGGACCTCTCTGATCACTATTTCATCTCTTTTTCTCTGTCTCTCCCCTCTCTCCCTGCTCCTCCTACCCCCACTGTCACATCTCGTCGTAACCTCCGCTCTCTCTCCCCCTCTGTCCTTGCCTCCACTGCTCTCTCTTACCTCCCTATCGACTCCTTCTTCCAACTCTCTGTAGACTCTGCTACCTCCACCCTTTTCTCCTCCCTCACCTCCTCCCTGTCCCCTTGCCTCTCGACCTGCTCGCCCCTCCCCTCCCCAACCCTGGCTCTCCTCTGTGCTCCGCTCAGCAAGAACCACACTGCGATCTGCTTTAAAGAAATGGAAGAGAACCAAACTCCCTGCTGCCCTAGACTTCTACTGCTCTTTCCTCTCATCCTCCTCTACTCTCTCCTCTGCTAAATGTTCTTATTTCCAATCTATAATCCAAGCCTCCACTAACCCATGTAAACTATTCTCTACCTTATCCTCCCTCCTTAACCCTCCCCCCTCAACCCTCCCCCCTCGTCCTCCCTCCTCTATCTCCTCTGATGACTTTGCCTCTTTCTTCTCTTCTAAAATCTCAGATATCCACAAACTCTTTAACACCTCTACCTCCCTACCACCCCCTCCTGCTCCAACCCCTACACCCACTGCATCCCCTACTAAATCACCCTCCTTCTCCACCTTCTCTCCCCTCTCAGACTCTGACCTCTCCTCCAGGGTCATAAACCCACCACGTGTGCCCTGGACCCCCACCCCACTCACCTCTTTCAAGCTTCTGCTCCTGCTCTACTTCCTATCATCTCTTCCCTTCTCAACACCTCTCTCCTTTCTGGTCTCTTTCCCTCTGCCTTCAAACAAGCCTCTATCACTCCCCTCCTCAAAAAACCTACCCTCGACCCCACCTCCCTCCAGAGCTACCGTACGAAGAATCCGACCCTTCCTCACCAACTACACCACCCAGATCCTGGTCCAGGCCCTGGTACTCTCCCGCCTAGACTACTGCAACTCCCTCCTGGCTGGCCTCCCTGTGTCCGCCACCCGTCCGCTCCAGCTCATCCAGAACTCCGCTGCTCACCTGGTGTTCTCTCTGCCTCACGTTTCCCACACAACTCCACTGCTCCGCTCACTCCACTGGCTCCCGATCACCGCTCGCATTCAGTTCAAGACTCTTGTACTCGCCTACAGACTCGCCTACAAAAGACTCTTGTACTCGCTCCTCCTGCACTAGAAGACTGGCTCTACCTCCTTTACGCTCCCCTGCCTCCAGAGCCCGCTCCTTCTCCACTCTCGCCCCACAGTGGTGGAATGACCTTCCTACAGATGTCAGGACTGCCCAGTCCCTGACCATCTTCCGGCGCCTCCTCAAGACTTACCTCTTCAGACAGCACCTGTAGAACTCCTCTTTTTCCTCTGGACACATCACTCTTCCTTAAATACGTTTTACTTGCTCTTATCTGCTCCCTATTTTACTGCATTTAATCTTGTACTTTAGAGTACTGTAATCTGTCAAGTGTCATTTAATCTGTAGTATTTTGTATTTAATTATATCCTGATGTAACTATCACTGACACTTATCTGCTCCATTATTGAATCATATTTTGTCATATACTTATACTTGCTAAAACCAAAGTCATTGTATTTTATCTTGCTCTTAATTGTATTAATCCTTGTACTGCGATTCTTGAAATGTATCTTTGTTTACGACTAAGTCGGACTGAATAAGGGCGTCTGCTAAGAAATAATAATAATAATAATAATAATAATAACACTATGTAACACAATTTTTGTTCCTGGGTAGTAAGTGTTATTTCCTAATTGCTTATGCCTCAAAAGTATAGAAAATGGCTATTATTCCCCACAAACTTTGCTTTTGTGACCAGGACAGTGATATTTTAAAATTTACCTATTTCCAATGAGAAAACGGGCGAATTTGCGTCTTTTCGTTCACATAAAGTCAGAAAAAAACAACATATGAATCCAAATTAACATGTACAGTGCCTTGCGAAAGTATTCGGCCCCCTTGAACTTTGCGACCTTTTGCCACATTTCAGGCTTCAAACAAAGATATGAAACTGTAATTTTTTGTGAAGAATCAACAACAAGTGGGACACAATCATGAAGTGAAACGAAATTTATTGGATATTTCAAACTTTTTTAACAAATAAAAAACTGAAAAATTGGGCGTGCAAAATTATTCAGCCCCCTTAAGTTAATACTTTGTAGCGCCACCTTTTGCTGCGATTACAGCTGTAAGTTGCTTGGGGTATGTCTCTATCAGTTTTGCACATCGAGAGACTGAAATTTTTGCCCATTCCTCCTTGCAAAACAGCTCGAGCTCAGTGAGGTTGGATGGAGAGCATTTGTGAACAGCAGTTTTCAGTTCTTTCCACAGATTCTCGATTGGATTCAGGTCTGGACTTTGACCTGGCCATTCTAACACCTGGATATGTTTATTTGTGAACCATTCCATTGTAGATTTTGCTTTATGTTTTGGATCATTGTCTTGTTGGAAGACAAATCTCCGTCCCAGTCTCAGGTCTTTTGCAGACTCCATCAGGTTTTCTTCCAGAATGGTCCTGTATTTGGCTCCATCCATCTTCCCATCAATTTTAACCATCTTCCCTGTCCCTGCTGAAGAAAAGCAGGCCCAAACCATGATGCTGCCACCACCATGTTTGACAGTGGGGATGGTGTGTTCAGGGTGATGAGCTGTGTTGCTTTTACGCCAAACATAACGTTTTGCATTGTTGCCAAAAAGATCGATTTTGGTTTCATCTGACCAGAGCACCTTCTTCCACATGTTTGGTGTGTCTCCCAGGTGGCTTGTGGCAAACTGTAAACAACACTTTTTATGGATATCTTTAAGAAATGGCTTTCTTCTTGCCACTCTTCCATAAAGGCCAGATTTGTGCAGTATACGACTGATTGTTGTCCTATGGACAGAGTCTCCCACCTCAGCTGTAGATCTCTGCAGTTCATCCAGAGTGATCATGGGCCTCTTGGCTGCATCTCTGATCAGTCTTCTCCTTGTATGAGCTGAAAGTTTAGAGGGCTGGTCTTGGTAGATTTGCAGTGGTCTGATACTCCTTCCATTTCAATATTATCGCTTGCACAGTGCTCCTTGGGATGTTTAAAGCTTGGGAAATCTTTTTGTATCCAAATCCGGCTTTAAACTTCTCCACAACAGTATCTCGGACCTGCCTGGTGTGTTCCTTGTTCTTCATGATGCTCTCTGCGCTTTAAACGGACCTCTGAGACTATCACAGTGCAGGTGCATTTATACGGAGACTTGATTACACACAGGTGGATTCTATTTATCATCATTAGTCATTTAGGTCAACATTGGATCATTCAGAGATCCTCACTGAACTTCTGGAGAGAGTTTGCTGCACTGAAAGTAAAGGGGCTGAATAATTTTGCACGCCCAATTTTTCAGTTTTTTATTTGTTAAAAAAGTTTGAAATATCCAATAAATTTCGTTCCACTTCATGATTGTGTCCCACTTGTTGTTGATTCTTCACAAAAAATTACAGTTTCATATCTTTATGTTTGAAGCCTGAAATGTGGCAAAAGGTCGCAAAGTTCAAGGGGGCCGAATACTTTCGCAAGGCACTGTATTTATACTAAAGTAATACAAAAATGACTACAAAAGATTTAGAAGTGAGTAGTTTTTCAAGATTTACGATTATACTGTAAATCACTTTCACGAATCAGCCCCCAAATGTAGTCTCCCATCATGTTCTCGTTATACTGTCCTTGGTAGCGGCGTTCAAAGTCCAGTATATCCTGGTGGAAGCGCTCGCCTTGCTCCTCCGAGTACGCTCCCATGTTCTCCTTGAATTTATCAAGATGAGCATCAAGGATATGGACTTTGAGGGACATCCTACAGCCCATTGTGCCGTAGTTCTTCACCAGAGTCTCAACCAGCTCCACATAGTGTTCGGCCTTGTGATTGCCCAGGAAGCCCCGAACCACTGCGACAAAGCTGTTCCAAGCCGCTTTCTCCTTACTAGTGAGCTTCTTGGGGAATTCATTGCACTCCAGGATCTTCTTTATCTGTGGTCCGACGAAGACACCGGCTTTGACCTTTGCCTCAGACAGCTTAGGGAAGAAGTCTTGAAGGTACTTGAAGGCTGCTGACTCCTTATCTAGAGCTCTGACAAATTGTTTCATAAGGCCCAATTTGATGTGCAGTGGTGGCATCAGCACCTTCCGGGGGTCCACCAGTGGCTCCCACTTGACGTTGTTCCTCCCCACAGAGAACTTGGTCCGCTGTGGCCAGTCCCGCCTGTGGTAGTGCGCCTTGGTGTCCCTGCTGTCCCAAAGGCAAAGATAGCAGGGAAACTTGGTAAAACCACCTTGGAGACCCATCAGGAATGCCACCATTGCAGCCTCTTGATGCCATCTCAGAAAAATGCAGATATGTATCCACTTAGGCAGCTGGAACTAAACTGAACTGGTGGGCTTAAGGCCCCTGTATTTATACTACTATTTATATCACTGGAAAGTTCTAGAAGTTACTCCAAGTTTACTCAGCACTGAATCTATCTGGAATGTTGTGGAAAATCGGTAAATTTCAAAATATCACTGTCCTGGTCACAAAAGCAAAGTTTGTGGGGAATAATAGACATTTTCTATACTTTTGAGGCATAAGCAATTAGGAAATAACACTTACTACCCAGGAACAAAAAAAAAAAAAAAAATTGTTACACGGTGTAATAATAATAATAATAATAATAATAATAATAATAATAATAATAATAATAATAATAATAATAATATTTCAACTGCTTAGCCGGCACATTGCACTTGACAAGCAGGGCCTAGGCAGAGTAGAAATAAATACACAAACAAACAACACAGTCTCCATGGTCGTCTGTTAGGAATAAAATGAAATTCTTGTAGACAGCATTTTATTTCATAGGCAACAGCTGCAGAGAGAGAAGTAGTTATATAATCCAGCCTCTGCTCCGCTGTGCAGGGAATGAGACATAAAATGCAAACTGGTTCCACAAAATCAGCTGACATTCACCCTCAAGCCATTTGATAAACCCACATGTCTTTAATCAAGGTAACTTGAGTAGCGTTACAAGGCACCTGCGTGCCATTTGAAATGCATTTTAATTCTGGCACTGCTATTCTTACAACAACAAAAAAAGGATATGGTATAGTAAAAGTATATATTAATATAACAATTGCAGTGTATTCCATTTATAAGAATCACATCCGTCCTGGATGATTTGATTCTTAAAAGTCGACTGACATGATTACAATTAGCAAAAGCGTGCCTCCGCACATCAGCAGTTTAAATACAGTATACCAATGTCAAAGGTGCTCATTCACTGAGGACAATACATCTAAGCAATCAAAACAAGTCCTCGTGGTTAAGCAGTGTGTTGTATGATCACGATTATGTTTACTCAAGGCTGCAGAATCCTATTTTACTACAGTGTACTTGAGAAGCAATTGTCTCGTGAGGGTGCCTAGTTTAACTGCTACATGTAATGGCCTTTGAATTAAAATGACATTACAGTACAGTATTTTACTGTCAGGACTATCACTGCATTTAAGCATCTGTTTTATTTTATTTTCAGTTGTGATGCAAATCTCAGAGTTTTTAACTAAGTGGAGATGCAAAGCCCCTTCCTCTACATGCATAACACCCAATAACAGTATGTATTCAATGAATGTGTATTCACTTTATTAAATCACATTTTCACTAACAGAGAACACAAACAGTAACTGTACAGTGCAGTCGCGCGTCTTTCTTTTTCCTGCCATGTCGACACACGTTCTACTGGGAGTTGCTTCGGACCAGGGATTATATTGCACACGCTGTGTCCGTGCCTAATCACACGAGATGTGAGCAAATTCAAATTCGAAAACAGCTTTTATTACCTGTACACGTCATAGCACTTGATACAATATCGTATTACATGTAGTCAGTTTGCACCGAAATTATTCTTATAAGCGAAGTATTTTTTAAGATGATAAAGGGGTATTTGTGCCATAACAGAGTACAGCAAACCCCACTGCACAGCTATGTGTATGAGTTTACAAAAATGTAGCATAAATTCTCATTTTACATTTAAAGTTTCCCTTTGTTATGTCCTTGTATAACAAATATGAACTTATAAATATGAAATATGAGCTATTTATTTTTACCATTTGAGGAATATAGCCAAACTTAGACCAATTATTTATTTATCTGATGCTGAGAGACTAATGCATGCCTTTGTTTCATCTAGAATTGATTATTGTAAGTGCCACTAGAATTCTGACTAAAACCAGGAAAAGTAAACATATTACCCCTGTTTTGGCCTCTTTACACTGGCTCTGTGTGCTGTATAGAATTAATTGTATGATTTTGCTGTTAAACTTACAAGGCCCTGAATGGATTAGCACAAGTTACTGACCCTGTATCTTCCAAACCGCACTCTGAGATCACAGGATGCGGGCCTGCTGGTTATTCCTAGGGTTAACAAAAGCAACATGGGAGGTAGGACTTTTTCTTGTAGAGCTCCTAAATTATGGAATGCTCTGCCTTCGTTTGTCAGGGAAGTTGGGACCGTTCCAGTTTTCAAGTCAAGACTAAAATCCCACTTTTATAAAATGTCTTTCTTATCTTAGTGGGTTTTAATGTAACTTTATAATTGATGCTTTTGTATTATGTGTATACTGTTATTTAAATATGTTATTTCAGTGGTCTGATTGTGGCAGTTTATGTGTGACATGCTATACAAATGTACTGTGGTTTGTTCTTTTTTCTGCGATGTATAAAAAGCGCTATATAAATGCAATAAATAAATGAATAAATAAAATAAATATTTAAACCTGCCTCATGTTTTTTTTTAAGGTTCTTGAAACAATGGAGCATAAGAACAAGTAAATGATTTAAGAAATACGGCAACACCCAATACAGAGGTCCGTTTCAGTTTCCAGTCAGTCAGTCTAAAGAGCTTGTGTGAAGACCTGAGGCCAGCATATCAAACTGCTAAAAGATGTAGTGTATCGGGTAAGCTACCAGATTCTCTAGTCTGGTGTCTATAATGGATCAGATTCATATACATTAGTATTCAAGTCGTATGCATTCATCATCTCAATAAAAACAAAAGCTTTACAAATGCAATGTGACCATGGGTCAACTGGGAACCTCCTGGATGGATTTAGTAACCTATATAAAAGCTTTTCCTGTTCACCCCATTTTTATCAAAATCACTGAGTTACTGTCTAAAAGTCCCAACATTCAAATGAAAGCTTTATTCAAGCCAGAGATGAGAATCCTAATTCGCTCTGGACAACCCCAGGAGCCCTTCCTTCTGTCTCAATCCTCAAGACTACCCGGCACTAATCCATTGGAACGGATTCTATAATTCCCACCAGTCTGCCTCATTTCACTTCAGCGTCTCAAAACGAGATGAAAAATGTATGTAATCACCCTTTAATAAAATCCATTATACTCTACAGTACAAGTATATATGTAAACTAGAAACTCTGGTGTGTAATTAGTGCTGACTGCACACAGCACAGGGGTAAGAGGGTATTTAATTTTGAAAGTTGTTTTATAGATATGTCTTAAACATGCACATTGCTTGACTCTTGTTGGTACAAGCAATCATTAGTAAACAAAACCCCATGATATGGCTTTGCTTAAACCCCTTTTTAGTGACTGCTTTCTTTCCTGTTTAACCAAAAAGCCACATTGCGGGGCTTTCACATGTGAAAATACAGCTTGTTTGCTTAATAGAAAAAAAATACAACAAATATTCACTTTACTGAATTTTCACTACCCTGCAGAACTGTACACAGAATTAGGTTTAAAAAAGTAAAAAAGAAATGATGTCTTTGGAGATAAAGGCACAGCTGAGAACTGTCGAGGAGAATTCAATTCCGTTGTAGAACTAAAGGCAATGAGTGGGCCTGCTCATGAGTCAAACCTGTGTTTCTACAGAACTACAGCTTTCTCTTTGGGCTTTATTGTGCTCAACAAGAGGTATCTAGTGGATATCTAGTCCTTTATCCAATTATGATAAACTTTCTAAGCACACTGATAACATCAATCTTTATACAATCTGTATATGGAGGCTGTCTGACTGCACTACGTCACACTTTTTAAACATGTATTCAGAGAACCGCTCAACCAATTGAGACGAAACTTGCTAAAGACATCTTTCAGCACAAGTTATTGACCGTCTCAGAATATTGGCCCACAAAGAGTAATTTGTCTATCTGTCTATTTTTTTCAAACTTACATGTGATAATAGTGGATGTAGGACGTGGCGATTTACTGTTTCACAATACCCTGTGGCAAGGTACTGTATGTATTTCACCGACATACTTGTTTAATGTGTAGTACCTGGCAAAACTGAGTTACACTGCTGTGGGGTTTCACTTTGTGGTTTTCTAATTTACATTTAACCCAATTTTACAACAATACTATAGTACTTCGTAGTTGTAATATGTGTTGCTGTTTATGCATTGCATAAAGACGTTTTATTTAGATTCAACATGGATGCTAATAAAGATCCTAAAGACCCCTGAAAAAAACAGAATCATTTCTCAGTGTTAGTGAAGGTTTTGGCCAAGCAGTGGCAATTTGAATCACTTCACTGAAATAACTGAAAACACTGTGTAACAATTTTTTTTTTTTTTGGTTCCTGGGTAGTAAGTGTTATTTCCTAATTGCTTGTGCCTCAAAAGTATAGAAAATGGCTATTATTCCCCACAAACTTTGCTTGTGACCAGGACAGTGATATTTTGAAATTTACCTATTTTCCAGAACATTCCAGATAGATTCAGTGCTGAGTAAACTTGGAGTAACTTCTAGAACTTTCTAGAACTTTCCAGTAATATAAATAGTAGTATAAATACAGGGGCCTTAAGCCCACTAGTTCAGTTTAGTTCCAGCTGCCTACGTGGATACATATCTGCATTTTTCTGAGATGGCATCAAGAGGCTGCAAGCATCCGGCAGACGCATTTTGCTATGTCTGCGGCCAATTTATCAAGACAAGAGCGAAAAAGTACTCCGTGGAAGCATCTGCTAAGATGTGTGAGGCCTACAAGGCATATTTCGACATGCCTGTCGGGGATCAAGACAAACCCTGGGCACCTCATTTCACCTGCGAGCACTGCAAAAAAACTCTGGAAGGTAAGATGGACAATTGTTGCTCGGAATTTTATGTTATAAAATTTGTTAAAATTTTTAAAATTGTAAAAGTTTTTAATTTTAAAATGTTTTACAATTTTCAATGTTATTGAAAAAATACATCATATATGAAAAATGTTGCGAGAATCTCTTACACATTAGTCATGGGTGAAATAAATGTATTTTTGTAGGATGGTACAGAGGGGAAAAGAGAGCCATGAAGTTCGCTATCCCAAGGATTTGGCAGGAACCCACTGACCACTCAAGCAACTGCTACTTCTGCATGGTGGACCCTTCCAAACGTCGGACTGGCAAGAATGCACCTGCTATCACGTATCCGGACCTTCCTTCATCCATCGCCCCGGTGCCACACTGCCATGAGCTCCCCATACCCACTCCTCCGGAGAGAGAGCAGTCGTCTTTAGAAGAGAGCAGCAAGTCAGAGAGCGAGGAAGACGTTGTAGATCCAGATGACAATTTCAGTGGTGGAGCTGAGGAGAGAAACCCATATTACCCCAACCAAAAAGACCTCAACGACTTGATTAGAGATCTTGGTCTCACCAAGTCCAATGCCGAGCTTTTGACGTCTAGGCTCAAGCAGTGGAACTTGTTGGATGAAAGTGTGCAAGTCGCAGATCAGAGGAAGCGTCACCAACCTTTTTCCAGCTTCTTCACCCGCCAAGATGGGCTCTGCTTCTGCCACAATGTGACCAGTCTGTTCGAGGCAATCGGAATCGCCTGTAACCAGAATGAGTGGCACCTCTTCATTGACAGCTCATCCAGGAGCCTCAAAGCCGTGCTGCTCTCTTCCCCTGGCTCACTCGGTGCACCTCAAAGAGGATTAAAACAGCATCAAGACCTTGCTGGACGCCTTGAAGTATGATGAGTACAGCTGGGAGGTCATAGGAGACTTCAAAATGGTGGCATTCCTGATGGGTCTCCAAGGCGGTTTTACCAAGTTTCCCTGCTATCTTTGCCTTGGGGACAGCAGGGA
Source organism: Acipenser ruthenus (assembly GCF_902713425.1). Lineage (NCBI taxonomy): Eukaryota > Metazoa > Chordata > Actinopteri > Acipenseriformes > Acipenseridae > Acipenser > Acipenser ruthenus. The sequence goes on from NC_081191.1 coordinate 4,123,120, forward strand.
CACCAAGGCGCACTACCACAGGCGGGACTGGCCACAGCGGACCGAGTTCTCTGTGGGGAGGAACAACGTCAAGGGAGCCACTGGTGGACCCCCGGAAGGTGCTGATGCCACCACTGCACATCAAATTGGGCCTTATGAAACAATTTGTCAGAGCTCTAGATAAGGAGTCGGCAGCCTTCAAGTACCTTCAAGACTTCTTCCCTAAGCTGTCTGAGGCAAAGGTCAAAGCCGGTGTCTTCGTCGGACCACAGATAAAGAAGATCCTGGAGTGCAATGAATTCCCCAAGAAGCTCACTAGTAAGGAGAAAGCGGCTTGGAACAGCTTTGTCGCAGTGGTTCGGGGCTTCCTGGGCAATCACAAGGCCGAACACTATGTGGAGCTGGTTGAGACTCTGGTGAAGAACTACGGCACAATGGGCTGTAGGATGTCCCTCAAAGTCCATATCCTTGATGCTCATCTTGATAAATTCAAGGAGAACATGGGAGCGTACTCGGAGGAGCAAGGCGAGCGCTTCCACCAGGATATACTGGACTTTGAACGCCGCTACCAAGGAGAGTATAACAAGAACATGATGGGAGACTACATTTGGGGGCTGATTCGTGAAAAGTGATTTACAGTATAATCATAAATCTTGAAAAACTACTCACTTCTAAATCTTTTGTAGTCATTTTTGTATTACTTTAGTATAAATACATGTTAATTTGGATTCATATGTTGTTTTTTTCTGACTTTATGTGAACGAAGACACAAATTCGCCCGTTTTCTCATTGGAAATAGGTAAATTTCAAAAATCACTGTCCTGGTCACAAAAGCAAAGTTTGTGGGGAATAATAGCCATTTTCTATACTTTTGAGGCATAAGCAATTAGGAAATAACACTTACTACCCAGGAACAAAAATTGTGTTACATGGTGAAATCATTATTGCAATCCATTTGAAGTGTGGCTGAAATTAAGAAGCTATTATAGGACTCTATTATAGCACAGCATTTATGAATGATTGTTAACCTACCATAACCTGATGCTTAACCAAACAAATTTAAAAGTAGGCTATTTGATGCCTAAGAATGTGATTGTAAAGATCAGTGCTTAATAATGATGTTCTTCTATCCTTCTTCTATTGCATTACCAGTTTTTGCACAGCTTGCATCCAAATCAGGGATCAGCTTGATATTCATTAGATTTTAAAGTGACATACAGCAGTATCATTTTAAAGTCGCTTATATGACTACATTTTATAGCCTCTAAAGCATAATATACAATGCTGCATCTGTTTGTTATCCCATGATATGTTGTCTCAATCATATTTTACTATTGTTTCTGCACTCATTGATTATTGGCATGTTTACTACAGTTGGCAGCTTTAATAAGCATGCCTCTGATAAAACAGTGCATTCCTATTAGGGCTGTCAAGCAATGTTATTATTATTATTATTATTATTATTATTATTATTATTATTATTATTATTATTAATAATAATAAATTTTAAATGCTCTTTTATTAAGAATTTTAAATTGCCTAAATAAAACCAAACATTCACTGAATAATGGTTATATCCCCCATAACTGTAAATAATATTGTTTAAAAAATGTGGTTATTGAAATAAAACAAAGCTACAATGTTAACGGGTATGCGGTCAGTAGGTACCCAACAGCACCGGTTACAGTATCATATTTGGCTTGATTTATGGGTTTGCAGCAATGCTGAATTTCTAAGAGTAATCTGTCGAAAATGATTGGTTTCATTTGTTGTTGTATTATTGTTGTCTGTTGCAGAAGAAGTCCTAAAAGGTGTATTTTGAGAAGTGAAAGCATGTTTAGCACGCAGGTAGTAACCCTCTTTCTATCCAATCAAGTGTCAAAGTTTTTTTAAAATAAACTTCCCATTCACAAGTCCTTCAGTTTGAGTGCTTTGCTACATAATGCGGTTCCGTGACTAATGTTATATTCAAACGATGATGACACTCATTCAATCCTGGCATGCATTCGAGTTAAAATGGTGCCCCAGGGAGTGAATTACAGTATGTTAAGAGGGACAAGACAGGAATGTGATTAACGTGCGTTACAAAAAAAATGTATCTCCCAAAAAATGAACAGGTTAATCACAGAAGTTAACTGCGAGTAATTGATAGCCCTAATTCGTATGCAAACTCTATACAGCATGTCAATTTCTGATAGTCATTTGCCAAAATCACTGCCTACTTGACTTCTTATATGCATCCCCAGCATGTGTAATACTTGGCCTTTGACCCAAACCTGAAGCATGGCCCCAAGGGGAAGTGAATAGAGTGAATAGTACTGGCCCCAGTGCTCACTGATCTCAATGTGTTCCCATACTGAATCAACAGAAACAATTTGAAAAATAATGGATTTTTAGGTGGAGTGGTAAAGACTGCTCTTGAAAACAAATCTGGGTCTTAAAGTCTTAAAGGGTAGTTGCCCCTATGAGGGCACCTTAAATTCCAAGGCTCAATATATGCTTAAAACTTTAAAAAGGATGGTTTTAACAACAAGTGTCACTGTTTATTATTTCTCTGCAACTGTGGATACAGGTGCCCTTCATTTAATAATCCAAGATCACATTTTAAATGTGTGCCAGCGATGGGAGCTCATTCTAATGCCTGTGCATGTTCCACTCTATATGAAAATCTATCAGATGAGTGCATTTCATTTCCACTGCAGACCCAATGAGAACACTGCACAGGGAGAGGCATACAGTATCCAAGTATACCTCTGTCAGGCTTTACACAACACAACCTTGAGTATCTGCAATTGCATCTTGCAAGCTTTCTGATTGCATTCAATTATCTCAGGCCAGCAATACGTCTGCCCTTTGTATTACTGAGCAGGATTCATACAGGACATCTCGATTGTGTGAGAAGATAGGAAATATTGAAGTCTGGGCTGGTAGACTATGTCGGAATGTGATTCAGCCACTGATGTCAATAGCAAGACAGAATTAAGGTTTCTATTTATGTCTATTTTATTGACGTTTATGTCCAAGATTCACAATGTTGAACCCTTTTATTATTATTATTATTATTATTATTATTATTATTATTATTATTATTATTTTTTAGCAGACACCCTTATCCAGGGCAACTTACAATTGTTATAGGATATCACATTATTTTTACATACAATTACATTATTTTTACATACAATTACCCATTTATACAGTTGGGTTTTTACTGGAGCAATATAGGTTAAGTACCTTGCTCAAGGGTACAGCAGCAGTGTCCCCCACCTGGGATTGAACCCACGACCCTCAGGTCAGGAGTCCAGAGCCCTAACCACTACTCCACACTGCTGTCCAGGTTTAACATGTAAAATGATATCAATGACTACTTCAGGGTCAGGATTGAGGTTTAATTGGTTCTATTAAACAATTTAGAACAGGGATGGATCAAAGACTGGTCTAGTGTATATGAAGTATCGACCAGAACAGAAATATAAATCACATCCTTCCAAATCAACTGGGCACACCTACACATACATGCAGGGTAGGCCCCGTTTCCATGGTGACGTGTCCAGGCTGGGCACCACACTGAGGCAGAGCCTGCGCTGGGCCTGAAGCCCTGGCTCTCGGATCACACCGTCACAGCGGGAGGAGGCAGCTCTGTTCTCTTTACCTGCTCGTCTGGCCTCGTAGCAGGCGAAGCTCATTTCCTCCTTCAGTTCTTGGTTCTCGATTGCAATGGCCTCCCCGACGGTGACAAACCTCCCGACAGCCATGTTCACAGCCTGGCCCACCCTCTGGATGGCTCGCAGGGTCTTCTCTGACTTCCTTGGCTTGTCTTTGTGGTTGATCAGGGTCGTGATCTGGAACCAGAGGAAAGAATAGAAGAAAGCCGTTCATTTAAAATCATGACAAACGCATTTCTGATAGGGTCAACTTGGTGTTGTTTAAACTGCAGTGCTTAAAGCGTGTTGCAAATTTAATACCAAGGCTTCATTTATTTCTGGCCTTTTGATTATTATTATTATTATTATTATTACTATTTATTTATTTATTTTCAAGCTTTTTACTCAAAACAACGACTGAGGTCTGATGCAAACGCATTCCACAACATACAAATATGAATGCACCACTATTGTAGTGTTGAGACAAATAGAGTATCACAGTATTTCAAACATACAATGACTTAAGGAAGCACCACCATTTAGTCTGTGGGCTTCTGTAAGTCCAAACTGAAGGACAATCCAAAAACAAGAAATTGATAGCAGACGCTATAAAACATAAAAAAGCATGGATACATATTTTTTAAGTACCGTAATAAAAAAAAAAAATTATAAATTATATATATATATATATATATATATGTGTGTGAGTGTGTGTGTGTGTGAGAGAGAGAGAGAGAGAGAGAGAGAGAGAGAGAGAGAGAGAGAGAGAGAGGAGTGTGTTTGGGCTTTATTGATTAACAAATGTAACTCATTTTTAAAGCTTGACCTTCATCTTTTGTGTAAGCCGTGACACTGTACCGTATGTCAGTGTTCAGTCCTAAATTCCCCACACAGTCATTATAAAAAGCCATCGTCTCCAGTAGGGGGCACTGCACTGCACTCTACAGAGAACCAACATGTGCTGTCGTAAAGAATGCAGGGGCAACCAATTAGTATGTGAATGACTGTTTACTTTGTGTGTGTAAAGAACAGGCTCCATCCCTGTGTGGTATTCCGGATGGTAATCCCTGCTTTACCAAAGCAATGGGAGTCTGCTCTCTAAACTGTATCACTTCTCTTCCCCTCCTCCTCCTCCTCCTCCATCACAGCACAACAGTCCAAAGGGCTGTGCTCTCCCGCTGAGTGTGTAACCACACACCAGCCAGCCCAGGCTCTCCCTCTGCCAATACATCATTACGAAACAGCCAGGGAGCAGTCATGACCTTTACAGCCAAAACCCTTAGCATGTTCATTTTTTTAGTACCCAATTATTTTCCACCCTCAGCGCATCAATTCCCCACACAGCTCAGGAGAATGAAGGTGCTGTGGGTGGCTTCCAGATCCCACGACCGTGCCAGGATCTCGAGCGAGCTTCTTATCTGCTTTTTGGTCACTGCTAATCATTTTAAATTTACAGTACGAGAAGATTTTTTCAATACAACCATTAGCGCAAGCATAATTAACACAGAGCAATTAATTCTTGTCTTTTTTTTACCAAACCATAACCACACTACCCCGTAACAGATGACTTTTCACATCTTGCTGATCAACCCACAGCCAGTCACAAGTCACGACTCCTAATGACTTTGCAACGCAGACACTTTCTTGTGGTTATTATTAAACTGCAAATATGCATGGTTTCTAATCATTAGCTTAAAATACACCCGCTGTTTGAAGGTTTTTAGGCTTGTGCTATTATTTAGACACCTTATTTTTGTTTGACTTGACAGTCTTAAGGTCTGTATATTGTAAAATGGTTTTCATTATTCCATTGCCCCACTATCTAAAGGAAACACATGTGTTCCAATGTAATTTCAGATATTTATAACTTTAGTAATAAGCCCTCTTTCTTGAAATGACCAGTGTGTTGACAAGAGGGGATCCGGTACTGGCAATGCTACTTGGTGGAGACTGGAGCAGCTGCAGATTCACTGATAGCTGACTGTCAATGCCTTCCTCCAATTCAACAGCTCTTTCACACTCAAAGGTGAATGGCAGCCCTACACATCTCTGAGGAAGCCAGCTCCAAAGCAAAGACTGCACTGAGTTCTGGAAACCTCCAAAATGACCTTCTCAAGTTTATAGTCTGTGCCATGACCTCAGCTGTCTTACTCTCACTTTAGCACACTTACTGAAAAGCAGGTCCGTAATGGAACAATGTCAGGTCTCAGAAAAAAAAGCCATGCATTTCCTACAGGTACAGTAGTAGTGCATAACCTACCACTTACTGTTATGAAGTTATTAGTGCTATTATTGACTAGGATTCATCTGTAGTTTTTTGTTCAATAAACTGATGAACGAGATTCATATTTTGGGAACTGTAATTCATTACGCGCAAAACTAAATAAACCACGGCAAAATGGTTTTCAAAATGACAGACAGAGAAAGTGACTTTACATGTCTGACAGTTATTTTCATCTGCCAGCTTCCTTCACTGTACTGTAACTTATGTGCGACTTCAATTCAATAACATCAATCAAATCACTACATTCCCAAAGCAGTGTAAATCTTCACTTGACAACCTAAAAAAAAAAGAAAGAGAAGCAGATGTCTTCAAATTACAAGAAAATAAATAACAATAATAATAATAATTTGGAATAGCAGAACAACATGTATGTGTGTGCATAATGTTTTGTAAAATGTGATTTTCATTTGTAAATTTAATGTACCATGCCTTAAACTAAAAACACACGAAAGTCTGTTTGCTTCCTAGAATTGTTGCTTCCCCCACAATTACAATTATATATATATATATATATATATATATATATATATATTGTGAAGAAGGAGCAGTGGCGCCTTTAAGAAACGGCATCACTGGGGAAAAAACTACACAACCCATAATCCCCAGTATTGATTGGAAAGGCGGGGTCAGATAGTTTAAAAGGAAGCTGCCCGGTTTTCCTGCCTGTGCAAGCCTTGGAGAAGTATTCCTGTGCTGGGGAAGATGTAGTAAGTGCGTTTCGTTTCAATCATAGCGATTTTGTAAAAGTCTAGCATAGAGCGTTTTTACCTCTTGGTGAGGCAGACTTTTGTTTTGAACTGTTTGGTTTTGTTTTGTAGTTTTGGATTAAAATATAACACGGTGTCAACACTGTGTGGTTTCCAGCTGCAGCAGCAGCAATACTTTGATCGAGTGTGTTGTTTATATGAGCGGGACTGGTCAAAAATACTGCGTGGTTTACAGCTGCAGGAGCAGCGATTACACAACAAGAAATAATTTACAGGACCAGGACTGGCTTAACCAGGTTGGATTACAGGCTGCTGGAGTAACGATACATTTCTAAGAAGGAGGGGTATGCGTTTTGAAGGAAACTGCCAAGCACAAGATCGTGGTGTTGGAATAATTTATTATTGCTGTTTCCTTCTGGCCTTCCATACAGTCACGACATTATTATATATATATATATATATATATATATATATATATATATATATATATATATATATATATATATATATATATATATATATATATATATTTAGCTCAAAGAGCCAAAATATAATTTCTTATACATTTATAGAAACCTTTACAAATACATTCCAAGTCAAATGAAGAGAACACCCTGTTGGCAGTCTGGTTTCCACCCCCATCACTCACCATGCTTACAAGTGGACACAATTATACTAGTGCAGAGTATTAAGAATAGGAATTCCTGCCATATAAACAAGTTCTATTTTGGATACCATGAAGATAGTTTTACTAAGATAATTCAGATAGTTTATACTAAGATAGTTCAGAAGTAATTTTGTTCAAAAACGTTTCTAGTATCAAAACTACAAGTTACTCTGAGGTACTACCGAAACTGCTCCTACTATATGCACACTGATTCTGATCCTCTGCTGCACAAGTTAGCAACAGCTGCTAATGTTTAACTATTACAACTGTATTCGTCAAATATATTTATAAATGTAGACAAATCTCTTAACATGTAAAAACAATTGCAGATTCATATTTTGATTAGGCTGTGTTAAAAAAAAAATATATCTCAAATAACTCTCCTGCAACTACAGTACAATTATTATTATTATTATTATTTATTTCTTAGCAGACGCCCTTATCCAGGGCGACTTACAATCGTAAGCAAATACATTTCAAGTGTTACAATACAAGTAATACAATAAGAGCAAGAAATGTCTTTGTCTATAGTTCACCTCTCAACACAGAACTGTATTCTCAAAACCATGGCAACCATTTTAAACGTTGTCTGTGTATAATAAAAGGTGCCTTAAGTAGATGTACATTGTTTGTGTGACTCAATGCCACACTGGTCGACCTCCATCCCTCTCTCTGAAGAGCTTGCTGCACCGTGCACACTCAGACACTTCTAAACAGTCCAATGCTGTGTTGTTTTGCTTTCTTGCACAGAATCTTTGGTGGGCACGAAGGTGTTTAATCATGCTGGCCTTTTCGTTAATGGAATTTTAAGAGACGAATGGCAGAGAAGATGGGAGGCAGAGACAAATTGGATTCCTTGTTGAATCCCATCTAATTTCCTTGCAGGAAGTTTAAAACAAGAGCCATCTCCTCTGTGTAAACAGAGATGATGCTGACAAGAGAAAAACAGTATTATTGGTACATTTTTTAAACAATAACACATATGCTTGTGAGACCATATTTCTTTGGGTGGTTGCATTATCTGAAGAAATCAAAAGAAGATCTGCAGCAGGGTAACATTTGAAATACAAATTAAAAATAAAAAATAAAAAAGGGAGTACAACAAGTTTGAGAAGTGTTGTCTACTAATCCAGAAATAGTCAACACTGTGTGTGTGTATAGACAGATAGATAGATAGATAGATATTGATAGATAGATAGATAGATGCAACACTTTCACACACATCAGTGTGTAGGATCTGTCCCGGGATGTCACCGGTCTGCTCTATTGCAGGTCCAACTATAGTGGTTCCATCTGCAGCTGACTTTTTCCTAAGAAATACTGCCTCAGCTGCTGTAGCGACTCTGCAGACAAAGCAGCTCTGAGCTGCACTAAAAATCCCTCCACCACATGCACTGATTTCACACCCAGCTCACTTGCTAGTGATTCTGGGCTTTTCCAGGCTCGGTTACCAAAATTAATTAAAAATTACTGACCTTCACTACTTCTCTGGAAATTAAAACAAAAAATGATTTGATTCTAAAAGATTGCATTTTAAAGATGAATTATAAATTAGAGGCTCTTCAAGCATCCAATATAACCCTACAGACTTCAGATAGTTCTAAAAACCTTCCAGGCATTTAGCATCCCCCTATAAAACACAGGTAAGACAGAGAGATTTAACTATCCACTATCCAATAAAAACAGGTGCCTATCAAAATTCAACCTCCCTACTAAACAAAGGAAAGCAAAAGGCACTGTTCTCCATGGTAGCAGCTCTTGAAAGTACTCTGAAGCGACTGGAGTCTAAAAGCTGTTATTCTGCTCCTTATGTCCATCAGCCCCTGCCCTCTTCCTACAGACAAGTACAACACCCCCTGCTTTATCCAATGCAGACCGCCCCAAAAGAAACTCAGCAATAGTCTGAATTTCCAACAACAGAGATGGAGGGGGATCCCCACACTTTAATCTATGCCACAGCACGGACGTGACCAGGTCATTAATAATTAAAACTCTTCCTCTATAGGAAAGCTTAATTAAAAGTCACTGCCAGTTGTCCAGTCGTCCTTTTACCTGATCCAGGACTCCCTCCCATTCCCTTTAGCCATTCCCTGCTCTCCCAAGTAAACCCCCAGACATCTGAATACCTCCCTATTCCATTTAAGCCCTGATGGTAATTCTGGTGGTTGGCTGCACTCCCACTCCACAATTAGAAAAGCATTAGTTTTATCCCAATTTACTAAATACCCTCAAGCTCTCCGCTATTATCTGAATGTCTTTTTAATTTGTTACAAAAACAGCAAGATCATCAGTGTAAGCCACCACCTTAACAGGCCCCAATGTCACAGTAGGAATAGACAACCCACTCAATATTCTTCTCAATTTTACCATGATGGGTTCAAACGACAGAGAATATAAAATTCTGGATAGGGAACAACCTTGGGGAAATCCCCTCTGGATCTTAAAAGGAGAGTACAACACACCACTGATTTTAAGTACACTAAAAATGCTACTGTAGAGCAATTTAATTTTTCCCCAAAAAATGGGACCAAAGCCAAATGACCTAAAAACATCAAAAAGATACCAGTGGTCTACCCGGTCAAAAGCCTTCTCTTGATCAAGAGAAAAAAATCCAGCTTTAAAACCAAAGAGCTTGGAGGCAGCTACTAAGTCCCAAACTAGAAATATATTACACTATGTAACACAATTTTTGTTCCTGGGTAGTAAGTGTTATTTCCTAATTGCTTATGCCTCAAAAGTATAGAAAATGGCTATTATTCCCCACAAACTTTGCTTTTGTGACCAGGACAGTGATATTTTGAAATTTACCTATTTCCAGTGAGAAAATGGGAGAATTTGTGTCTTTTCGTTCACATAAAGTCAGAAAAAAACAACATATGAATCCAAATTAACATGTATTTATACTAAAGTAATACAAAAATGACTACAAAAGATTTAGAAGTGAGTAGTTTTACGAGATTTACGATTATACTGTAAATCACTTTCACGAATCAGCCCCCAAATGTATTCTCCCATCATGTTCTCGTTATACTGTCCTTGGTAGCGGCGTTCAAAGTCCAGTAAATCCTGGTGGAAGCGCTCGCCTTGCTCCTCCGAGTACGCTCCCATGTTCTCCTTGAATTTATCAAGATGAGCATCAAGGATATGGACTTTGAGGGACATCCTACAGCCCATTGTGCCGTAGTTCTTCACCAGAGTCTCAACCAGCTCCACATAGTTTTCGGCCTTGTGATTGCCCAGGAAGCCCCGAACCACTGCGACAAAGCTGTTCCAAGCCGCTTTCTCCTTACTAGTGAGCTTCTTGGGGAATTCATTGCACTCCAGGATCTTCTTTATCTGTGGTCCGACGAAGACACCGGCTTTGACCTTTGCCTCAGACAGCTTAGGGAAGAAGTCTTGAAGGTACTTGAAGGCTGCCGACTCCTTATCTAGAGCTCTGACAAATTGTTTCATAAGGCCCAATTTGATGTGCAGTGGTGGCATCAGCACCTTCCGGGGGTCCACCAGTGGCTCCCACTTGATGTTGTTCCTCCCCACAGAGAACTCGGTTCGCTGTGGCCAGTCCTGCCTGTGGTAGTGCGCCTTGGTGTCCCTGCTGTCCCCAAGGCAAAGATAGCAGGGAAACTTGGTAAAACCGCCTTGGAGACCCATCAGGAATGCCACCATTTTGAAGTCTCCTATGACCTTGATGCCATCTCAGAAAAATGCAGATATGTATCCACTTAGGCAGCTGGAACTAAACTGAACTGGTGGGCTTAAGGCCCCTGTATTTATACTACTATTTATATTACTGGAAAGTTCTAGAAGTTACTCCAAGTTTACTCAGCACTGAATCTATCTGGAATGTTCTGGAAAATCGGTAAATTTCAAAATATCACTGTCCTGGTCACAAAAGCAAGGTTTGTGGGGAATAGTAGCCATTTTCTATACTTTTGAGGCATAAGCAATTAGGAAATAACACTTACTACCCAGGAACAAAAAATAAATAAAAATTTGTTACACGGTGTTATCAAATATTGATCGGCCAGGTACACAGTACATTTGGTCTGAATGCACAATAGTGCTCATTACTACTTTTAGTCTATTTGCCAATGCCTTCAACAAGATTTTGTAGTCGGAGCAAAGAATACTTACAGGTCTCCAGTTCTTAACCCTTTGCGGTCCATTTATTCAGCGCCTGTCAGGCGCGTCAGGTCCAATTTATTTTCACACGCGCTGTTTATTGTACATGCACTATTTTAAAGTAATTTTATTCACAGTAAAACAGGTTTAAAAGGCACTGCATATAAACAGGAAACTCAGTACTGCATCTCCAGCCCTGCTCCACTCCTTGTTCGCTGTACAAAATTCAACAGGTAGTCCATCGATTCCAGGTGCTTTGTCCGTGTTGAGGCCTTCCAGAGCTTTAGTGAATTTTTGCAATGTCACTGCACTCTCCAGTCTCTCTCTCTCTTCTTCTGAAACCTGCATTAGCCCCTGGAGGAACTGCTGGGCTCCCTCAGACCCATCCACAGCCTCAGCTGTATGCAGTTCTGAAAAGAAACCCACAGCATGCTCCCTGATGGCCTCAGGCTCACACAACAGCAGACCACTCGCTGTTCTTAGGCAATGTATTGCTTTACTCTGAACCACTTTCTTTTCTAATGCAAAACAATATTGAGTTGGAGCATCCATCTGCGAAAGGTTTAAAAACCGTTAACGTACCAGAGCAGCCTGTACCTGCGAGTACAACAGATCAGCCAAACTACTCCTTTTGAGTTTCAAGTCTTGAAAAGCCTGCCACTGTATGTGGACTCCAGAGCCCTAAGGAGCTCAGTGATATCCTCCTCCAGCACTCTCATCGCCTCGCTAGTGCTCTTTGTAGCATTCATAGTGTACTGTTGACAAAACAGTCGGGTCTGAACTTTACTCACGTCCCACCATTGCCTTATTGATAAAAAACAGCCCCTTTCTGCCTCTTTCATCGTTCCCAAAAAAATTTAAAACATTTAAAAAAATGACTATTTTAAAAGTTTAGTATTAAAATGCCAATAGGAAGAATAAACATGCATTTGGGATAATCATATTCAAACTGACCAAACTATGATCAGATAGACCTGCGGGGTGAATAGTACATTTAGAAAAATAATTTAAATGATGCTTAAACACATAAAATGTATCTAGCCGTGCTAAACATACATTCCCATGGCTCCCCTTAGCCCAGATATAGTGCTTAACAGCAGGATTCCTGTTAAAACACTAACCAGCTGAACTGACCTGGTGTGAGGCTCTGGGCTATTTCTGTCTAGCATGTCGTCAACTGTACAATTAAAATCACCAGCTAATAAAACCACTTCTTCAGTCTGACTCTGGGCTATAACTCCATTGAGAGTCTGAAAAAACAGCACCCTCTCTCTCCCCCATCATTTGACGCATAAATATAAACAAATACTAAATTTCTACTGTGGCGGAGTGTCCCGCCCCTATGTATTATTATTTGTATTTTCTTCTCCGCGCCGCGATTTTATTATATATTTAAAAACCCCGTGAGGATGTATGGCTGATCAGCTACTGATTATTTAACTAGCTGACAGTCATGCATCCTTACCAAACGCGTGCAGACTCTGGCCGAGGGATAATAAGATAATTAACAACTAGTTAATCCCTCAGCCAGAATATATAAACCTGCAGCTCTCTGCACTCGGGGTGGAGTGTACAGAGGAGAGTACGGGGAGCGGAGAGAGCGAGCGAGCGAAAACGACAGTTAAAGACGACTACGAAACAGTATTTGTTTATTCGTTTGGCCCTTGTGCCTTTTTGTTTTGTGTTTTGTTGTTTTGTTTAAATCTTTTGTTTTGTTTATTAATAAATACACTGAGTGCCGTTGCACTCAGCTTCAACCGCCCATCCATTGTTTTGGTTTCTACTTCCTGGTCCGTGACGTCACCACTGCGATCCAGGCTGCCACACTACCCAATACAGATGCTTGCACTTTCAACAAGCGCCCCTCAATGACCTCACTTACATTGATTGAGTCATACTTAAACCCCTTCACAAATAACATGGCAACTCCAGCACTGAAATTCATTCCATGACTAAAAATAACCTCCCCTTCCCAATCCTGAATCCTCTCAGATTTATTATCATATGTATGGCAACATTAACTTCCTTCTATTTGCACAATCTCTACCTCCATTTATATTTAAAGTTTTCATATTAAGAGTCTGCATTGTAGGGTTGAAAAAGAGATACACTGGAAAAGTACAAACAATAGTAAAAACGTACACATACAAAAGAAAAGATGCTTGTGTAGACTTATACATCATTCCTGTTTAGAGAAACACAAACTTTGCTTATTACATTTTTTGATTGATCTCTTTCTCTTTGCTCCATGCCCAATACAGCTGTATTGCGTCTAATTTGCTGCACAGAATTTAAGAACAATTTTAAATCAGGGAAGTGCTCAATAACTTTAATCCCTCTTTTCCCTTTAACAGAGCTTAAAAATGTCTGAATGCTTTCAAGACTATACCTCCCTCTCGCTTGCTGATTAGCCGACAGATCAGAGCTAAATGAGGAGTCAGTATCACTGCCCCCGTCTTCACTAAAATCACCACCACTGACCTCTGTGCTGTGTGTTTGAGCGCAGTCCATTCTCACAAACAGCACACTCTCCGATTCATCAGCCCGAATGACCCCAGCCTCAGAAACAAGGCTGCATTTCGCTACAATACTGTGTCTGTTTTTAGACTTTCTTTTTACTTTGGAGAGTTTAAACTCACCCGCTTCCATCTCTCTCTCCAACACTAAAACCGCAGCCTCATTCTGTTCTGTGATTCCCTCAATCTGTTCTCTCCCCTCACTACCCTGTCCCTCACCTGACAACCCCACTTCAGGTATCTCAGGCCCGGTCACAATCACAGCTTCTCCTGTCCTTCTGTCTATTTCGGTCAGTTCATGCAACTCACTTTCACCTTCTGCCACATCAGACTCAACCAAACCAGGTTGGAGCTTTTCAGTCTCTCACTCCGCTCTTCTATCTACAGCTCTGTGATCCGAGGGTCTATCAAGCAGCCTCCTTGGCTCAGCTGCGCTTTCATTCGCCTCGGGGACTTCTCCCGCCTCGCTTTCGCAATATGCCCTTTACAGTCGCATTTAAAACATTTCATTGTTTCAGAAGAAGCTAAACCTATGTATTCGCTACCATCCACCCGAAACCTGAAAGCTACATTTAACACTCCATTCGGGTCGTTCAAAAGCATATAAAAAACTGTCTTCTGAAAGAAACTACATGCTTTAACTCAGAGGATTTACAACCCAGAGGAATCATTGTAATGCTTGACATTATTTTTCCATGACGGCTTAGCTCTCCCACTATAAGTTCATTTTTCAGAAAAGGAGGAATATTAAAAATTGTTATTTTCCTAGCGAGAGCCGCAAGAGGCAGAACAGACACTAACACTCCGTCAATAACCAAGCCTTGCTGAACAATTTCCAAAACTATTGTTCCATTACTCAGGAACACGACAACAAACTTATTCATACGTGAAGCAGAGGAAAACTCTGCACTCACGCTGCAAGCACTCCCTACAGACACAGCGACAGACAGCAAGAGTCGATAGATAGACAGATAGATAGAGACAGATAGACAGATAGATAGATAGATACAGAAACACACACACAGTTGTAGTCAAAAGTTTACATACCCCAATGGAAATGTACAATTTCTTGAAAATTTCTTGAAAACAAAGAATTTTGTAGCAAAAGTTTTGCTTTTGTGGATGAGAAAAAAGGTACAAGAAATAGATGTCGACAATTATTTATTTCAGCATTTTTTTTTTGCAAAACTGCAAATTCAAAAGTATTCATACTCTTTGATGCGATGATAGCATTGTCTACAAGGTGCTAGAAATTTCAATATGATAATGCGGAAGCTAATTCTAGAAAAGTCTAGAAAATGCTGGATTGTAGGTGAACATTCTTAGAGAGTATAAAAGGGTTCGGCATAGGATGATTGCTGTCATTACCAATAAGTCAATATGGGAAAAAGTAAAGAGCTATCTGAAGACCTTAGGCAGAACATTATTTATTGTCATAAAGCTGGAGAAGGATACAAGAAGATTTCCAAGCATTTGCGTACCCCAATTTCAACTAGTGTTTCTATTATCAAGAAGTACAACACTCCTTCGGTGCATGTTGTGAGGAAGGTTAATAACAATCTGAGATTGACTGCCAAAGATATTCATAGTGAATTGGCTGCAAGTGGGACTGGGGTTTCCATTTCAACCATAGGTCAAGTATTGCATGGTGAAGGTCTCAATGGTTGCAGTTCAGGGAAAAAGCCACTCTTAGGAAAACGTCACAAGGATAATCGCTTAAAGTTTACAAAACAGCATTTGAATGATGGATATGAGTTCTGGTTGAAGGTTTTGTGGAGTGATGAAACAAAAATCGAGCTATTTGGTCACGCTGATAGTTGTTATGTTTGGACAAAGTCTGGTGAGACATACAAAGAAAAGAACATCATACCTACTGTCAAGCATGGAGGTGGTAATATCCTTCTATGGGGCTATCATCTGAAACCCTCCACTATAAAACTTGGTTTAAAGTGCAACTGGATGTTCCAACACAACAACGATCCAAAGCACACATCAAAATCTACTTCAGAATGGTTAAAGAAGAATAAAATCAAGGTTCTGGAATGGCCTAGATCGAAATCCAATTGATAATCTTTGGTATGAGTTGAAGAAGGCTGTGCACAAGAGAACTCCTCAGAATTTGAATGAACTGGAACAACTTTGCGTTGAAGAATGGTAAAAAAAAAAAAATCACTAAAGAATCAAGCCAAAAGCCCATTGACAAATATCCTAATCGTTTAAAAGAGTTAGTATTGCTAAAGGTGCCTCAACTAGATTTGTCCTATAATTATTTGTTTGAGAAATTTCTAGATATTATAAATTTCCATTGGGGAATGTAAACTTTTGACTACAACTGTATACACAGACACACACATAAATATATATATATACAGGCTAACTTCACTATAACGAACCCTTCTTATAAAAGAACACCCGTTTTTAAGGATTCCAACAGCAAGAACCGATTTTTTCAATGCAAATTAGCCCTATTAGAATGATCATGTACAGGATCGACCCGGATACAACAATCTCAGTACTGACTGACACTGAACTTTCTCCAGTGTCAAGTGTGTTATTCTCTCAGTGAAAACAAACACCATGGTTGACTAATTCAAAGATAACGCTAATTCAAAGATGACCTATTGTAGTACGAATCATGCATGACGAATGCAATCATTGCCTGTCAGTCATCTTCACACAAACTGCAACCAGGCAAGGGGCGTGAGGAGCAATCGCTGGACAGTTTTTACAAGAGAAAGGACATGTAATTACTGTATTCAGCATGTAAGTGTACATTCTTTCCTTTTTCATTTCTTTACTGTTTTCTTTTAAACATACCACAGGGGGAATTAGTGTTGGTGTAATTTAGATGTGAAAACGGGTTTTGTGTGCTTTTTGGAATGGTTATGTTTGATCTGCCTGCCTGTCTTGTATGTGTCCTCTGTGCATAACCTTCGTTGGTAGCGTCACATGACCTGTTTGTTTACTTTCTGTTTTGTGTTTAATAAATCCTGCGCACCTGTGCCAGTGTTTCAACTCCAACTCCTCTGTCTTGCAATGTGGTTACCCACACATGTGACAGGAGTACCTTGTCACAAAACTTTAAATGTTGATCAATGTGAAGGAATCTTCATAAAAGTACTTTATATTGATGTTCAATTAAAATTTGCCGTTTTGTCATTATTCTGATACAGAAAAATGCCAAACCCTATTATAGTGAACACCCAGATATAACGAACATCTCTCCAGGTCCCAGAAGGGTTCGTTATAGTCAAGTTAGCCTGTAATTAATATATATACAGTGCCTATAGAAAGTCTACACCCCCTTTCAAAATGTTCACCTTTTGTTGCCTGTAATTAAAATGCATTAATATATATTTTTTCATTTATCTACTCATCCTACCCCACAACTTTCAAGTGAAAAAAATATTCTAGAAATTTGTAGAAAATGAATTAAAATAAAAACTGAAATAGCTTGGTTGGATAAGTGTCCACCCCCCTTGTAATAGCAAGCCTAAATTAGCTCAGGTGTAACCAATCGCCTTCAAAATCACACACCAAGTTAAGTGGCCTCCACCTGTGTTAGATTGCAGTGATTCACATGATTTCGTTCTTAAATTCAGCAGTTCCTGTAGGTTCCCACTGCTGCATTTAAAAGCAAAGACTCAACCAGCAGAGGGCAGCAGTGTGGAGTAGTTGTTAGGGCTCTGGACTCTTGACCAGAGGGTCGTGGGTTCAATCCCAGGTGGTGGACACTGCTGCTGTACACTTGAGCAAGGTACTTCACCTAGATTGCTCCAGTAAAAACCCACCTGTATAAATGGGTAATTGTATGTAAAAATAATGTGATATCTTGTAACAACTGTAAGTCGCCCTGGATAAGGGTGTCTGCTAAGAAATAAATAATAATAATAATAATAATAATAATAATAATAATAATAACAACCATGGGACAAAGTTGTTGAAAGGCACAGATCAGGGTATGGGTATAAAAAAAAAAATCAAAGGCCTTGAATATCCCTTGGAACACGGTCAAGACGATTTTTTAAAAAATAAAAAGGTGTATTGCACCACCAAGACCCTGCCTAGATCAGGCCGTCCCTCCAAACTGGATGACCGAGCAAGAAGGAGACTGATCAGAGAGGCTACCAAGAGGCCAATGGCAACTTTGCAAGAGCTACAGGCTTGTATGGCCAAGACTGGTCAAAGTGTGCATGTGACAACAATATCCCAAGCACTCCACAAATCTGGCCTGTATGGTAGGGTGGCAAGAAGGAAGCCATTACTCAAGAAAGCCCACCTTGAATCCCATTTGAAGTATGCAAAAAAACACTCAGGAGATTCTGTAGCCATGTGGCAAAAAGTTTTGTGGTCTGACGAAACTAAAATGGAACTTTTTGGCCTAAATGCAAAGCATTATGTTTGGCGCAAACCCAACACAGCGCATCACCCAAAGAACACCATCCCTACTGTGAAGCATGGTGGTGGCAGCATCATGTTATGGGGATGTTTCTCATCGGGAGGGACTGGGGCACTGGGGCTCAGGATAGAAGGGAAAATGAATGGAGCAAAGTACAGAGAAGTCCTTGAGGAAAACATGCTGCCCTCTGCAAGAAAGCTGAAACTGGGATGGAGGTTCACCTTTCAGCATGACAACAACCCAAAGCACACAGCCAAAGCTACACTGGAGTGGCTAAGAAACAAAAAGGTAAATGACTTAACTCCAAATCGAAAATTTGTGGCATGACTTGAAGATTGCTGTCCATCAACACTCCCCAAGGAACTTGACAGAGCTTGAACAGTATTGTAAAGAAGAATGGTCAAATATTGCCAAATCTAGGTGTGCAAAGTTGGTAGAGACCTATCCCAACAGATTCACAGCTGTAATTGCTGCCAAAGGTGCTTCCACCAAGTATTAACTCAGGGGGGTGTAGATTTATCCAATTATGATCTTTCAGTTTTGTATTTTTTTTTTCTATTTTTTTTACCCCGGTTTTCTCCCCAATTTAGCATGCCCAATTATTAACTGTACCCTTGGCTCACCACTCGCAACCCCCAGGCCGACTCGGGAAATGGAGGCTAGAACACGCGTCCTCCGAAAACGTGCTCCTGCCAAGCCACAGCAATGCCACCAGACCTATAGTGCTGGAGGACAACACAGATCTGGCAGCTCCACTGCAGAACCACAGGCGCCCTATCGGCCACAGGGGTCGCTGATGCGCGGTGAGCCGTGGATTCCCCTACCGACCTAAGCCCTCCCTACCCGGGCAGCGCTCAGCAAATTGTGCGCCGCCCCCTAGGAACTCCCGGTCACATTCGGCTGTGACATAGCCTGGATTCGAACCTGCGATCTCCAGGCTATAGGGCACATCCTGCAGTCCGCGCAGAGCGCCTTTACTGGATGCGCCACTCGGGAGCCCCCAGTTTTGTATTTTTAATATATAATTTTTATCTCAATAAAAACTTTTTTCCCATTAACAGTGTCGAGTATGGTGTGTAGATAAGTGGAAAAAAATCCTCATTTAAATGCATGAAACTCTGAGGCACTGACACAACAAAATGTGAAAATAGTTCAAAGGGGTGTAGACTTTCTATAGGCACTGTATATATTAAATATACTAATTATACACACTATTTGGAGGATTTACATTGAAATCCCATGAAACAGCAGGTACTATTAGGGAAGCTGTCAGGCAGGATAAGGTGTAAACCTTTCAAACCTGTATGGAAAAAACTATTCACCACAAAGTAAGTACCAAGTGTAGCATTACAGCAGCCATGCAAGTCCACATTACAGCTGTCAGGTTGGTGCAATATCCGAGCTGAGCTCTCATCTTACTGTGGACTGTTTCAGGAATTTTTACATCAGAAAAGTATTGATAACAAGGGAATTATTTCTTTAGGTAGTCAAACAAACTGGGCAGCTGAAAATTACTCCCACACATCTCCCGTCTTAAATGGCCAGACTAAGTGCACAGCTCTGTACATGTTTTTTTTTTTTTTTTTTTTTTTTTTTTAAATAAAACTCAGGATAAAAAAAAACTAAAAAAAAAAAGGACAAAACCTTCCTTGTCTGCCTATTTATGTGCAAAGTTTTAGTTACAAATCCCCTAAAAAAAAAAAGACAATGTAACAAGAAATACATCACCCATAAAAACGCCTCATTTTACAATATCCGCAAATTTAAAAACCTCTCATTGTGTGAAGACAAAGCGTTTTATATGTTATAGTATGATGATCATCAACGAAGGACTGAGGAGAAATATTTCTCTAGTTGACTTGTTTTCCTAAATGCTTAAAAACAGAAGAACCATCTCTTCATTCCCAGGAGCAAGGTTCATAACGAATACATTCTCACTGTACTTCTGCAGGGTTTCGACAAGCTGGTTATTATTGAACACTAAATATGTTGCTTTTTTTTAATATAATAAATAACATCTTTCAAACCCAGCATCTCTGCTTCCTTATAAGACATTATTGGTCCAGATACAAACTATTTAAAAACAGCCTGGGTTCCAATTCCGTGGAAGAGCTGGAGGTCAGACCATGACCTTGTGTTATCCAAACTACTGTGCCAGCTCAGCCTGTCTCCAGTGTCCCTGAATACAATCAAAGAGAGTTCAGTTTTAGTCTTCGGTTTGTTCTATTGGCCTTTTCAAAAAATGATTCTACTTGTCTTGATCTACTGTACAGTATATTACTCCAGCTCCTTTTAAAAATGCCCTTTTTTTAATAAGTTCTCATGTCCTTTCAAAGAGGGAGCAATAATGATGCAGGGCAACTGAGACACCTTCACTTGGCTAAGAGGGAGTATGCCCTTTTCATCAAGTTTAGAAATGCCATTTTTCTGCTTTGTCCTCTTCCAACAGATTTCTAAAATTCACACGTTGTAAAATAATAATAATAAAAATTCTTCTAAGTAATAACTATTTTAACCATTTCATGCATGAAATATTGAAAAGAGCTGAAAAAAGTAGTTTTTGACACAAAGATATTTTTAATTGAAAATGTTTTCCATTATATATGTGGGGAAAATGGCATCCTCATATGAGGCTATCATGCATTTGCGTCTTCCATATGTCCCCATATAAAGACTACATGAGAGGCTTTCTGTTGGTGTGTCAGACACACCGTACCATGCCAGTCACACTGTGCGCTGATGTTAATGGACCTGACAACAGAACAAGTGTGCTGTATATGCTGCATGCACTGCCACCTGCAATTAAAAGCATGTGTTTGTAAATAATAATTCAATATATACATATTTTCTGTCCGTCATCTAGGAAAAATGTATTGTGGTGTGAAGCACAACAGGGAACATCTTAAAGCCCACCTGCAGCTTTTAGACCTGGCCCCAGAAAAGAAGCATTTCTTTCAGTATTTCTGATTGTTGTGTAAAATACACTAAATATGTATGTTAAAACAAACAACAAAGGGAGTGTAAGAAGGGTAAGCATTATTACATTTGAAAACGTACGTCCTGTTTTCCACTGTATTTTTGCAGTGTTACCATGGTTACATATATACCATGCATTTATATAGTTTACCCTGGTATGCCATAGCAAATATGTTAACTGCTCTTAGTCAAACTCGTTCTTAATTGTAATTATTTACTGTATTCTTTATTTTGCTCTTATTTGAATTTGATCTTTCTTTACAATGCTTACCTATGCTTTCACTATGCTTTATTGCACTTTGCTCTGCTTTTAGAAGGGATAGCCCCAGCACCAATAGGCTTGGCAATGAGACTGTGGATTAGGGCAGTACAGTCCTCATTCACATTGAAGCAAAAAGCCTGCAGGCACACACTGAAGAACAAAAAGGCAAGCTACTGCACAGTACATCCCTACCTACTCACAGGCTAGGAGGTCCAAGCCTTGCCATCAGAATCAATGGCATGTATACAACATTTAGCATTTTCATCAGTCATCAAGTGGGGCTCAAATACTCTAGAGAGAATGGGGGACTACGGGCACAGAGTTTAGAAACAGACCACAGCCCTCATGACTTAAATATTTCAGGTATGTTTTCCCACCCAGGGTTTGAGAGCTAAGCAAAAACATTACTGTTCATTCCTGCCGGGCACGTGCTAATAAGTTAAACAGGCCCTAGCAAAGGGCAGCAATCAAATTAAAGTACCTCCCACCAGTTCAAACCCCTTCAATTACCAGGAGTTTCTCAACTGAGGCCAGCTTTCTTGCAACATCAAAAGCTACCGATATGAAAGAACACAATGAAAACCTTCCACTCGCAACCCCGGACCTCTACTGCACCGTACCTAGCCTCAATCAAATAAAAATTAAGCCTTTTTCTGTCAGTCATCAAGCGATTTGAATTAACATCCAGTTAATGAGGGCGTGCGGGCATGACTGAACACAACAGGATCACAGCCCTCATGATAGGAACATTCTACTGAAACCAATCCCATCGCTCCCCCACCACCACCCTCACTGTGATTTGCACTTGGCAAGGACAGTAGATGGAAACCGTTGTTGGCATGACAAAGGGAGGAATTCCTGGAATCTTACAGTAAAACCACACCTCAGCGTGGTACGTGATGTTGTTTTCTTTTTCTGCTGGTCGATTGGTTAAAATAATCACAAAAAACAAACAAAAAAAAACACAACACTATAAAACTATTAAACATTGAAATGGCAGTATTACTTTTTATTCTTTTTAGTTCCCATTTAAAGGGATTCTACAATAGTACTTTCAAATACTTTGTTCTTTAGCATATACAGTTCCTGTACTGTATGTAACATGAACAGGGTATTCCTGTCTCTAGGTTTGAATTCTGTCTCGACTATTTATGCCAGCACACTTCCTCTCCCCCACACCAGCAGCAGCAGTCCCTCATTCTCATCACAGCACCTCTTTGCCTTTCCATGGGAAGGTTCAGTAAAAAAAACTTCTTATTTCAACAGCAAAGCTTTTATTCCAGCAGCGAGTTGAGGTTTGTGATGTGTTTTTGAATTGAAACACATGCATAACATGTTAAAATAGGGCTGATGTGAAAAAAATATATACACATATATGCTTGGCACAGTACAACCGTGTGGGAATTTCAAATAATGATTTGCAAAATAAAAAAAAAAAACATTAAGCATGTTAAAAAAGAGATGTTTTTTTTTTTTTTTGTTAAATGCTTGTACAGTGCATGCACACAAACATATGCATACAAGAGCATTTACATAGATTCCTGTATTCAGTTACACAAGTCCAAATGTCATGTTTTCAAGGAGTTGTGTATTGAGGGGTACTTCAGCTATACATGAAGGGGACGGGAGCTCCTATTTTGAAATAGATTATTTTCACATAAATAATCACTACAGGCAGGATTTGTTTCAGTCGACACAGTGAAAATAAACTGACTGTTCTCTGTTTTCTTTTTAAGGAAGGACAGACTGTAAAGTTACAGCAGGGATTAGGGAGAGAAATGATTGCACACCACAGCTCATCTAACAGTCTCACAGAGCTGAATCCTTCACAACAAATACATAAACAAATAAAGACATGCAACTAAATCCACCATGGATAACCCATACTAGCAATGCCAGGTTTAATAAACCAATCTCTTTAAGATCAAGGCAACAGTAGTTCTGGAGAGACACAGTTCTCCCCCACCCCCCGCCTCCCACCTCCCGTGTGATATAGGGAGTCTGAGAATAGCCCAATCAAAATGTCAAGAGGTGAACCGCCAGCAGTCAGTCACTGCTGTGTGAGGAAATTGTACATCTCGATCATCCTGGGTGATAATTTCTAGCTTTCACAACCACCACTACTTAATGATGACTCATGCTGCTAACCATTGAGCCAGTTCAGATTGGTGCAGTACAGTTTGTGGCTGCTTTAAGCTCTCAGCTACTTTATCACACTGCAAAGTGTATGTCAGTGCTGCACCTACACTGTACTGTGGAAACCCCTTCAACATTTTCTCATCAGTCATAAAACCTAGAAAATAAAGACATGTGTAAAATTGGCACCTGCTTTTCTGTAAAATATTCACCACGTGCCCTACACGTGTTCAACCCATTTCATAACACAACACAGCAAACCCTTGATGAAGAAATAATTTATTTAGTTTTTCCACTATTAAAACCTAACTGAGATTATCTAATTTTAAAAGCAATACATTATAATATTAACAGTAACTGATGTTCCACTGCCTTACACTGTATTAGTTATCCTGATGTAAAACAGTGATGCCATAATTAAGCGATAGTGCCCGTCAATGAAGGCTCTACCGTGTGTTAGTGGACCGCGACTGGAGTTATGCGTCCCGAGCCGAAGACGAGGGCGCTAATGAAAGTCAAGGTCAACTATCACACAGTAGAGCCTTCATCGAGAGGGCTCATCTTTGTTTTTATTATTCGCTGTCCAACAGATGCGAGCTGAGCTTTCAGTAGAGAAAGTCAAAATGAAAAAGCCAGCACTTCCACAGATTGATTTTAAGTTTGATTCACAGCTGATGCGGTGATGTTCCAGCGGGCATCTACTACGTATTGGAAGCCCGCTAGAGCTGGAAGCTGATGGTACTGAATTGTTTTCTAATAAAAAATAAAAGGTTGGATTACTGTAACCCACCCGAACGTACCTATCAAATAAATACAGTTTGTATTTCTCAATCAAACAACCGTTGCATTTTAATGGAATATTTAAAAATCATCACTCCGTTTTTCTTTTTCATATCTCACGTTCTTGGACAATAGGAAACTGTAGCAGCAATGTAACGTTATTACAGAGTCTAGTTAGAGAGTCAGAGATACAGATGAAGCCGGAAGGTGCTGTAGATCCAGGGTTAGTCTTGGTCCTACAGTGCTGATGTGCAGCTTTGATAAAAACCTGTTGGCTCTGCCCCCTCAACTGCCTTCAATAGAAGCCTTTCGAAAACACTGAAAACACCCTTGTTAAGGAAAGCAAATCGGAATGTGTTCAACTGGGGACAGAAGCATTATTGCTCCACACAGTGAAATAAGCTGAGCGGATGCAATCAAAAAATATATATATAGTTAAGAGAACAATTTAATTAGCTTTTTTTGTTTTTGTTCAAATTTAAAGCTTGAACACACTCTCTCAAAAAAAACAAAAAAACAATGTTTTTTTATTTATTTTTTAAGGATTTGTATTTTTGATATAGCAATTGCAGTTCTTCTGAAACACTTGATAGCACATTAAAAATAACTTATAAAAATGCCACTTTGATAGCGTCCCAACACACACCTTTTTTCACTCCTCCAGCAGAAGACAGAGATTACCTGTAATATGGTTTCTTCGTAGGATGAACTTCTGGTCTCCATTTTGCATGGGTCAGGAGAACAAACAGATCTCTAACCCTGAGATCATTGCAATATAGTCCTTTTAGGTGCCAAAGTAGGTATTCTTACCCCATAAACCCCCCTCCAAATAAGCATTGTTGTCCAAATTAAAAAAAAATAAGTTAGTAAAAAAAAAGGGGGGGAAAGGAGGGTGGGATATTGGTGTGGAGTTCATCATCCTACAAAGAAACCATATTACAGGTAATCATCTTCTTACCTCATCTGATGAACTCCACACAGAGTGAACTATACCAAAGCATGTACACAAGAGGGTTTAAGGTTTATTAGTAGAGGATGCCACAGATAACACTGAGTGAGCAAAAGTAGGTTGAGAACAAGAGACATCTCAATTATAATGTTTAATAAAAGTCTCGAAGGAGGCCCAAGTCGCAGCATAGATGTCGTCCTGTATTGGGACAGATTTTAGTTTTGCCTAGGTAGTAGCCACTCCCCTCACTGAGTGGGCTTTGGTGGATCCTGGGGCTGATTTGTTATCAAGATTGTAGGAGTTTGAAATTGATTGTTTTGAAATGTGTTTGCCCTGGGTTTGTGAGTTAAAATAGATAAATAGTTGCCCTGATGGTCTGATCTCATGGGTCCTGTAAATGTAAAAATGTAAATCTCTTCAGACAGCAATCATGTGAAGTTTGGCCTCTTCCTTAGATTTGTGAGGTTTTGGGTGAAAATCCGGAAACGTTCTCACTTGCTCCAAAGGAAACTCAGTTACCACCTTTGTTAACAACTGAGGGTTAAGTCTGCAAACAATCCTATCCTTAAAGGATTGGAAACATGGTGCATCAGCCAGGGATTGAAGTCCTCTTCTTGCTGATGTTACAGCGACTAAAAATGCTGTTATCCATGCAAGAAACATTTGTTCACATGTGGCCGTGGGTTCAAATTCCGGAACAGTGTGTTTTCTTGGGGGGTCCTAGATGGTTAATCCCCCTAATAAATCTAGATGTCATAGGATGAGAACCTACCGGGTGACCTTCCCAGCCAGGGAAAATGATGGAAATAACAGCAATATGAACCATGATGGAGAAAAGAGAGAGACCCTTATGAAACAGATGACTGAGGTTGGATAAAAACTCTGATATAGAAGACAGCTGTATAGTGCAAGGATTTTGAATTACACCAGTGGATAAATTCTCTCAATTTGCCTGTAAAAGCCTGGAAAGTGGAAGGTTTCTTGTGGGAAACTAAACAAAATGATGATTGGTAAAAGAGTTGAAGAAGAAAAAAAAACAACCTGGTTGGAACAGTGGACAAAGCAAGAACAGAGCTTCCACCATCTGCGCAAAACTTTTTTGAAACACAACGACTGTGCTACTCTAACTGTTTACATGTGCAAGTTGAGACAGAATGTAATTATTCTCAGCTCCCTTCATACGTCAGTTGCCATCGGGACGGTTGACAAGAAAAAACTGGAGACTGGATTTCTACAAATGACACAAAGTATGGAGTGGGCATTTTAGACCAGATGGCACGTCAGTACTCCGTGAAAGCCGGTTCTCGTCGGTGGCCATTTGCTGTATTTTAATGTACTGCACCTGGCAGCCATCAATTCCTTCGTTATGTATAAGGAATGCACCAGGGAAAATATCAGTAGGAGAGATTTCATCTGAAGTTAGCCAGAGAGCTTCGGCAGAAACATTTCTATCAGAAAACTGCAAAGCAGGCGGCAAATGCAGCTCAATCTGGATTCAGTGCTGCAACCAGTAACACACGCAGGAGAAAACAATACCAGGTAGCTAAATGCAATAAACACAAAACTTCTGATATCTGTGCCCAATGTGAAAGAACAGTATTGTGGTAAATGCACAGGAAAAGTCAAGAAGCATTACATCTGTGTGGATTGTGCTGCTTAGGGTGCTACTTTGAAATCTGTGAAAGTTCCCTGAAAGCACATTCACGTTACATAATGGGAACTGAGCTATTATTTATTTTTTTGTGTTACTTAATTTTTTTTTTAAAAATTAATAATTTTTTCAGTTTTGTATGTACATACACCTGTTTACATGTTTAAATGTTTATTTTATCATAGTTTTTCATTTTTTGAAGTAGTGCTTTATATGCGGTAAATTGATATGTGGTAAGAACCCTTTTATGTTTAATTGTTCATTTAAATACGGCGTTTCGGCTGTGCAGATGTTTGATGTGACGTGCTTGAATAAAACTTTTGAGTTGTATCCAATAGTCTGCCTTTCATTTTAGTACTGATGTTGTTTAAAATATAACCGTCATAATGAATTGCCAGCGGCAGTTTTAGGTATGAGCATAACTGTGGTGGTTCTAGTGTTAACACAGTCATTCTGCTCTCTCTTTTATTAAAACATGTGTAAAAGCTGCAAAAATGGATTGCTTGTCTCTCAGTTCACTTTCTTGTTTTACTTTAATGTGTCTCTTACTTTCAGTATGTTCTTTTATTCTAGTATCAACGCAAACATGTACCTCAATACAGCAGTACTTGCAACGCTGTGCATCCTCTGCCTCATTGACCCACTTCTACCATTTTGATTTTTGCATACTTCGAAACATTCGTTTTCTTTTGAATATTCATAAACTGATTTACGTTTTCTCCCCATTCCTCATACACTCAAAATATTATACTTACATGTAAGTATTTCAATTTAGTTTTTGATCAAGCTACTTACTATGCCCTTGCCACAATAAAATCTGACTTTGATTGACCATTGGCCAACAGAATCAGGTGCAATGTTTGAACGTTATTTTATCCTCTGACGTCTAACCCTTTGCGGTCCATTTATTCTGCGCCCGACGCCTTTTTGATGATGTCAGAAAGGAAAAATTGTAGCCGGACCTGGTCCGACATAGGACCGCAAAGGACTAAATGTACCTGCTGTATTCTAGGTCAGTGTAGGGCTGCTTATTGCAATGTCGGAGTCAAAATAAAACAGCATTTTAAATCAAATATTGTGTATTTCCTTGAAAATAGTACTGGGAAAATACTGAATAGTGGACTAAAAATCAGATATAAATCAGTAAAAACCAAAGTTTAGTTAAAAAATATCCTGTAATTTTTCGTAAAAATTTGGAATAAACCGGAAATGTGGAACATTACACGTGTGTAATCTTGTGAACCTTACAAGGGAAACTGTTGCTGCCATGTGCCCTAAAAACTGTTGGAATAGCAGTGCTGTTGGTCTGACTCCTATTTTGAAGTGACTTGCCAGTTGACAAATTGTGGTCACCCTCGCCTCCATGAGGTGCACCCTTCCTGTTAGTGTATTGAACTGGGCCCCCAGGAAAACAAGAGATTGAGCTGGGCCGAGTGATGATTTTTCATGATTGATCAGTAAGCTCAGGTTCTGAAAAAGCATAAGAGTCTTGTCCCTGTGTTCTAAGGCTTTTTCCATGGAGGGCGCTCTCAGCAACCCATACCACTGGGATGTGCTGCTACCTCGGCCATCACCTTGGTGAACAGCCTGGGGGCTGTGGAAACACTGAATAAAGCACTCAAAACTGGTACTGACAGTCCTGGATGGAGAAATTGAGATATCTTCTGTAACTGTTGTGTATAGGCAAGAAGGCATATTAAAATATCTATGGAAACCAACCAGTCCCCTGGTTGGACCACCTTCGTAATGGTGGCTAGGGATTCCATCTTGAAATTTTCTGACAGGATGTATCTATTCAGACCTCTAAGGTCTAGAATTTCTGAATTTCCCATTCTTTTTCTGAAGTATTCTGAGTAATGACCTTGAGAAGATCAGGGGACCTGTTCTATGGCATGGGAAAAGACCATGGACTTGACTTCTTGTTGTAGGAAGTTTCCTTGTAGTCGTAACCAGTACAACAGTGTTTTGATGATGCTGGTTACTGAAGGATGAGGATGGAATGGTATTTTGTAACCGTATTGTATGATCCAGAGTACCCAGGAATCAGGGGGGGGGGGGGGGGGGGGGGGGGGGGGGTGAGGAGGCACATATCCGTCAGCATTGGAGTACCAGAACCTGCATGTGTTACAGGTCCAGCCTGTTTAAGATTTTTGAATTCCCCCATCCACAGGAAGAACTGATCCCTGGTCATGGGAGGCATCGTGACCTGTGAAGGAGATGGCTGTGCAGCACTGGTTGAAGTCTCTGCAGCTGGCTTTGCAAAATTTGAACAATGCTTATTTGGAGGGGGGGTTTATAGGGGGAGGGTACCTACTTTGGCCTATAGGACTATATTGTAATGATCTCTGGGTTAGAGATCTATTTGTTCTCCTCACCCAAGCAAAATGGAGACCAGAAGTTCACTTTGTGTGGAGTTCATCAGATGAGGTAAGAAAGGAACTTTACAGAAAGGCTACACCAAGATAACCAATTAAATAGTTTCAGTGGCTTATATTGAAAAATAATAAACAAATGGGCCCAGATCTACATATTGGTATATTCAATTAAATTTACTGCCCTGCTGTTTTCCAGGAAAGAGCAGCAGTATGAAATAGTTAAATGTTGGCCCACCTAATTTTAACCAATACAGAAACACACACACACACACATATATTATATATATATATATATATATATATATATATATATATATATATATATATATATATATATATATATATATATATATATATATATATATATAACCTCTGACAATAAATTGGGGTCAACTGAGGTAATCTAAGTCTATTGTACAACCTGCTACTGGAAACAGAAGATAATTAAGGTTGCTAAGTGGCAGCTGTTGCTGTTCCTGTTGTATCTAGGAAGTTAAAAACTCCTCACAGAACAAACAGTGCTTACAAATTAACCTGATAATCAGAATTCTGTACCATGTCACGCAAGGCTACATTTCTTAGAAAAAGCCAAGTGGGCCCTTAAATGTGAAAGGTAATTTGGTGAGAGTACCCCCCCCTCCCTCCCTCAGTCTGAAAGAAACAACAGCATGGAAAGAGGTTTGTGATGATAATGTACAGTGATATCCATGAAGACTCCTTGGATAGGACGGACTCCTGTAAGAAGCCCATGCTGGCTGGCTCTTTTAAGGTGCATGTTGCGTTTATCCAGTGTCAGGTTTCCTGACTTTCTGCAGCAGGTGCTTGTCAGATCCACTGGTGTGGGGGGCAGAGGCGAAGACAGCTGCCTGAAAAATTAACTGGATGTTTGAGCGGAAACGTCTGCTTTAACATAAACATAAACCTCAACTACAAGCCAGAACACTAAGTAGACACGTCTTGAGAGTTACTGAACCGATTTAAAGAAAAACAGGTGGCTCTATTTATGTAATTGTTAATTCTGTCATGAATATTTTAGTTCAGACATTAATAAGCTTTTCTCAAAACGTTTACCTTGCCTAGTTAAAACACTTTTTTTTTTAATTCCAGTTTAATTTAATTTTATTGCTGTTTAATCTATGGTGGCGTTGGCTATCGAACGTGTCTGTCTACTTCAAAAACTAGTCCAGTCTTGCAGCTGTGATGCTGACTGGTTCAAAAAAAAAAAACCCACCAAGAACTGCCAATGTATTTTAACCATTTCTAAAAGGAGGGGGGGGTCATACTAATGCACTAGTTGAACATTTGTTTAATGTCATATTTTTCTTTAACTTTAAAATAAATAAATAAATAATTTTTTTAATGTACTTAGCAGAAGCTTAACAATGTGAAAAGATTACAAATAGCAAGAGATTTCACAAAGTTTTCCTTGGTTTCAAAAAATCACTGCAGGGCATAAACAGCTCACTGCTGATTCAATTTTAATTTCTTCATAATTACACCAACAAAGAACACAGTGAGATTTGCATCTTATTTTCAGTGGGGTCATGAAACACGACAGCACTCATTTTCAAATATAAAAACATCAGCCATGATAAGGATTTGTGATAAAACTCATAACAAGGACAGCAGTGTTGGGTAGTGGTTAGGGCTCTGGACTCTTGACCGGAGGGTCGTGGGTTCAATCCCAGGTGGGGGACACTTGAGCAAGGTACTTTACCTAGATTGTAAACAATTGTACCTAACAATTGTAAGTCGCCCTGGATAAGGACGTCTGCTGAGAAATAAATGATAATAACAAGGACCATTTTAACCCGAGCTAAAAGACCTCTTCTAGACTTAGTCAAATTCATGCTATGAGGCATGCTTCAAACGTGACTTGTGGATGGCATGCACTGTAGGGTAGGGTTATCACATGGAACAGGGAATTCTTTCTAAAAAAAAAAAGACGAGACATGGAAAATGCAGATTGTTTGGGGAACAAAGAGGAGCTCTTACAGAACTTAAGCCCTTGTGAGTGTATAGTCTGTCATTTATGAATGTAAAATACTGTTACAAAGACTAAGCACCTGCATTATAGCAAATATACAAGCATAGTGACCCAATGCTGGTGTTTAATATTGGTATTTGGGTTTGTGTAATAACACCTCTATGGGGTTTTTCAAATTCAAAGGCTATACAGGTTAGCAGAAACATGGTAGCCATGAATACCGCCATGTTGGCAGTCAGTCTTGTCACAGACGGTTCTGGCACGTCCCTTTTGTGCTAGAAGTCATTAGATCCTTTTGCATGGAAGGCCTCGGTTGCAAGGGTGTGCGGTTCTTTGATGGACCCAGATTCAGTTAAAATGTGTTTGCCCACTGACAATGGGAATGAGAATGCAGAGATGGGAGCCCAGCAAACAAGATTGAAGTTTTTGCAGGTATCAGGCTTTTAAAAGACCGTCACCCACACCTGTGAGCAAAAGCAGGCAGTGTTGAAGATAACTCATTGGTTTTGACCGATGAAGCGAGGATTTTTGATGGTCAGCGATTTAAAAGCCAAGATCATAATGAGCGATCTCGTTAATATTAACGAACGGAAATACCTTTCGGATAACAGAAGATAGGAGTTTATCTTACAATAATCATTTTCTATATATAACAGAAATTAATTAGAACCTGGCAGGAAGAGATGGGAATGGAAAGTGTAGGACGTGTTAATACGTTAAGTTAGATATTGGTTTGAAATAATGAGTATTGGAAAATGCTTACGATAGTGTTTCATATTAATCAACCCTAAAATTGGCAAAAAGCAAAGGATGTCTTAAAACCTGCTTTGACTGGATTTTGTATGAACAGTGAAGAAGGTCAGACTTAGTTCAGTCGCTGTAGCACTATGGCATTCTGGTATATTAATGCTAGCCTGTATTTAGATATAAATAACTGGACCTTCCATTAAAATCTTGAAAGATTTATCAATGGAGTAAAATAATATTACAATTTCTAGAAGCAACTGTTATACTGCAGTAACTTAATTAGAATTACATCTTATTATGCCATTTAAAGATAAACTGTTGAAAACATAGTAAAAGTTTATTATAACAGAAGCATGGCACTGACAATATTGCAACCATATTGTTGACACATTTGCGATAATGTACATTTCATTTAATCGATTTAAGAATGAGTTCAGTTTCTCCAACTAAACAAAAAGTATTGACATTACTATAGCAATTAAAACCAAAGAATATACATGTTTAGTTTATATAAAGATTTTACTGCAGTAATAAACAAAGGTATTTATTTACAGGGAAACTGAAGAATTTTAAAGTGAAAGAATTAAATGTTTGTCTCAGACACACAGTAGAATTCTGGAAGGGTATTAGACCTTCAAAAAATAAAGCTTAGTCTTTGGCACCTCAAAGCAGGATTCGGTGTTGGCTCTTAAAAGCGGGATTTGCCAGCTTTGAATGATAACCAATGGAAGGTGCTTTGAGAAAGACAGGAGTATGTATCTCATTATATTATAAGAAAATAATGAGAGCTGAGTTATAAAAGTTAGGATGCAAGCGTTTTTTGGTATTATCTGAAAAGATACCGGTCCAGGCGACTCTTGAATCAGCCAAAAAATAACTTCATGCGGTGAATTTGTTAAAGTGCTTACAGTGGAGTTTCATATTAATTAAAACACTAGCCTTGGCAAGTAAACAGGGTGTCTGAAAACTGCTTGTGCAGGTGAATTTTTAGAAACAGAGAGAGGTCAAGCTTGGTCCAAGCATGGTACCAGTTAATACAAGGCTATTATATTTAACATGTTTGATTATATCTTGAATTTAAATGAAAATAACTGGACTTGCCACTGTATGAGTGGTCTTATTCAAAGGCTTATGATAAACTTCTACACATTTGTATATGCAGTTAAACTGGCCCATTGACAACACACTGGAAAGGTAACATGCGGATAATATACGGCTAGGAGGGACATATATGTTTGACTCAGCTAAATATAAATCAAATAGAGATGGTGTTACATATTAAAAACATCTCTTATATATACACACATATACTTGTACTATATTATAGCAAGGATTCTGTGAACTTTGGTCCACCTGACTTTTTAGAAAAAGGAGGAGTTGGAAAAAGAGAGCGAAGAAATCATGTTCCAATATTTTTTGGCAAGAAGTTATATCCAATCAGTTTTGAAAAAAGAGCTGACCGGATCCTTCTAGAAAATATAATTAACTCAAAAGATAGGAACTGTCAAGGCCCAGTAATGACTAGATTTACTTGGGACCTGATTTATTCAATGGAGGGAAAATCCTATAAAAACCTAGGTAAAACCCCAGTCAAGTATCGCGTGACTTGCCAACTACAAGTTGTGTGATCCATGCTCTGAAGATCTCTGAAAAACTGATTGCTGTTTGGTCGTATTCACAAGTCTCTGCCTTTTGAAGACAGTTCTTATTTTTCAATATATCCTACACTACACTTCCATATAATGGAACGTAAGCATATATTTTGAATTTAATATCTCTTTTATATTGATGCATTGCTATAAAGTTATAGAAATTATGTTTTAGTCTTAAAAGAGTGATATATATTGAATGTTCTAGAATTTAGCGGTGGGCGTTTATAGCTTTATGCATGCATAGCCTAAAGGCTAAGCATATAATTATATGGGACATAAGCATTTATATGGGATGTAAGTGTGGAGTAGTGGTTAGGGCTCTGGACTCTTGACCGGAGGGTCGTGGGTTCCATCCCAGGTGGGGGACACTGCTGCTGTACCCTTAAGCAAGGTACTTTACCTAGATTGCTCCAGTAAAAACCCAACTGTATAAATGGGTAATTGTATGTAAAAATAATGTGATATCTTGTAACAATTGTAAGTCGCCCTGGATAAGGGTGTCTGCTAAGAAATAAACAAACAAACAAACAAACAACCAACCAACCAACCCACAACCCATATCTGTATTACTATATTGAAGTATTAATGTTGTTAAACCTGTAAAGGCACCAGATCGCCTGGACTGCTTATTACTTGGGATTTATGGTGGTCTGCCCAATCGAGTTTTAACATAAGCATTTCAGTGTGGAGTAGTGGTTAGGGCTCTGGACTCTTGACCGGAGGGTCGTGGGTTCAATCCCAGGTGGGGGACACTGCTGCTGTACCCTTGAGCAAGGTACTTTACCTAGATTACTCAACTGTATAAATAGGGAATTGTATGTAAAAATAATGTGATATCTTGGAACAATTGTAAGTCGCCCTGGATAAGGGTGTCTGCTAATAAATAATAATAAATAAATAATAATAATAAACCGAGAAGAGCACTACTACTGCTCTGATTTGTTAAAACTTCAAATTAAATGAGTCTGTGTGATTTTCTTGAATATTAAAAAGTTGTCTGGACATATAGCCCGCCCAGTGCACTAACAAAAACCACAACAGGAGTTTTGAACATCTCTGTCCTCTTTGAACGTCTCCCCTGGAGTTTAAGAGTCTGCTCAGAGCATATACATAAATAAAAAGAGTACGTTGCGAGAATTCCCCACCTTTGTTTGTGCAAACTGGGAAAGAGGCAGGAGAAAGGTAACGGTCTTCTGTGGCCTTGATATGAAGGGGATTTAGAGCCTTTTAACATATGGTTTGTTTCTAAATGTACTGAATAAAATAAACTCTGAAAGGGACTGAGTTCTTTTGGAGCATTCACATATGCTTCCACAACAAACCAAACCGTTTTAAAAACAATCTGCCCAGACTAACCAAATGTGATACATATACATAATACATATACAGGGGTGGCCTCTATACTATAAACATATAGCCTTTCTAAACAGATGGCCTTAAAACTAGGTTATACCCTCAAGGAGATTAAAACTTTGAATTGGCATTTACAAAAAGGGAAGAGCTGCTTTCCTTTGAGTGATGCTTTAATTTCCATTTTACAAAGACTTAGTGCAGTTTACTTTGTAGCAAATCACCATTTATTTACATACAAATTAGTCTTTGGAGGTAGTAATGGTTCTGATAACGCACAAGACTTGACAGATATAATGAAAATACTTTTAAAAAAGTACCTATGCTCTTTACTCTAGGATAAGAAATGCTGCCTATGTCTTTCCTCCTTATACCTATTAACAATTCTAATGTGCCAGTGAAATTGAGATATCTCTCTTTCACACACACACAACAACCTTGATGAATTGCATCTGAAACTGGCACAGTACAAGGGTTAGTCTTCCCTCCAATATTACAGGTTAATGGTACTTAACAGTGAGAATTGGCCTTTCCAAGAACATACAACATCACTCAAGCTGAGCTGGGATTGGAAACTAGTTTTGGATTTTTCTATTCATTGCCCTCACCCTCAAAACGAACACAAGGTTTATCTCAATTCACCACAAGAAATATACTTTGGAGCAGTCCCTAGTAGCAATTTTGCACTGGACAGGATTGGACATGGTTACAAGAATATCATATTACAGGTTATTAAGCACATTTGAACTCTCTCTCTCACTTCTGCAAAACCTTGTGACTGCTGATCTTCACTGGGCAGTTTACAGGGAGAGTCCTATCGGCATCTCAGCCCATTTCCAATTGAATGGAAAAGGAAATGCTGGATGTGGACCACAAACCATATGCCTCTTGCCATTCAACTAAAAGAGAATGTTTTGTAGTCAAGAGGTCAGTGCGTGTCATATGCTGATGGAGATCAAGCCATTTCAGTGTGTAAGGGAGACTAATATATATATATATATATATATATATATATATATATATATATATATATTGTGAGACAGCAGGGAGGGGGTTAAAACCTCCCTGCGCAGAAAACATGTGAAAATGCACACTGGTTTTAGTTCAATTGTATTTGTTTATTGTTAATTTAAATTGGTTAATTGTTTTATTGTTTAATTATCCACTGCACCTGGTGGTTGTTGTTAAATTAGGACCAGGTGCAGGGTATTTAGGGAGTGAAGCCAGTGTGCTCCCGGGCTGCTGAGTAGAAGGAAGCAGGAGAGGTGCTCTGCTTCTGAGCAGTCCGGAGAAAAAGGTACAGTTTAAACCGGTTAAGGTTTGGGGCAGGTAAACGGCTTAGCCGTCCTGCGAGTGAGTCAGGTTTCAGTGTGTATAGTAAGCACTCCAAAAACGGAGTTAGGAGTTTGTTTGTGTTTTGTTTGGTTTGTAATTAAAAAGAGCGCAACCGCGCGTTTAAAATCCATTTCTGTGTGCTGGGTCACAGTTCTTAAAGGGGCAACGAACCTGAGTGAGTGGCAAGCTCGCTCACAATATATATATATATATATATATATATATATATATATATGGACAGGCGTTTTGTGAGCTCCCAGTAGGGCTGGCCTTATGTCCTCCAGGGACTGTAGAGTTTATAAAGGCAACTGGTTTGGTCGTGGAATTAGTGTTAAAAAAATAAATAAATAAATTTGGACACACCATACTTCATATGTAATCAAATCTGGGAACTGTAGGCCAACAGTATGTAGCCATGTGAGGAAAATGACCAAGAAAATGGCAAAACAAAACAAAATAGTAGGTTTTGAAGCTACAGTATTAGCGGCATATTGTACAGATTTAACCTGGGATGAGACGACACAAGTGTAAATGCCCCTCCCCCCAGGAGGATACAAACTCAGAGAAAATGAGGTATGCAGGTTAGGGGAGACTCCCCAGTGAGCACATAATGGCTTCCCCGCTCACATCACATCAAGTCTGTCAGCTCCATGTACAGCAGTCACTTTTAATGTAAAGCATTTTTTTTATTGGAAACATACAAAGCAAATGTCAGAACATTCATAATTTTTTTTTTTAATGCTAGGTAATTGCGTGTATATAATATCCACCTGGTAACATTCTTGAAGAATTTCCTGGGTGGTTGAAGGGACTCGGCCTATGGCCTCGTGCCTCACAATGCACCCAGGGCGTGCGGTAATAACTGTCTTACTGCGCTGCATTACTGCCTTAATAATAATAATAATAATAATATGAGTGACTACAAAAAAACATAAAGATGTCAATGACATCAACCGTGAAAGTACTCGTGGTTACATGTTTGCCCAGCCTGTCAACAGTTTTAAAAAAAGATTTTTAAAAAAGTACCTATTGGTGTTAATTACCCTAGAAACTTGATGCCTCACATTTCAGAGCAAGTTGGACTTTCAGTACGTTACACAAACTTTCAATTCCAAATGCTATTTAATCTCGAAATGCTACTATAAAACGGCAGTGTTCAATTTAACGTTTATGGCAAATTTAAAAAAAAAGTGCTGTCATCTGCCACGAGGGTCCTTTGCATTAAATGTTCATACAGTCATTTTCCTCATCACAGCGAGTTAGAGGGATTCCCACTATCTCGGTGTGTTGCTCATGCAAAAGAAACTGGACCAACAAAGACTTCCTACACATGGGACGCGTCTGAGCAGCTTATTGATATACAAGGCTTTTTATTAAGATGCAACATGTCCTGTAATTAGATCCAAAATGTTAAATTATCTCTTTAAATGAACATCCACCGATTCTCAAAGGCTGAATCAAATTAAAATGCCCAAGGAAAACAAAGCTTGCTACTTTGAAGCACATAACTGCAACTCAACATTATGTGCTCAACACTAAATGTAGCCCATATCCATTTTGAAATTAAAACTGTGATTAAGCAAAAAAAATATCCAATTTGTTCCCAATGCTTTGAAGCTTTTTCTTTTTTCTCGATTTCATTTGGTTATCTAAACAGATCGAAAACATTAAGGTCTTAATCTAAACAACCAAATGCTTTGTTTTCCTGTGATATGACATACTGTATCTTCATATCTGCTAAAAAAAATGTAATGTTTCCAGTTCATGCGTTTTACTGTATAGCACATATCTGACCTTTTCACTGAATGAAAGAGAATCTCCAACAAAAGACACCACGGTGGGGTTATGTACAGAATACAGAAGCTCTTCAATACTGCTTACTGCACAGATTGGGAATCAATAGAGCTGAAGGGAAGCATTACGCGTTAAAAAGGAAACCGCTATATACAGCACACTACCCTTGTCGAAGGATATTACATGTCTGGAGTATACAAAGTACAACATTAAAAGTATTTTATACCTGTCCTAGAAATGTGTTTTTATTTCATCTTGTATTTTTCTCCCACCAGTCACTCCCTCAATGCCAGTTTACAAACATGGGAAGCAAAGACTGCAACAAACCCCAAAAATACTTTCCTAGAGGAACCTTTTAACCCATGACTAGCATATTGGTCTCCATCATATCAGAGCAGAGCATGCAACACCTGCTTCTCACTACTGATACATACAGTAAGTAGTGATTATTTATATTATGATCACTTGTAGTATTGGTTCTTAATCACACATTTAATGTGGTCTAATTTGGAGTTTAGAAACAGTAACAGAAACCTAATAAAATGAAATGACAAGTGTTTCACCTACAGGTCTTTTTCAATGTCTTTAATGACTTCTAGTTGAAACGTTAGTCATTGAATTGTAATAAGTTTCTATCGATGGCTTCACAAATAAACAGCCCAATTAGCACAAACTCCAGAACATCACCTTAGGCAAGTCAGTCCAATATTCGTGCTAATCGGGGCCTGGGAAACCAGCAGTGCTTTTTCTCTTCAATATTTATCCGAAGCCAGGCAATGACTGCAAGCAGCCCTGTCTAAAGTTGTATTCTGAAAATCCCAGGACGCCAGAGTTAATGAGCTGGTGCATCTCTCTTCTTGGTTGTTCTCAGCTAAAATATTCCTCTCAAAGTGAGTGAGCCTCAGGGGGCAGCCTGCAGGGCACGTCCTCCCCTCCCCCTCCCACAAGAAACATTATGCTAACTTTCTTATTTTTGCAATGAGGTACACGAAACAGGGTTTAAAATGTACTGACAGGCTGGATCTGGGCTGGATTTCGGTTTTTATCATTTTTATTCTATTTTTTTAACCCCCTCTCCATTGCTGTGTGCAGGCAGGCTGTCAATATCAATCTCACCTCTCTTCCAAACAGCAGAGCACCAGCTTGTACAGTACGTAAAGCTGAAAAGGAGAATTCTGCAAACAAAAATACCACACAGTAAACCGTATGTATATATTTATATACAGTATTGTGTTACACTTTTTTGTTGTGATGGGGTGCGAATATAATTTTATTTTTACCCTTAAGGAAAATAAATCGTCTAAACAAAGCACAGCTACACAGCTGCGGTACAATGAATATGGCTTATTATGCATTGCCATTTCCTTTGCACGACATGTTAGTTTTTTTTGTTATAGTCATTTACAGATTGGGTTACAGGAAGAAATACAAACATTGTTATTTTTTTTATTCTGAATAGATTTCAAGCAGTAATTATTTGAATATATGTTTCAGCACAACTGCATTGCTCCCTTTTTCAACAGCCCTGCTCGGCCCAGGGCCAGATTCAGATGTCTTGTGAGGCCAAAGTTTCAGGGTTGGGTTCTGGTACGGCTCAGACTTATGACAGTGGAAACAGGGTAGAAGAGACATAACGTATACCCTGCTCATGCAAGAGATGACACTGTCAAAGGTTTGCTTCAATTGTCCAATTCAGTAAATCCCAGTTTACAAGCCTGATGATCAAAAAAAAAAAAAAAAGGGTCTCACAGAGAATTACACATGTTTTAATGGGATTAGCAAATGCTACAACACTGCTGACTTGTCCAACACCGTACAGCATGTTAATTGAATGGCCATGTACTGTTAGCGTGGTCAGGCCTCAAAATCCATTCAGCAAAATGCTGCGTCGGTCGAGGCAGAAGGTCTTACTTTCTGAACGCCACCTCAATAAAACATTCAGGGCTTCACAATATATTTATGAACTCACTGCTCCAATCCAGCATCAAACCTTCTTCCTCATGCGTTGTTTAATAGAATACATCTAAATAAACTGACATTTAGGGCATGGTATTGTATAGAGAATGGGGTGGGGTTACCATTTTTCTGTTTGTACTACAAGTTATGGTTCAGTCTGCCTCAGCCTATACTGTATGCAGCAGTCCAGATAAGCTGCGTACCTGCCGTTTTTACGAATGAAAACTTTTTAAATAAGCACTAAATTTAAATTTAAATGCATAAAAATACGGATAGCAATTTTGCTGCACAGCTTGTCTGCTTCCCCTCCCACCTCCCGTGAAACATCCACATCTCCCAGAATACAATGTCTTCAGTTACTAGAAAACTCTACACATGAAACACCAACCCAACGAACATTATCCAATCTCTGGCTTGCCCTGTTGCCTTTGCAGCCAATTATTAAGAATAAGAAATTCGAAGCTACACATCCAACTCGAACCATCGTCAGAGGCAACTGCTAAAAAAAGGTGCCTATAATATTAAATGAACCATTTAATAAGCTTATTAATGCATTTCCTTATTTTATTTATCTGTATGGCTTTATATTAAAGTTTTAACATGTTCAATGAGTTTAAGAATTTAATGTTAAAATATAAGTAATGTAATTAATTTCCAGAGTCAGTGTGATACCTCGAAAAAAATATGCTGAGCCATTAAAGAACCTTGTAGAACACACGCGTGGTTGTACAGTAGTTCAAAGTAACATTGCAGTTAAAATGGAAGGCTACTCCATTACCATTAAAGATCGTGCAGTATTTATTGAGATTACTCATGGCTTCAAGATAATGTTGCATTTTATCTCTTGAAAATTAATTTTAACACGGAGAAGAGTAAAATGTGAGGGTAAGTTACTCCTAGACCCAAAACCTTATCTGGAGCGCTGATAAGGGACTGGCTGTAAATTAGTGAATATGCTAAGCTAGTAACACTTCATACTCAGGTTTTTCCGCCTATATAAAACACACAGTACAGGGATGGCAATAAGACTCCCATTGCATAGCAGTTTGATCCATTCCTGGTTTTACTGCAAGTTTAATAAGACACACCTGAGCTTCTTACCTACAAACGGGGGCTAATCAAGCTCCTATTAAAACCTGGAATGGATGAAACTGCTATGCAATGAGTTATTTCCATCCCTGCAGTATGTATTCCTTGTTTAAGTTCAGACTGACAGCACGGGTAGGTAAGGTGGGTTGTAGATGACATTGTATTAGATTCAAAGAAAAGCGCAAGTGTCAAAAAGGATCCAGAGTATACTGAAACTCAATCAATAAGCTCAATAAAACTACAAACAACCCAGGGACATGGTTTCTAACTTTCTGCCTACTTGTGTGGTACATTTTAGACTGTTTCCTTTCATGCCTCGTAACTCACTGTCTCCAAATTACAGAAAAGGAATTAAAAAAAAAGACTTAAAAGTTTAGCGTCTCTATAGAATTCATATTGTCATCCTCACATTTACTGCATCTCTGCCAGGCTTCACAGAAACTTTCATTCGTTGAGCGTGTAATCTTTGTGTCTCTGCTGCCATTCAAGCATATCATTAAATGAAGTGAATCAGTGACAGCTTCTTGCCAACTGTTTTCATTCCTCTCTAAAATCCTGAAGACCTTTGGAGTAACAGACTGAGCCAGAAAGAGATTATAGCAATTAGTACTCTTTGTATCTTTTCATCTGCGGTGCTTTGAAGTGTTGGCTAGGCTTCCACATTTACCGTATGAACTGATTCCACCTCTCTCGTGCTTTATTTATCCGATGCTATGCCTGCAGCAGCTCTACTGCAGACACTAATGACAGAGACCGTCAATTTCCCCTCTAGATCGGTAACTGGGAGTATATATTTAGGAGACAGCAGCTTCATCAAGCCTTTGAATCTTTGTTCACTACTAATTTCTCATGCGCTTCCACCACCAATGCCAAGCAATCCTGCTAGAAATTAAAGCAATGAAGTGGCAGGGAGCCAGCCAGCCAGCCAGCCACAGCTCAGCTCAGGTAAGCATTACCTCCAGCCTTGTTCAAATAAAAAAAACATATAGCTTTCTTTCCCCACATTTACTGTAGAGGCAGGGAGCATTAACTTCATTATTTAGAATTGAGGCATAGACCAGAGGCAAGGGCAGAGAGATGAGAGAGGATCACAATGGGTCATTGTGGACAACCGGCATTGCTGCAGAAAGATTATAGATTAATTTAAACACTTTGCAGACTTGTTCAGTCCTGGCAGTCCATGTTGTCCCTACGTCCTACTGACAGTGTTTGGACAGGAATCCAATATCTGACCTACAAAGATATACTCTACTGAATACTTGGCAGTACATTTAATGCTGGCACCATAAACAAAGATCAAAAACTAAAATGGGTGTGATTTATAATGCTAGAGGCTAGAGGTTGACACATGAGTCATGAACTATTAGTAATGCTGAACAGAAGCATCTGCCAATCAAGCACCTACTGTACGGTCAGTCCTCTATCAAATATTGTTGGACGACTTATTTTTTCCTTTCATAACCGAAACATTGTATATTTTACCTGCTGTATTTTTAGTATATATACTAGGGAAACATTTGCATAAAAGTTATCCGTTTGAGATACAACCCATTTACACAACAGTAGGAGTGTGTCACTTATTGTAGGTGTTTCCAACTCTTTTTTTTGTCCAAGCTCATTATTATTATTATTATTATCATTATTTCTTAGCAGACGCCCTAATCCAGGGCAACTTACAATCGTTACAAGATATCACATTATTTTTACATACAAATTACCCATTTATACATTTTATTTAGTTTTTTTTACTGGAGCAATCTAGGTAAAGTAGGTAAAAGCACTTGACCCTCTGGTCAAGAGTCCAGAGCCCTAACCACTACTCCACACTGCTGCCCCATTAACTGTAAACATAAAGGAGAGTCGCTTGCTTATAGCCCAGCAAAGCAAAGGAGCAAGATATTATAGTCAAGCCAGCAGCTTCCGTAGTCACCCCCATCACAATTATACTCAGGCCAATACTTCTCATTCCAGCTGGATCCAACAGTACATTATTGCCTGAGTGTGCAACTTAATCAATTCAAATC
Source organism: Acipenser ruthenus (assembly GCF_902713425.1). Taxonomy (NCBI): domain Eukaryota; kingdom Metazoa; phylum Chordata; class Actinopteri; order Acipenseriformes; family Acipenseridae; genus Acipenser; species Acipenser ruthenus. Next base: position 4,166,501 of record NC_081191.1, read on the forward strand.
CTCTGCAAACTAATGACTGAACCAATTATGGCAATGAGTCCTAATTAAATCACGTACAATTCTAAATCGATCCCAAGAACAAAAATGGGCTCTTCTCTTTACCCACTCAGTGAAGAAGTGGTGGGGTGGGACTGTGTCTTGCAAGTGCAAGTTGAAGCACTCCCTGCTACAGCAGCGTTACACAGCATTCTTCTAAAAGTACACAACTGCCTGCACTTGCTGTAAGAAAACCATACCCAGATTACTATGCTTGACTTGGAGACTTTATTACATATAATTAGGTTGATCGTTTGTACTTCTGAAGGAAAAAGATTTGGTTTCTGTTGAGCAATGATACTGATCAATATTTCGTATAAAAAAATACCTATTAATATTTAAATAGTTCATTAACTTTAATGACAGTTTCCCATTTCCTGCAGGGACTGGCAACACAATCCTGTGCATGTCCTATTAGGTGTATTATACTCCAATTCATCTTGTAGGATCCAATGCATTTTGAAAGGTTCACTAAACCAACCAGCTTTAAGGGAATTATAAATCATTTAGTTAACTGAGCAATTATAAACTGTAAACAGCCGCACATGGCAGCTCACAAGCCAGGCAGACTTACAGTACACTGGAAAACACTTCAGTGCACTCTGCATACACTTTGTAATATGCAGCTGCTGTATTACAAATAGTAACTCACGCACACACACACACACACTATCATATCTATAAATGGAGACGTAGCTGTAGAGCAGGAGCACTGCAGCACACGCGAGTGGCTGTATCATTCATTTTATGCTCCATCGCTGCATTGAAGATAGCAATTGCAGCTTTTCTCCCAAGGGTCTGTGGTTTTCTTTCCTTAAACCCAGAGCCTGGCACTTCCAGGTTAAGATGAGTTTGTGCCCTAAAGGCAAAAATCAAAGCAAAACAAGAGCAAGATTATTTCCTCTCCAGAGATCTCACAGAGTCGGCTTTCAAGCTTCAGCCCGCAGCGTACCAGGCATAGCAGAGCGACACAGAGAAAGTAGCGTAACGTGCTGGCAGCATACCAGGCATAGCAGAGCGACACAGAGAAAGTAGCGTAACGTGCCAGGCATAGCAGAGTGACACAGAGAAAGTAGCGTAACGTGCCAGGCATAGCAGAGCAACACAGAGAAAGTAGCGTAACGTGCCAGGCATAGCAGAGCGACACAGAGAAAGTAGTGTAACGTGCCAGGCATAGCAGAGCGACACAGAGAAAGTAGCGTAACGTGCCAGGCATAGCAGAGCGACACAGAGAAAGTAGCGTAACGTGCCAGGCATAGCAGAGCGACACACAGAAAGTAGCGTAACGTGCTGGCAGCATACCAGGCATAGCAGAGAGACACAGAGAAAGTAGCGTAACGTGCTGGCAGCGTACCAGGCATAGCAGAGCGACACAGAGAAAGTAGCGTAATGTGCTGGCAGCATACCAGGCATAGCAGAGCGACACAGAGAAAGTAGCGTAACGTGCTGGCAGCATACCAGGCATAGCAGAGCGACACAGAGAAAGTAGTGTAACGTGCCAGGCATAGCAGAGTGACACAGAGAAAGTAGCGTAACGTGCTGGCAGCATACCAGGCATAGCAGAGAGACACAGAGAAAGTAGCGTAACGTGCCAGGCATAGCAGAGCGACACAGAGAAAGTAGCGTAACGTGCTGGCAGCATACCAGGCATAGCAGAGCGACACAGAGAAAGTAGCGTAACGTGCCAGGCATAGCAGAGTGACACAGAGAAAGTAGCGTAACGTGCCAGGCATAGCAGAGTGACACAGAGAAAGTAGCGTAACGTGCCAGGCATAGCAGAGCGACACAGAGAAAGTAGCGTAACGTGCCAGGCATAGCAGAGCGACACAGAGAAAGTAGCGTAACGTGCCAGGCATAGCAGAGCGACACAGAGAAAGTAGTGTAACGTGCCAGGCATAGCAGAGCGACACAGAGAAAGTAGCGTAACGTGCCAGGCATAGCAGAGCGACACACAGAAAGTAGCGTAACGTGCTGGCAGCATACCAGGCATAGCAGAGAGACACAGAGAAAGTAGCGTAACGTGCCAGGCATAGCAGAGCGACACAGAGAAAGTAGCGTAACGTGCCAGGCATAGCAGAGCGACACACAGAAAGTAGCGTAACGTGCTGGCAGCATACCAGGCATAGCAGAGAGACACAGAGAAAGTAGCGTAACGTGCTGGCAGCATACCAGGCATAGCAGAGCGACACAGAGAAAGTAGCGTAACGTGCTGGCAGCATACCAGGCATAGCAGAGCGACACAGAGAAAGTAGCGTAACGTGCCAGGCATAGCAGAGTGACACAGAGAAAGTAGCGTAACGTGCCAGGCATAGCAGAGCGACACAGAGAAAGTAGCGTAACGTGCCAGGCATAGCAGAGCGACACAGAGAAAGTAGCGTAACGTGCCAGGCATAGCAGAGCGACACAGAGAAAGTAGTGTAACGTGCCAGGCATAGCAGAGCGACACAGAGAAAGTAGCGTAACGTGCCAGGCATAGCAGAGCGACACAGAGAAAGTAGCGTAACGTGCCAGGCATAGCAGAGCGACACACAGAAAGTAGCGTAACGTGCTGGCAGCATACCAGGCATAGCAGAGAGACACAGAGAAAGTAGCGTAACGTGCTGGCAGCGTACCAGGCATAGCAGAGCGACACAGAGAAAGTAGCGTAATGTGCTGGCAGCATACCAGGCATAGCAGAGCGACACAGAGAAAGTAGCGTAACGTGCTGGCAGCATACCAGGCATAGCAGAGCGACACAGAGAAAGTAGCGTAACGTGCCAGGCATAGCAGAGTGACACAGAGAAAGTAGCGTAACGTGCTGGCAGCATACCAGGCATAGCAGAGAGACACAGAGAAAGTAGCGTAACGTGCCAGGCATAGCAGAGCGACACACAGAAAGTAGCGTAACGTGCTGGCAGCATACCAGGCATAGCAGAGAGACACAGAGAAAGTAGCGTAACGTGCTGGCAGCATACCAGGCATAGCAGAGCGACACAGAGAAAGTAGCGTAACGTGCTGGCAGCATACCAGGCATAGCAGAGCGACACAGAGAAAGTAGCGTAACGTGCCAGGCATAGCAGAGTGACACAGAGAAAGTAGCGTAACGTGCCAGGCATAGCAGAGTGACACAGAGAAAGTAGCGTAACGTGCCAGGCATAGCAGAGCGACACAGAGAAAGTAGCGTAACGTGCCAGGCATAGCAGAGCGACACAGAGAAAGTAGCGTAACGTGCCAGGCATAGCAGAGCGACACAGAGAAAGTAGTGTAACGTGCCAGGCATAGCAGAGCGACACAGAGAAAGTAGCGTAACGTGCCAGGCATAGCAGAGCGACACACAGAAAGTAGCGTAACGTGCTGGCAGCATACCAGGCATAGCAGAGCGACACAGAGAAAGTAGCGTAACGTGCCAGGCATAGCAGAGCGACACAGAGAAAGTAGCGTAACGTGCTGGCAGCATACCAGGCATAGCAGAGAGACACAGAGAAAGTAGCGTAACGTGCTGGCAGCGTACCAGGCATAGCACAGCGACACAGAGAAAGTAGCGTAACGTGCCAGGCATAGCAGAGCGACACAGAGAAAGTAGCGTAACGTGCTGGCAGCATACCAGGCATAGCAGAGCGACACAGAGAAAGTAGCGTAACGTGCCAGGCATAGCAGAGCGACACAGAGAAAGTAGCGTAACGTGCTGGCAGCATACCAGGCATAGCAGAGCGACACAGAGAAAGTAGCGTAACGTGCCAGGCATAGCAGAGCGACACAGAGAAAGTAGCGTAACGTGCTGGCAGCATACCAGGCATAGCAGAGCGACACAGAGAAAGTAGTGTAACGTGCCAGGCATAGCAGAGCGACACACAGAAAGTAGCATAACGTGCTGGCAGCGTACCAGGCATAGCAGAGAGACACAGAGAAAGTAGCGTAACGTGCTGGCAGCATACCAGGCATAGCACAGCGACACAGAGAAAGTAGCGTAACGTGCTGGCAGCGTACCAGGCATAGCACAGCGACACAGAGAAAGTAGCGTAACATGGTAATCAGTTTGCAACATCCTACTGTGAAATATAGTGTAAGCATGTGCAAAATATCCACGCCCTGGCTTTAAGAAATACTTCAAAAAACTGTATTGCACAAACGCTGTATTAGCAGCATGTATTCCTACATTGAAGAGCCCACCACAGGTTTGTTCCCAGTCAAAGAAGCACACAGACAGTACAAATTGTACCCAGTATGCTGCATTACCTTTAGTACTGCCTAATGTTTGTCTGCTAATGAGTTAATATCCTATTACAGAACACAATGCCTGCGTACCAATGCCATTCATCAACACCTGATCATAAAGATACATTCTATAGTACTTAAGTCGTTACCGGTTTCTTTACTCACAACAGAGATGAAAGTGAGGAGAAAAAAAAAGCTGAAAACTGGCAGGAATCTGGGATCTGCTGCCATGTTGGATTTTTTGCTCAGGAACCCAAACTGAATGAAGTTAAGATTCAGATTACACCTCAAATTAGAATATATACCAAATAATAAGTGAACTTTAACTGCTGGTTTCAAACCCAGAGATGCCAATACTTGAGTGAACAAAACAGCACCTGCCAAGCACAATTAGGTATTTTTTTTTTTTTGACAATTAGGTAATTTTTTTTATTTTTATTTTTTTGACAGTAAAATAGGGTCTGTGAAACTTGATGCAAGTATCCAGTCAAATAAAGTTGAGGTAAATTATATATTTAGTTTCAAGTGAAATCTGAAAGTGAGGTCAAGTTGTTCTTGTTAATTTCTTTTTTTGTCTCGCCTTCCTTCCCATCCTGTTTTTTGAGCTTTTCCGCTTCATTTTCTGTTACCATTGAAAAAAGGAAGAAAATACAGTGCTAATAAAAAGAAACACTAATTGCTTGTGGGATGTAAGTTTAATAAAACATGTTTAAACCTAAAAAGGTCAGTGTACAACTTAAAAAAATAATCTTAACGTTCTGTAAAAATAAAGTTCAAAATGAACTCTTTCATTGCATTTTTTCAGTCTGTCTTCTATGGGAATCAAATGTCTGTCAACGTCTTGTGTTTCAAAAGATGCTTGATTAAACATGGGGTGTATTTTATAATTCGCTGGATCACCAGGTTTGTCTCCATCAGCATCAGGTCACAGAGAAAATGCAGACGACAGGCTGTAGTTATTGCAACGAGTATTTATTATGTCTACATGTTTTCTGCAGAGAATATGGCTTTCCAACACCTTGTACCCTCTTCCATAATCAGGGGTTCACATAACTGGTACGCAGGCGGACCAATAAAAAAAAAATGCAGTCTTGGTTATTGTTGTATAAGACGCAAATGCGTACCGTCAGTATATGTTTAACAGGAAAGCATTTATAATAAAGGCAGAAACGGTGCCCCCGGTTTGAAGGTGATCTATACATGCCTAACTTATGGATTATTCCAGGAGAGTGGGGGCCTACAGGCTTCGTCAACGTCTGTGATAAAACCTCCCCCCCGCCCCCCCCAGCCCCTACTCGTTCACTACCAAGAGGAGGCTGTGTGGTCCAGTGGTTAAAGAAAAGGGCTTGTAACCAGGAGGTCCCCGGTGCAAATCCCACCTCAGCCACTGACTCATTGTGTGACCCTGAGCAAGTCACTTAACCTCCTTGTGCTCCGTCTTTCGGGTGAGATGTAATTGTAAGTGACTCTGCAGCTGATTCATTGTTCACACACCCTAGTCTCTGTAAGTCACCTTGGATAAAGGCGTCTGCTAAATAAACAAATAATACCAAGTGAAACAGAAAAAAAAAAATTATATATAATATATATATATATATATATATATATATATATATATATATATATATATATATATATATATATATACACACACAGACATGCTCAAATTTGTTGGTACCCTTACAGCTCATTGAAATAATGCTTTATTCCTCCTGAAAAGTGATGAAATTAAAAGCTATTTTATCATGTATACTTGCATGCCTTTGGTATGTCATAGAATAAAGCAAAGAAGCTGTGAAAAGAGATGAATTATTGCTTATTCTACAAAGATATTCTAAAATGGCCTGGACACATTTGTTGGTACCCCTTAGAAAAGATAATAAATAATTGGATTATAGTGATATTTCAAACATGTCTCCAATCTTGTAATCAGTCATTCAGCCTATTTAAATGGAGAAAAGTAGTCACTGTGCTGTTTGGTATCATTGTGTGCACCACACTGAACATGGACCAGAGAAAGCAAAGGAGAGAGTTGTCTGAGGAGATAAGAAAGAAAATAATAGACAAGCATGGTAAAGGTAAAGGCTACAAGACCATCTCCAAGCAGCTTGATGTTCCTGTGACAACAGTTGCAAATATTAAGAAGTTTAAGGTCCATGGAACTGTAGCCAACCTCCCTGGGCGCGACCGCAAGAGGAAAATCAACCCCAGATTAAACAGAAGGATAGTGCGAATGGTAGAAAAAGAACCAAGGATAACTGCCAAAGAGATACAAGCTGAACTCCAAGGTGAAGGTACGTCAGTTTCTGATCGCACCATCCGTCGCTTTTTGAGTGAAAGTGGGCTCCATGGAAGAAGACCCAGGAGGACTCCACTTTTGACAGAAAAACATAAAAAAGCCAGACTGGAATTTGCTAAAATGCATATTGACAAGCCACAATCCTTCTGGGAGAATGTCCTTTGGACAGATGAGTCAAAACTGGAGCTTTTTGGCAAGTCACATCAGCTCTATGTTCACAGACGAAAAAATGAAGCTTTCAAAGAAAAGAACACCATACCTACAGTGAAACATGGAGGAAGCTCGGTTATGTTTTGGGGCTGCTTTGCTGCGCCTGGCACAGGGTGCCTTGAATCTGTGCAGGGCACAATGAAATCAAGACTATCAAGGCATTCTGGAGCGAAACGTACTGCCCAGGTGTCAAAAAGCTCTGTCTCAGTCGCAGGTCATGGGTCCTCCAACAGGATAATGACCCAAAACTATAAGCACCCAAGCTATAAGCACCCAAGAATGGAGAACATTGGACTATACTGAAGTGGCCTTCTATGAGTCCTGATCTGAATCCTATCGAACATCTATGGAAAGAGCTGAAACTTGCAGTCTGGAGAAGGCATCCATCAAACCTGAGACAGGTGGAGCAGTTTGCTCAGGAAGAGTGGGCCAAACTGCCTGTTAACAGGTGCAGAAGTCTCACTGAGAGCTACAGAAAACGTTTGATTGCAGTGATTGCCTCTAAAGGTTGTGCAACAAAATATTAGGTTAGCGGTCCCATCATTTTTGTCCATGCCATTTTCATTTGTTTTATTATTTACAATATTATGTTGAATAAAAAATCAAAAGCAAAGTCTGATTTCTATTAAATATGGAATAAACAATGGTGGATGCCAATTACTTTTGTCAGTTTCAAGTTATTTCAGAGAAAATTGTGCATTCTTCGTTTTTTGTGGAGGGGTACCAACAAATTTGAGAAAGTCTGTGTATATATATATATATATATATATATATATATATATATATATATATATATATATATATATACACATATATACACACACATACATACACACACACACATTTTTTGCCAGCACCTTCCTTTCATTCCATTATTTTCACCATTTTCTGCAATGTGAACTGCACCCTGTTTAATAATTCAATGTACTTGTTTGTGGACCAATGAAATAGCAACTTGCCAAGGCAGCCTCCTGCAAGCACCAATGGGGTGCGTAATGTAAAAACAGCCGCCTTCATGAAATTGTGCCTTACTTTTTCAGGTTTTTTATGTAAAATAAAATAATAAAATACAAACCTCACCAACTGTCACAAATGTGTTAATAGCATTAAAGAAATGGGAAAAATGTGTTAATAGCATTAAAGAAAAGGGAAAAATGTGTTCCCTCCTGATCTGTGCACAAAATACTTGCAAGCAGTTTGCATACTACGGGCTACAACTCATTATTACGATGGCTAACCTAATCCAGCCCCACCCACCGACCTGTATCATTTTATATACTATACAATTTATATTTAAAAAAAGTTCTCTAGAACTCCATAAGTATTTCTGCCTTCTGTTGTGACCACAGAACACACCATTGTGAACTGTATCAGAGCATAATCGCCTGTTACTGCAAAAAATCTAAGTCTACTGTAACTGGATATATTTGGTTTACAGTATAAATATTAGAGGAATAAAGCTCACATTGTTTGCAATTGTGCATGATTCTCTATCCACACAAAGCAGTCATTTGAACTGAGAGACGCTTGCCAGGCGCAGAGTCAGCTGTTGGTGTGCCCTACCACATGGGATCAAAATATGATTATTATTATTTTGTATTGCAATGCATCAATTTTCAGTTTCTAATATAATACATTGAATGTACCGTCAGATTCCACATACTACTTTTTATTTATATACTGTATATGCTCTGAGCAAACTCAGGGGAGACGTTTAAGGAGGACACCAAGATGTTTTGGACTCCTGTAGTGGATTGTTCTTGCACCGAGCTTGCATCTTATCCAGCCAACTTTTAAATAATCAAGAAAATCACACAGACTCATTGAATTTGAAGTTTTAACGAATCAGAGCAGTAATAGAGCTTCTGCTTATTAAATGCTTAATAATGAATCGAGTGGTTGCAGGCCACTTTGGATCCCTGCTAATAGACAGTCTGGGTGTTCCAGTGCCTTCACAGGTATAACAGCATTAACACTCCAATACATTTATGGTCATAACATGTTTTGCCCTTAGGCCATGCATGCAAAAAGCTAAAAACGCCCACCACTAAATCCTAGAGCATCCAATATATAACTCTCTTAAGCTAAAACATAATTCTTATACCTTATAGCAATGCATCAATATAAATGAGATATAAATTCAAAATCATTCTTACCTTCCAATATATATATAGTATAGAATATAATTTAAAAAAGACAGGAGCTGTCTTCAAAAGGCAAGGACTTCTGAATACGACCAAACTGCAACCAGCTTTTTCAGAGATCTTCAGAGCATGGACCACACAACTTGTAGTTAGCAAGTCAAGCGATGCTTGACTGAAGTCTTGCCTCAACTTTTATAGAATTTTTTCTCTGCTTCATAAGTCAGAAGACCCAATTAAATCTAATTATTTGGTTTGTTTTATAACCCTTATCTTTTAAGTGAATAATATATTTAAAACGTGCCGGTAACTCCTTTAAAATTAATTGGATATGATCTCATGTCCTACCCCTTTCTCATTTCCAAAACATGTGAGGTGAACTTTTGAACTGATGTTATTTTTTCAGTACCATGGCGTTTCTTAATACAGCACACAAGTGAATAAAGTATATATATACATATATATCTATATATATCTATATATATATATATATATATATATATATATATATATATATATATATATATATATATATATATATAGAGAGAGAGAGAGAGAGAGAGAGAGAGAGAGAGAGAGAGAGAGAGAGAGAGAGAGAGAGAGAGAGAGAGAGAGAGAGAGAGAGAGAGAGAGAGAGAGAGAGAGAAAGAGAGAGAGAGAGAGAGAGAGAGAGAGAGAGAGAGAGAGAGAGAGAGAGAGAGAGAGAGAGAGAGAGAGAGAGAGAGAGAGAGAGAGAGAGAGAGAGAGGAGAGAGAGAGAGCAGAACATAATGTAATTATAGATAAACTTAAACAATTAGAAATGTCAATTAAAAACAAATCAAAATCCACTCGACATCCCAGTCACCCTGCAAGAGCTAACAGAGAAGCTCCAGGGACTCAAACCCAGGAAAGCATGCAGCCCCGACAGCATCAGCGCTGAAATGCTGAAACTCAGCAGCCCCAAGCTGCAAGAGGACCTGCTGAAATTATTCAACCTGGTACTACAGGCAGGAGGTTTCCCAGATATCTGGAATCAAGGGCTTATAACACCCATATATAAGAGTGGAGACAAATTCTACCCCAACAACTACCAGGGCATCTGTGTGAGAAGTAATCTGGGGAAGGTATTCTGCAGTATCATTAACGCCCGGATACTGGCCTTCCTTACCGAACACGGTGTCCTAAGTAAGAGTCAGATTGGATTTCTACCAAATTACCGACAAAATAAAGGAAAAATATTTGCCTGTTTTATAGATTTTAAAAAAGCCTTTGACTCTATCTGGCATAAAGGACTGTTTTATAAACTCCTTCAAAGTGGTGTAGGGGGTAAAGTCTTTGACGTTATCAAGTCAATGTACTCGGAGAACAAATGCGGAGTGAAAATTGGCAACAAAAGAACAGAATTCTTCACTCAGGGGCGTGGAGTGTGACAGGGCTGCAGTCTGAGCCCAACATCTACATCAGTGAGTTGGCTACAGTGTTGGAGCAGTCTGCAGCTCCTGGCCTTACTTTACATGACTCGGAACTCAAGTTCCTGCTCTACGCAGATGACCTGGTCCTGCTGTCACCCACTGAACAGGGGCTGCAGCAGAGTCTGTCACTGCTAGAGCAGTACTGTCAGACCTGGGCCCTGGCAGTAAACATGAATAAAACCAGAGTACTGATATTCCAGAAAAAAGCCAGATCTCAGGGAAACCAGTACTGCTTCACTCTAGACAACACCACCCTAGGAGCACACCACCAGCTACACCTACCTGGGTCTGACTATCCGCTCGTCAGGGAGCTTTAACCTGGCACTAAGAGAAAAAGCCTGCAGAGCTTTTTATGCCATCAAAAGGAGGCTTTATGAAATAAATATACCTATCCGAATCTGGGTAAAAATATTCGACAGTGTTATCCAGCCCATTGCGCTGTATGGAAGCGAGGTGTGGGGTCCACTCAGTCAACAAAACTACACAAAATGGGATAAACACCCAATCAAAACCCTGCATTGCTGAATTCTATAAAAACATACTAAAAGTACAACAAAAAACACCCAACAACGCATGCAGGGCTGAATTAGGCCGACACCCATTGCTCATCAACATTCAAAAAAGAGCACTAAAATTCTGGATGCATTTAAATAAAAATAAATCAGACTCCCTCCAGTACAAGGCCCTCCAAACCCAAGAGCTCAGCCCAGAAAAGAACCCCCTCAGCCAGCTGGTCCTGAAGCTCACTGCACCAACACACAGCCACCAGCTTCAGGACAGCACTGCTAAAATAATGCCAATTAGATTAAACCAAACTGTAAAACAAATGAAAAACTCATATTTAGAACACTGGGAAAAGAAACAGAAACACAAAATAAACTTAATTGTTATCGGACCCTAAAATGAGACTTTTCTCTAGCAGAATATCTCTTTACTGTCAGAGATACAAAGGCATCTCCTGACCAAGGTCAGACTCAGTGACCACAGCCTGGCCATTGAAAAAGGTCGACACAGACAGACCTGGCTAGCCAGGGAGAACAGGCTCTGTGGTCACTGTGAGGCAGGAGAGGTCGAGACAGAGATGCACTTTCTCCTACAGTGCAACAAATATGCCCAAACAAGAGACAAATTCCTTAAAGAAATTATAATTTCCCTCCCACACTTCCCACAAATGACTGACCCAGAGAAAATGGCAGTCATGCTTGGAGAGGGACACACAGCCCCACTGGCTGCCCAATATGTAGCAGCCTGACAAAACCTGAGGGACATGCAGTGAGCACTTTTAATTGCACTTATTAATTGTTATTATTATTATTATTATTATTATTATTATTAATTGTTACTGTTCTTATACATTGTTATATGTAAACAATATTGCTTTGGCAATTTTCAAATATATTTCCCTCTTAACATCAATAGGCTGGCTTTGTTTCATGTGTAGATGTGTTTTAACAAGATAATACTGGATAAAGATTGTTTAGAAAGTTCATGGTAAACTTCTAAGTCTACAGTTGTAGGTCCAGTTATTTTCACTCAAATACAGGCTATTAGAAAACAGTTAAATGTAACAGGTCTTATCTCAATTTCAAGCAACTACCAAGCTCTCATTAATTTTATAACATGATGAGGGAATGAACATTAACTTTTTTTTCCTTGTACTTCTCGTTGGTTAATTGAAAGGTTTACACATAGCAGAAACCTTGAACTGAGGACAGCTTGACCAGCAAATCATGCTTCTGGATGCCAACATTCATTTTTCCTTATCTGTTAGTGTCCAGTTGCCTTGCTCATGCAGTACTTTTTGTTAGTACAACAGTTTATACATAGAGTTTGAATGTGAAACGCAACTGACCAGCAAACCAGCTTTAAATGCCCCAATATTGCTTCACTCAGGCTAGTAGAGTTGAGGGGTACCCTGCAGTAAATTTACTGACAAAAAGTTTGTAGCTTTATGCATGTGCCCAAGTTAATAAACTAGGTTACAGCTTTGTATTACATTATTTCACTTTTAAACTTAAGTTTGGCAGTAATAAATACTTCTGTTTTCTATCACAGAAAAACAAATAAATGCAACACTGGCTTTTTTAGTTTCAAATATAATCCTGTCAAAAGGGTTGCAATACCTAAAAGTCTCTGTGTTTTTGGCTCACAAACATCATTAGCAATTAAAGTCGCTACCTTCCTGATAAAAACTTACACTGTAGACAACTTTTCTGGCACCGGTAGCTCTCAGTTAATGAGAGTTTAGCTAATTTCACAGGTATTTCTGGTCAGCGCGACCCCAACCTAGCGCCCTTTTTTACTCAGACTTATAATAAGAAGTTCTACTGTTATACTAGAATAAACAGGAATATAGAATCCTACAATATTCTCAGAGACTAATACAGAGTACATTATAACATTTTTTTCTGAACAGTGTGTTTTAACAGTTTGTTTAGTATGGCTTTATATTCTTTAAAACACAGTACAGTTATTACAACATTTTAACATACATGCAGTTTCACAAATGTTCAATTTGTATCCCAAAGATCAGCCAGCTTCCAGTAGTGGTAACAGTTTTGGGTCAGTTTCTTTAAAAGCCTGATGCCTGCAAAAAACTGAAATCTTGTTAGCCGGGCTCCCATCTTTACATTCTCATTCCCATCATCAGTGGGAAAACTTCAAAGAAATTAAGGTGTTTCTATCAAAGAGCCATGCATCTCTGCCGCATACACCTTTCATTCGCTCACACCTTGTACAAGGGAAGACAGGTTTTAGAGTCACTCGTGACAGTATGTTTCACCAATACATATACAAACGTTAAGTTACTGTGTTGAAGTGAGGATGTCTACATCAGGATTCAGGCAATGTAGAACTGTGGATGCATTTTGAATCCGAGAATTGTGAGAAGTAACAGATTTAATTTTACACCCATTACCGCTCGTGTATCTATCACACTACAGTTCATGTTTTGTTTTTTCTGCACACTGTATCGAATGACTATAGCGTACTAAAATCTATCTCCTAACCGGGAAGGGCGCTAAGTAAGGTTGGTGGTACACCTTCACAGGGACGGGCGGACTCGATGGTACGACGGAACTGGAAGTCGGCCATGTTGATGGGAGGGCGTAGCTGCAAGACTGGTAAACTCTACTGTGCGCGGCGACTGCATAGAGCGTGGTGCCGTGTTGATCACAGGGAGGAGTTTCGCAGTACAAAGGGGACACAGCTTCGCGAGTATGGCCCCTTACGCTGACAAGCCGGAGTGTTGCTTGTTTGTTTTGTTGTTGCTGAAGAATACCATGGGAGAAGAAGCTACAGAGCCAGTACTACCACCCGAATCATCTGCACTAATTAAGCAGTCGTTATACACAAGAAACTTTAACATGCATTAGCAGAAGCATAGCTGTACAGCAGTTTTATATTTCCTATAACTTTTTCAGTTCATGACTGAATAAAACCGTAACGCCATGTTGCTGGTTTGTTTGTGTTCGTGGTCATTAAGCCCATTTCTAAGCAAATTACATATTGACGCAAATTACATATTGACGCAAATTACGCGTATTACATAGTGCACAAAATTGATGACTGGTCAGTTACAATGTCTTTGCACACTGTCCGCCTTCTGAGAGCCGTTTTCTTTATGTAGAAAAAGAGTAATGCACGTTTGACATTATTTAAAATAACGTTGCCAAAACCCATTAAAAAAAATAAAAACCGATTCGGTTATTATCTGTTAAAACCGAAAACTTCAAGCCCTAATTATACAGTAGCTATTTAGACCACACTTTTTGTGTATTTCAGGCTGAGTTAAGAACCAAACGTATACACATTGTTTTCTTTTGTACTGTCATCAAGTAAATTAGTGCTTGACATCATTCAGCTCAAACAATATGTATTTTCCATGCCTGCAGTAATTCATTTTTTCTCTCACCGTGGAAAATGTTCTGTAAGGGTAGCTGTTTTGCTGTTTTGTTTCTGAGCATGTAACCTTCTTTAAATTAAATGCTGTGCCACAGACCCAGCCTGTAAACTTTTTTTGGTTGCATAGACACCCGACCTTATGTATTGGAATGCCATTTCCCTGGGTCCCAAATTAAAATGTAGTACTCATGTTGTTCCACACTGTCCGGTGTAATATCACTGGGGGTCATGTCACTATTGTTCTGAATTGTTTTTACCACAGCACTGAAACACAAATCGAATGGGGATAGGAGGAGTTTGGAAGACTGGAGTCATACGAATGAGCACAATTACTTTCCTTCGAGCAGAAAGACCACACAATGCTTATTGTTTAGCAGTGCATGGAGCAGATTGAAAACGCCCTTCAAATTGTACAGTATTTAAAATTAAATTCATGGAATTGAATGCAAAGCTAGACAATTTGTAATGATTATCATCATATATATATTTTTGGACTAGAATTTTTAAAACTTATGTATGGGGATAAGGAATATCAATTCACACATGTCCAGCCAGCCATGGAATCCAGGCTAGTTTACCATAGTAACAAATGAGACTGATTTTCACATTAAGGGTACAAAGTCCAATGGGAAAGTACAAAGCTAGTCTACAATTTTTTTCTGTAAAATGGAGTCATCATTTAATTAAGATTTCAAAAATAAAATAATTAAATGAATGTTTAAAAATATGCAGAAAACGTTTTCTTACTGTTCAGGTTGTATTTTTTTTGGAATCCCAAAGGTTTTTTTTTTTTTTGAAGAAGCTAGATTCCCTGACAAAGATTTAGACAAAGTATTTTAAAATGTTTTAGCATTTTCTTAATAATCTCCTGTTTGCCTGTTACTTTGGACAGACATTTAGACACTTTTGTCGTGAGAAACGACCTTGCATGTAAAACATAAAACAGAACCTTATCCTGTACATGACACTCCTGTCTACTGTAGTTCGCAAAAAAGTGGCCCAGCTGTGATATCAAGGACATTATCATAGTATATTATTGTTGCCATTCTTTTTACTGTGCACCTCCCAGCACTAAGTCATGAGACAGACCTATCACTGGTTAATGAAGTGCAGCAGAGGGAGGGATGCTGTTAGACTGAGCTCAATATGACCACGCCTCCAGGGATGTACAATCACACGTGTTCACGGACAGTGTCACTGTGTGATTTCTCCATCTATTAGCACCACGCTAACTCAAAAATGTTTAAAGAGAAAGTAGGAATAAGAGCTGTCTAAAGAGGCTGTGAAGTGTTCTAGGATTTACCTAATGTTCAGGTTAAGACATGGGTGCACAACAATTTGTCCCCGATAATAACATTAATGTGAACTTACATCAAGTACTGCATAAATTGGTTGTGCCTTCACATGTTAAGAGCCGTTTGCACAGTTTGCATTCCACTGCGTTTGGATTATTACATAATCACATATTCTATGGTCATATTTGGTATAAGGAGATCTGACTCTCTGCTTAAAATTGCAATACTTTAAAATGCAATGGCTAACGCCTTCCATGTCTTCAGTGTATATACATTGCTAATTGAACCATGTCATACATAGCTACTTGCTGGGGGGTTTTTTTGGTGTAAGGGTTAGAGTAAAACTAATAATTATCTACCAATTTGGGTGTTCAGAAATGTCTTCATCTAGACAATGTGAGGAAGCTATAAAAAACAAGATGCTCAGATATATTGTGAAAAGTGTTGAATTTAAAGGAAGGGAAGTAATGTTAAAACTTTACAATGCATTAATAAGACCTCATCTAGAATATTGTGTTCAGTTCTGGTCACCTTGTTACAAAAAGGATATTGCTGCTCCAGAAAGAGTGCAAAGAAGAGCGACCAGAATTATCCCGGGCTTAAAGGCATGTCGTATGCAGACAGGCTCAAAGAATTGAATCTGTTCAGTCTTGAACAAAGAAGACTATGCGGTGATCTGATTCAAGCATTCAAAATTCTAAAAAGGTATTGACAATGTCGACCCAGGGGACTTTTTCGACCTGAATTTAGCTCTTGTTAACAGGCTGACCGAGTTTAGTAAAAAATATAGATTTATTTTTTGCCAAATTTACCCTTTGTATTTTTTCATTATGAAAGTTTGTTGTTTTTAAATTGGATATTTGTCATACCATTTTATTTTTACAATAAAAAGTGACTATATATTTTTCTTTTTGTAATAATTAGTGTGTGAATAACTCAGAAACCATTGATGTGTGTTTGTTTAAATTAACATTTCATCAAGGCTCTCTGTATTTATTTTTTGTTGTTTTATGAGCGAGTATGAAATTGTCTTGGTGCCCTTGGCTTGGATTTATGTTTTGCCTTTCTGCCCCCTAGAACTGCCTTGGTGCCCCTGAATTTTCACGCTCAACAAAGGCACCACTGCCTTGCCCTTCGTGACCTTAAGCTCATGCCCTGATATGCTTATAGTATGCATATAGTATTAAATTTAGGTGTCATTCTTTTGAAAGTTTTCAGTGTTTAGCAAATCTTGGGATAAGTATTGTCCTGCATCTGTATAGGTAACACATGAATCACTTCTCTATATGCTATTGTACAGGTAAAATTACTGTTATGACACGTTACTTACCATTGCTTAACAGGAAAAGGTACGTATTTCATAGTTATTATATACATTTCTTAGTCATTTTAACTGTTTAGAACACTGGGGAGCTGGGTCACCAAAGAGACTGAACATTTCTGCTTTTAGAATTCTGCACTTTGCGTTAACATGTTCACAGAATGGCCCATACAATCCCACAATGCCATTGGGAAATCACTAGGGCAAAGCAAATCTTTAGAAAAAAACTAAGAGAACTGATTTTACTATGACCAGGAATGATTTGTGACTATCGCTATGAAAGAGTGGCACTGCTGGCATTAGGAATGGCAGAAGAGAACGGTGCAATTTAAAATCCCTCAGTGAGAAAGATGGCAAATACGAATGGGTAATTGCTCGTCTGTTATATAGAATGGTACAGTCAAATCAAATGTATTACATATTGCAGTCTCTATTCAATCAGGCTCTGCTTTCCAGATCACTTAACACATTGGGATAGAATTCACTGCCAAAGCCAGTCCTTCCACAATTGAACAGTTAGTGGGGCTACAATCTCTTACTGCTTGCCAAGTGTGCAGTGGAACCAAAGCTGTAATTTTAAAATCATGGTAATTTATGATGGACGGCAATGGGTGGCAGGCATGAGAGCTCCAGAGTGGAGAGGTACTAAGACAAGGCAGCCTGTGTTTTGCATTTGCCAACATTTTAGACAGTGTGTGTGTGACCAGTGCTTAACTGGCTACTGTACAGTACTGTGCAATTCCTGAATTCAGGAGTGTGCAATTTTTGAAAAAAAACTTCTTGTCCAAGGGACAAAATGCTAGAAAAATCTACTTGTCCTTCTTAAATCTACTTGCCCCTTCCCCGTCGCACAAAACACACAAAAAGTAGCATATGACTTGCAGGATTTGGGGTTTATTTAACAGTGAACACAATCAATCAATTAGTGATTAACAGGGGCGGATCTAGACTTGTAACTTGACTGGTTCACTAAATTCTTCAAGATACACAAAAGGTTCCCTGTGACCCCACCTGACCTCAACAAATGTATAACAAACTTTAAGGAAATGTTCCTTTCAGTGCAGTTTGCAACACATTTGCTAGATATTAAGAGTACAACTATAATAAGCAATACTTGGGAGTCATTCAAAGATAAAAAATAGCTTCTGTCTGTTTTTTTCCACTCTTTCTCTATACGCTGAATCCAACTCCTGATGTACAAGTGTTTTAGTTTGTTTAATCAGATACAAAATAATTGTCAACTATTACTGTTGCTTTGTGGAATTCCGATTTTTCTTGATGTTCTTTCAGTTTTGTGTATAACCTGTCAAGTCTCTCTGCATTTTGTAATGTTTTTCTACTAACATTCACAGAATATTTACAATAGGCACAAAATATTTTTTTTCTTTTGTTTATTTCAATGATATAGATACAGACCCTCACAATTCTCTGTGTAAAAAAGTGCCTCCTATTTTCTGTTCTGAATGCCCCTTTATCTAATCTCCATTTGTGACCGCTGGTCCTTGTTTCTTTTTTCAGGTCAAAAAGTCCCCTGGGTTGTCGACATAGTCAATACCTTTTAGGATTTTGAATGCTTGAATCAGATCACCGCGTAGTCTTCTTTGTTCAAGACTGAACAAATTCAATTATTTTAGCCTGTCTGCATACGACATGCCTTTTAAACCCGGGATAATTCTGGTCGCTCTTCTTTGCACTCTTTTTAGAGCAGCAATATCCTTTTTGTAACGAGGTGACAAGAACTGAACACAATATTCTAGATGAGGTCTTACTAATTTAACATTACTTCCCTTGATTTAAATTTAACACTTCTCACAATATATCCAAGCATCTTGTTGGCCTTTTTTATAGCTTCCCCACATTGTCTAGATGAAGACATTTCTGAGTCAACATAAACTCCTAGGTCTTTTTCATAGATTCCTTCTTCAATTTGAGTATCTCCCATATGATATTTATAATGCACAATTTTATTTTAATGCATAAAATGAATGAATACATAAACATATTGCCATGGTATTTAAAGTCTGTATTATTTTAAAATTATAAAATATTGTACAGATAATCTCATATATAAGCATTTAATTTCTATCATTATAAACATATTTCAATAGTTGTTTCACAAATCAATGGATTGTGTATGTCCAAAATAACTAATATCGCTTCTGTTGAAATCTAGAAAAAAAAAATTGCCAAAGTAAGTTTGTCTTGAAATGCTTCTAAACAGTAAACTAAAACTTTTTTTTTTAACATCCCAACAAGTACTGTACACGTTTGACTACAGAGTTGACTTATAATTTTATAAATTACAGTACACAATGCAATTTTTTCTAATCCGCTAATACCTTAGTGACTGCTGTTTTTTGCTGTTGTAATTTTACAAGGTTGCTGCATTTAAATGTCAGGTCCATGCATTAAGAAACTTACAAACAATGCAAATAATTCCTTAATTTAAAAGATTAGTCTGTGCATTTCCACAGGCTGTCTTGACAGCCATTTCTGGGTTTCTTTATAACCAATGGAAGATAGCTTTTCCCTAGCCAATCACAAGCGATAGGGGTGGGACGTAAACACTTTTTAAAATGGTTTGTGTGTAGGTGCTAGACTTCCACAATTCAGTTTTCAGAAACGTGAGTGTCTTTCGAGGAACAGAACAAACATAGGAAAATAAATAAATAAGTAAAAACGACTTGTGCGACTTGTGTTTTTTTACAATTTAATCGTGCATTAAAGGTGCATTCTGGGTAGAGAGAAGTGCGTGCTGCTATTTAAAGAAGTGCAGATTTGACGCATGCTCTCTCTCCTCGGAAGTGGTAGGACACTGTGGTTTTACGGTGGTATAAAAAGGTCTTGAAATTGTGTAAAAATCATAATTATTGTCCTTTTTTGTATTGGATTGCTGATAGTGTGCTACAGATGTATAAACATAAGTTTATCAACGTTGATTTAAAAGGATAGCCAAACATGTCTGCAAAGTTACTTGTGTGCATTTTGTAACCAGAGCTGTGGTGAACACTGTGGTAAAATCCAGCATGGCGCACTTAACCTGAACAACAAACTGTTCATTTAGTTATAAACTTTGGAGTGTTTTTAGTTTCTGTGTTTGTGCATTGCTAATCATTTTTGTTGTTTAGGGGTTAACCAGGAGTGATTAAACACAGTATGCATTCTGTGCTGCTCTGGCCCTTGAGGCTTGTGTGACTGACATGAATCTTTATAATCATGTAAAGAGGCACTGGAAAATAGAGTAGATAAGAACATGATACCTACGGAAGAATTATTAAATAGGATCAAGATAGTTTTAGAAAATAGTTATTTTATATTTGGAAATAGAAGTTACAAACAGAATGATAGGCACAGCAATAGGTTCAAAATCAGGTATGCATTTTGCAAGCACGTATATGGGAAAATGGGAGGAAATGTTATTAAACTAGACAAGAAACCACATGGACATGCTGGAGGTTTAAATAGAAAGGAACAGTAGATCGTTACATCATTAGCCACATAGTAAATTACATCACAAAGACATTAGATTCAAATGAAATGTGTGGTTACGAGGACACGAAAAGCCTACAAATACCTCCAATGTTTGTTTTCAAACACACCTTCCCTTGACTTTCTTTATATATATATATATATATATATATATATATATATATATATATATATATATATATATATAAACACACACACACATATACATATATACATATATATATATATATTGTAGCGATCTCGGTTAACTTGTGTGTGTGAATTGCCTCGCCCTGTGTGATGCACCTGCCTACGGGAACTGAGGTACGCTACAACATATCTATCTATATTCAATGGCATTTATACAACCTCATTTCAAAGCTCAAGAACCACACTAAATTGCATTGTCAAAAGGTACCCCAAGGTAGTGGGGATTATTCCACAATTCCCTTTCCTCTCCATCTCTGTCTCTCTCTCCTCCTATACTGCTTGTTGTGGTACAGGCTGAACAGCAATGGTTTGTCAGCTTTATAACCTATAACATAATTTTTATATCCTGCCTTTTAGTGCAGTTGCTTTCAATCAGTCCAAACAAACTGTATGACATATGCTACACCACGTTAATGGAAAACAACTTGCAAGGCAACTAGGGTATTGACAATATCAGGAAACAACATCACAACTACAGAAAAAGGCACATATGGACAGACTGAAGGGCATCTCCAGACGCCGATACTGTACCTTCAATAAAGAATATCCTAATCAAGTTTAACTGTAAGTGTATTTAGCTACATGCTCGCCTTTCCCTTCTCTTTCATGGTGTTTGCAGTCATTGCGAATGGTTCAGGTAAAGACGGATATAGGAAGAAAAAAACAAAAAAAACAGCAGTAACTCAATAACTCCCGAACAACTCCTAAACAATGCCTGAACAACTCTAAACACCATAAACAGGCACGCGAAAAAGTTAAGGAAAAAAATAATAATAAAATGACGTGCGCTAAAGCATTTTTGTTACTAGCGTTTAAGCCAATTTCAGCAAATCTGGATATGGCTCTCTCAATAGGATTATCTGCATTTTTTCCTGCTTCACCCTCCCCTCCCCACCGCACCGCACCACATTCCTTAAATACTACCCGTCAGTCAACGGCTGCTCCAAATCTGAGCATTCTTCAATTATCAAAACTATAGGGCGTTCCTGAGACAAGCATAATTACAGAGGTAACCTGGGGGTGCGACATGGCCCAAAGGTCTCAGACTGGAGGTGTACAATTACAATAGCTTAAAATTGAATTTCTCAGGCTTTTATTAAACTGCTCAGACCATAACAAAAACAGGTTGATTTGTTGTAGCCCTTGTAAACCGGGCTTCACTCACTGCGGTTCGTTCGCCCCTTTCAATGCAGACCCAGACACAGATTTGTTTTAAGAGCTTTTACGTACACTTTAATAATACAAAAATAAAACAAAACCTAGCTCTATTCAAGTACTAACTAAAACTTTTACAGGTTCCCTGACTAACTTGCAGGACGGCTAAGCCGTTTACCTGACAAATAATAAAAGACACAGTTTTTGAACAAATAACAAAAAGGCTTCACGCAATACCTTCTTCACACAGCAGCCATGAAGAAAATAACTGTTCTCCTTAAATACCCTGCACCTGGCTCTAATTTACAATACTAGCCAGGTGCAAGTGATAATGAATTAAATAAAACACATTTCCACGTGTTTTTAGCAGGGAGAATTTTAACCCCCTCCCTGCTTTGTTATACCCTCCCTTGTCATTTTATACCCCCCCCCCCCTCCCTGCCCAAATATCTTTTATGCACCTTCCTGTCAGCAAAGAAAGCACACTGCAAACACACACACACGTGCTCATTGAACAGTAATGTAAATAAATAACAATACTAGGCCTGGGTATTGGCAGTGTCTTCACAATACGATACCGTAAATTAAGCATAAAACATAAAAATCACACAATTGTCCCATTGGAAAAGCACTTTTGGTCAAATAAGCTTCACTGTTTTGTTTTTGTTTTCTGTTTATTTTTTCAAATACATTTTTTGGAAAAAAAGTGAAATACTGTAAATAATAAATAAACCTAAAATACAAATACTGTAAATAATAAATAAACCTACACTAAGCGATCTACAAGTCTGTATGTAGGGGTTTGAGTGCCCCTCTCTGTGCTGTTAGCACATGTCCAGCAGTGGAGAACTCTTTCAGCAGAGACACTGGTCCCTGGGATGCACAGGTAACGCTTTGCCAGCTTGGCTAACAATGGATATTCCGCCTTGTGAACCTTCCACCAGTCTAGAGGATTTCCATTGAGAAGTAAAGGTGCTGCTGCTTTTGCAGAACACAATTTTGGTCTCTCAGATGCTCCAAACAAATCTGCATGTACACAAGAAGCAGAAACAGAATCTTCTGTTCTTTTTTTGCACAGGGAGCAGGGTAGGCATCATCACCAGTATTATCAGGTTCATGTGGGTTTAAAGTTAAGTCTAGGCTAGGCTTTTCACCAGGATCAGCATTATCGGGTTCATGTGGGTTCACAAATAAGCCTAGGGCAGGCTCTTCACCTTTAAAGATGTTTGGGCATATAACTAAAATAATATTAATATTTATAAGAGAGTAAAACAAAATTTGACAAGCGGGCTAAATGCATTAAAACTGAATATATATATATATATATATATATTGTGAAGATAGGGGTAGCGGCGCCTTTAAGGAATGGCGCCGCAGCGATAGAAACTACATGGCCCAGGGGGCCGAGGTTAAATTGGAAGGTGGGGTTAGAGGCCTTTAAAAAAAAAGAGTCCAGGCAGAACAATTGGGGGTGATCGTGGGGAGCACCAGTTGGATTGTCCTGTTCGACCTCAGGGCGATTTGTTCATTTTGTTGATAGAGTGTCGGGTGAGCTGCTGTTCTCTGGATGAGACGTTTTGTTTTTATTTTTTCTTCGTGTGGATTTGTTATTTTTTTTCCCCCGTACGTGCTTCCTGAACTTTTAATGTGACTACGGGTGTATGTTTGGAACGATACTCTGTGAGCGCCGACAACAGCGCAAGAGAAAGATAATTTAAACGGTGTGCTAAACGGAATGTGAAACAAACGCGGATGCACGACTGACAGGGATAGGATGCACACCTGAACTGCAACATAGTGCAGGGCTTTTGAGACTAACAAAGAACACTGACACAGAACGCTGGATTTATAAAAAGTTTATGGGATTTATTCTGTTCAAACCTTGCTGTTTCAGGGTTTTAATATTGTGCTGCTTGGCAAAGGAGAGAGCTTCGCTTTGCAGTCGTTCCTGGAATCTGCCAGGGGTGACAGTCCTTCCCTCACCATTTGTTCTCCTTATTATACCAGGACTAATCCAACAAGGGAGCTGTGGTTTTCTTGTGTGTTCCAGTTTTCCACAGCAGAGGGAACTCTTCAACTTACCTGCAGTTCCAGTTCTCTACAGCAGAGGGAACTCTTCAACTTACCTGCAGTTCCAGTTCTCCACAGCAGAGGGAACTCTTCAACTTACCTGCAGTTCCAGTTCTCTACAGCAGAGGGAACTCTTCAACTTACCTGCAGTTCCAGTGTACTCCACAGCGGAGGGAGTTTAAACATGAAAGAAATAGTATAGTGAGGGCTGAAGAAGTGAGATAGCTAATGGCCCGTACAGGGCATAAAAGTATTTACTGAAAATATATTGGTGATTGTTGTAAATAAAGAGTACGCACCTGACTACAGAGTCTGTCCATTCACTGTGATTGAGAGGGAAACGCCAAAGACCGCAAGCACTACACTACCACTCGTTCACAAAATATATATATATTACAAACGAGAGGAGGCCATTCAGCCCATCTTGCTCGTTTGGTTGTTAGTAGCTTATTGATCCCAGAATCTCATCAAGCAGCTTCTTGAAGGATCCCAGGGTGGCAGCTTCAACAACATTACTGGGGAGTTGGTTCCAAACCCTCACAATTCTCTGTGTAAAAAAGTGCCTCCTATTTTCTGTTCTGAATGCCCCTTTATCTAATCTCCATTTGTGACCCCTGGTCCTTGTTTCTTTTTTCAGGTCAAAGTAGTCCCCTGGGTTGACATTGTCTATACCTTTTAGGATTTTGAATGTCAATCAGATCGCCGCGTAGTCTTCTTTGTTCAAGACTGAATAGATTCAATTCTTTTAGCCTGTCTGCATACGACATGCCTTTTAAACTCTGGATAATTCTGGTTGCTCTTCTTTGCACTCTTTCTAGAGCAGCAATATCCTTTTTGTAACGAGGTGACCAGAACTGAACACAATATTCTAGGTGAGGTCTTACTAATGCATTGTAGAGTTTTAACATTACTTCCCTTGATTTAAATTCAACACTTCTCACAATATATCCGAGCATCTTGTTAGCCTTTTTTATAGCTTCCCCACATTGTCTAGATGAAGACATTTCTGAGTCAGCATAAACTCCTAGGTCTTTTTTCATAGTTCCCTTCTTCAATTTCACTATCTCCCATATGATATTTATAATGCACATTTTTATTGCCCGCATGCAATACTTTACACTTTTCTCTATTAAATAGCATACGACATGTATATATAAAACTTAAGTTATTTGTTATCTTTAAAAGGTAAGGAAAAACGTGGCTCAGCATCCGACGGGCTTTACAAAAACACCCTTAACCCACAGTGAATGGTAGGTGAGGCTGCTAGAGTACACGCTAATAAATAACATTAAATAAATAACATTCTCTAATTATCAGTGTAGACACTAATTAATGCATGCTCATGTTTATATTCACAGACAAAATTATTATTATTATTTTTTTTTTTAAAGTGTATCAATACAGGGGTCACTGTATCGATAATTGTATCGTCAAAAAAAATATTGCGGTTCACCGTTTGAAATCGGGACACCCCTAAATGATACTGTTAGCTATAAAAATGTAACTTCTGCAATCTCGCTCCTTAAAAACAGGGAAACAATTACGTTTCTTCATAAACTGCTGTTAGCATTTTTTATAACTTTGGCCGGGTCCCCCAGAGTACAGTAAATCTCCTGTATCTGCTCCACTTGCAGGAAGAGAAAAAGCAGTAAAACAAATGATCTGTAGGCCTTGTCGTTTATGTGCTCAAGTACGAGTCATAAATGTGTCTCTTTGACTTGCTTTATAAACCCCCTCAGATACCTCCTTCACAATGATCTGAACTAAAGAGGATTTTTTCTTGCTCGTGACTTTTTTTTTTTTTTTTTTTTTTTTACCAGCAGCCCACCAGTTTTTTCCTTGGCCTATTATTTTCCATTTAAAATAATGATAATGTTTGTAGCATTTTGTGACTTCAGAACTCAGCAATGCTCCATTACCTGCACAAACTGGTTTCATTTCTCTTAAACTGTACAGTGGGTTTTGGAATAGATCCTTCCCACCCACTGAAGGCATATTAAGCATTAATTTATTAATATTCATAGCCTGACAGAATTTGCAACCGGTAGCAATTTGTGGCAGATACAGTTGCCAAAATTTGCCACCTTGCCAGAAATTGCCACCCTTGCATATTTTGTAGGAAAGGAAGGTGGTAAATTATGGTAAATCATACTGCAGTGTCAGAAAACACCATCCCTACATAAAAAATAGGTTTTTATGTTGTATTTTGGGGTCAGAACATGCCACTCCTGTATATTATGTAGTGAATTGTGGCAAGTTGTATTTTAAGGTCAGAAAATGCCAATCTCTTTGCTTCATACATAACAAAAAAACTTTCTAATATTGTATTATTCACAGAAAACTATGCAGAGCAAAGCAAAACCAAATCCTTACGTGATATGTTTACAATCCTAGGGGAGGGATTTAGCAAGGGGGAAAAAATTGCCAGGTTTATAAAAAAACTACAATTTTCTTTTCCATGTTTAAAGAGCAATGTGAATAATAAAGGAATTGTCACAAAAGTATAACATACTTAACTAACTTAATTGAGCGATCTGAGCCGCTTAGTTTCAGTGTAGTAACTATCGAGTAGTTTTTTAGGAATGTTTTTTTCAGATACTTATATAAACAGCTGCAATATTTTCCAATCTAAAAATTAATAATATTATTAACTGTCTGTAAGATAGTGTGGTCAAGTGGCTGATGTATTGCAGGAATCAGACAGGAGAAGCAATTGAAATGCAAATGAAATATTTATTTTCAGGCCCAAACAAAAAAACAGTTACAAAAATAAATGTAAAGAAAAAAAACTAAAATCCAACTATTTATAATATCAAACCGTGGGCTGTCACCTCTCCCTTTTGAATGAGTCAGCCCCAGTATACCTTTGCTCACACTAGCCCCTCCCCTGGACTAGTCCAATACACTTAGCAATAAGCAAAAGCACCTTCACTTCCCCTTTTGACTGGAATTCCTTATTTTAAAAACATACACCCTATGTTATCATTCTCTCATGTACTTGTATTGGGCTTGCTCCCGGCCACATTAAAGCCTTACAACATTGCGCACACCCTCCAAATGGCAGCGCCCAGGGCTATCCAAACCTACAGAGCGCCGATATCATCTTCAAAACTAAAACAGTATTTAAAAATATTATCCAGCAACTTTAACCTTTTCATTTGACTAAATATTATTCTGAGCCTAAAATGAATAAACTCTCTTGTAACAGATTTTGTCACTGCCAAGCATATGTGCACCTATTGTCTGCGATCCACACAAACAGTCACCACAACACTTCAAAACTCATGCATACATATTTCTTTTTACAGGTTTCAATCAAACTGGAGTGGGTTTCATTCCTGGTATATATTCTCACACAGTCACAGAAATTAAAGTATCAATTGTTCGCCCTCCTAAATCTTTTTAGTCTCTTGGTTGGGTTGGGTAGCTATTTCTGGCATAGTAGGTGTGTTGAGTATGCGCAATGTGTACAGGTAGCAAAAGAGCATGCGCAGTTCCCGAAGGAAGCAAAAAGTGGCGGTGGCAAAAAAGGGCAGAATACAGGTACAACTATCCGAACAAAAAAGTGCCAGAATATGTACAGCAGTTTCTAAAATGAAAACATAACTCCTACTTTTGGGGATTTCAGTCATGCTTTATTTTAAGGGTCCCTTTTTTAGCTGTTAACAAATGTTGTTAATTTTGAGCTAAGGGTTACACATTAAAAACACCATTCCCCATTCGTTTTGTTGTGGTGGCACACCGAAATATAAGTGGATAAAACTCAGGCAACGTAAAAACCACCCATGTTGTTTAAAAGTACAGACCCGGCACTTTGGGTGTATTTCAGTGCCTAGCTAGGTTGCTAGAGAAGCTACAGACCAGAGAGAGAGAGAGAGAGAGAGAGAGAGAGAAGGAAAGAAAGAAAGAAAGATTTTATCCATTGTGTTGTGCCACACAGGAACTGTTTTACAGAATGCCATAGAAAGTAATGGACATGGCCTGAGCATGTAAAATTGTAAATAGTTCTCTTCGGTGTTCCATATGTAATGTTTCTGTTTTCCTCAAAAATAAGTTGCGGTTCTGCTCGTTTGGTCAACATGCTAATGAAACCGTTGTTTTTCCACACAATTTACTTCATTTTTTTCCCCCATGTTCATTTCATATTGAAATACAGTGGTGCAGTGGTTTTTTTTAGCCATCTATGATTACAAAATATATAGCAGTGACCAAACATGATTTAATAACCCATAACTATAAAGGTTTTATTTTAAGTAGTACTTATAACAGTCCATGTATAAAGAGTCATTAATGTTGTGCTGCTTTGTTTAGTAATACTACTGAACTCTACATGGGAGCTTGAAAAGAAAAAAGAAATAAAGAAAACACTCCTTTTTGTATCACAGTTAAGCACGTCACTTGGGACCAACAGCGTCACTGGTTCATACACAGCCTCTGCCTGCTGCACGACTGTTAAGTCTCAGAGGCTGCCTGCAAGTGCGGTCTTGTGTGTGCTGCACTATAATGCAAATTCCAAACAAGACACAGATTTTGCTCCAGGTTCTAGAAACAAAACAAAAAAATCTGGCTTATCTTATAATCAGGGGTTGGCAACTTGTCCATAATGGACACGCATGTCCATGGCAAGAGTTACCAGTGTTTGTGGCAGTGAATATGTCTAATACACACACACACGTATGGAATTGTATATAATTTCCATTTTGTTTGTCCGTGGACAATATGTTTTTTTTTTTGTTTTTTTTTTAAATGTCCGTCACCAGTCGATATGGTGCCAACCCCTGCTTAAAATCCTGTTGAGGACACTAAAATACATGCAGTTACAAAGGCGCTGTGTCTTCTGAATGCTTTACTCTTAAACAGGGCAGTGGCCGAGTATTTTAACCTACTGTTATGCAGGGGTAATTGTAAACCTTTGCTCTTGGACTGATGATTTCAAATAAGAAACACCAGCTACTGTAGTGCCCATGAAGAAAGCCTAATCGACAGCTTAACCTGCATCAGATGTGGGTGTGCAGGACACAAGATGCAGGACTGCTGGTGCTTGTTCTGTGTAATGAAACCAATTGCAGGTAACTGGTTGAAAGGGCAATAAACGTATTATTTTTCACACATAATGCAATTTCTGTTATGTTACCAGCGTTGGAAATAGTTTGCACGGCTGTATGCAATTGATATCAGTCTTATAAAAATCATAATAAGAATTATAAGAAGCAAACAATAATACTGATAACTGTAAATAAATGCACCCACTGACTAAAACTGATAAGCCCCATGTCCCACTCATCTAAAGGATTATTTCTCCTTACATACTTACAAGTACTGTGATAAGACTGGCTGCCAATAGAGAAAAGTGCTGCAGAAGTCAGTTTCATCCTTACAGTATGTTTTTATTATTATTGGTCTGCACACTCTTAGCATACCGAGTACAATTCTCACTGGGGTTTACAATGGTAAGGTAAATTACTTTCTGTTTAGAGGGTAAAAGCATCTCACTAAACTCAAAGCATATATATATATATATATATATATATATATATATATATTATATCTATATCTATATCTATATCTATATCTATATCTATATATATATATATATATATCCATTAAAACAGCACTCATGTGTAACCGGGTTCAGCGGTGTTGGAGTTTTCTCTATGCTGACCTTGGCTATGTTATATATTGAGAGAACACCATACACTGTATCACTACAGTGCTAAAAATGATCTTTAGTAATATTTTGACAATTCTTAATCAGGGTATTTTCTTCTGTTTATTGTATCTCTATTCTTGCAGTGGTTAAGTGGAAGTGAGCAAGAACGTGTTGCTTTCTACCTACTCCTTCAACCATCTGAACTACAGAATTATAGCGGCCCCTTTTATTAAAATAATACTGTATCCCAAACCACCCCATTTCTACTGCTCTCCCAATAAATAACAACCCACCCCAAACCATCCCTATTTCTACTGCTCTCCCAATAAATAACAACCCACCCCAAACCATCCCCATTTCTACTGCTCTCCCAATAAATAACAACCCACCCCAAACCATCCCTATTTCTACTGCTCTCCCAATAAATAACAACCCACCCCAAACCGTCCCCATTTCCACTGCTCTCCCAATAAATAACAATCTACCCCAAAATCATCCCCATTTCTATTGCTCTCCCAATACATGCACACCCTTCAGGGTGCAGTACAGAAACCAGACATCACACTTAATAATAAGGGTAATCCCAGCGGGCAAACTCATTGCGAAAGATCAGCTACAAAAACATGGCTCATATGGTATGGTATTCCAAAGGCAACATACACTTATTGTACACCTTCTGCACCAAATCATAGCGCGTATTACTTCAACTGCTGACTTTAGCCTCCTTACCTTAGTGCAATAATCACATATGCTGGGCTAATGCAGCTGTACAGCATCGCTTAAACAGTACTGACTGAATTAACCAACCACGGAATTACAAATAAATAAATAAATAAAACCATGACTAATGGTCACACGTTTATAGTAATTAAACAAAGGAAACATTCAGAATGGAAAAAGTTCACACGATCAAGGCAGTTCAAACGGGTTTCTGCGACTTTACACAAGTCTTTATCTCAACTGTATTTGTAAACAAAAACATAAATAGCAATACACTGAACCCAACGAACAGAAGCACGCTTAAAATAACGCCCCTCTCATATACTGTAGCAGTCTACGCTTCAGCTCTTGAACATACTTGTCTAATAAATGACAAAACGTTTCTTTTCCGAAATTGAAGTTTTTAACCTTCACTCGAAGCGTGGTAATTGCACGCAGCCTAATACAATGTAAACAAAGCGCCTGTTCTCATTAAACATAATTAGCAATATGAGAAGCATCTATGCAACAATAACACTTATCATAATATTTTGGCCTCAAACTAGCTAGAATTCTAACTAGATATCTAGAATTCGTACAGCACAACACTAGCAATTCCCCGCACTTCCAAACAAGTTCAAATGACTTAAAATAATCTCACATCACAAAATGAATTACATAACGCTTTATATATATATATATATATATATATATACACACACACACACACATATACATATATATACACATATATACACACACACACATACTCTACACGTGTTTTAGTTTCAGGTGTATTATTATTTTATTTTTTTAATCTGAAATCGTGAATTTCAGATAAAAAAAACACATTTCTAAAGACAACTTTCCAATGTATTTTTAGGAATAAAACTTTGCTACAACTTCTGTGAGAAAGTGCTCAATCCGAGTTCACGTTCTCAACGCGCTGTTGTCAGCCCAGACCTTTTTTTAGTCCGTTTTTACAGATGAAGAGAGCACTTGCCGTAGTGGCGGCTGTCTCGCGGTTAATGGCATTTCCAAAAGAAAAACAAAGAAAGAAGCTGTTCCCGATATTTCTCTGATCCGGGTCCCAGGCACCGAAAGGTAGAGTTAGAAAACAACTCCGAAAGTTTCAGTGCGATGGAATCTGAACGTCTATTGGTGCAATACAAAGTGTATTAGCGCGTCCTCTTCGCTGAATGTGCTTGCCCTTGCTATGTAAAACATGACTTGTTTTAAATTCTAACCACTCATTGCACAAATGTAATTATGCGGCCTCCCCCCCCCCCCCCGGCTATAGTAGTAATAACATGCTGATACAGTGTAGCCTGGTCAAGTCTCTGTAAACACCATTATGCTACCACTTTGCCTTCCAGACACATGAAATAAAATACAAGTTTTGCAAGTGTTAGTCGCACAAACTGCAGTGCTATATTCCTGAAACTGATAAGACCCTGCTCAGGAATGCCTTACAAACCAACCCGTACATTCATTAACACAGTATTACAGGAAATAAATACCGCTTGATCACACTTACACAGAAAGAGTTGACCTTACCTGGGAAACCAGCGGGATGAGGGTCTGTTCCACCGAGCGAGTTTTGATCTCTAGCCCGGAATCAAAGCTATTGCTGCCGCACGGAGATAAAGCCATTCCCGCCGATGTGTGTATGTGGTTCCTGCTGCAGCACACAGTTCTCAATTTCAGTTTACTCCAATCCGTTTCAAAAGGGGGGACGGTAGATTTTGCTGACCGTAGCAGTTTAGGCTGGGCTTGTTCTTGGCGAATACTTTCAATTTACACGCATTCAGCGTATCCTCTTTACGTGCGTTTAGTGCACAGTTTATTCAACTGCAGAGTGTGTTGAAAACTGCACTACGACTGCAGCAACAAGAAGCTCGCAAGACTGCACAGCCCAGAACCTGCCGAGTGGTGAGTGACTGACTAGCTCAGCTCCTTCACTCCCTCACTCCCTCTCCCCTGCTGACGACACACAGCTGTACACGGCAACACACTCCTCTGTGCCATTTAACACTGTTATTCAACCACGCTCACGACACATACGATTTAACACTAGCGCTCACTAACATTAACGTGACATACACTGATATAACAACTTAACATTTCCATTATACCCAACTGCTGTTATTAATCAAACTCACAACGCGAATATATATGTGTGTGTGTGTGTGTGTGTGTGTGTGTGTGTTCTTTATTATTGTTTTAGACTTTTAACAATGTGTTTTAAAAGGTTTTGGTGCACTTCTGCGTCCCCACTCTTAAGCTGCATTTAGTCATTTTGCTTTTCTATATTACAGAATGCATGTAATGATACCACTTGCAAAACAAATGACCAGGTGGTATGAGGGGCTGCCCATTAACAGAAAAGTGTTTGCTACATATTGCCGGTATTTAATGTTGTTGTCTCCCCCTGTGTTGTGGGAGTAATGACGCCACGAGGAGATGCATAGACTCAGTATTGTGAAGAAAAAGTAAAACACAGGGAATAAATCATCAGGCTAAATGAAATAAAGCCAAGCGTTTAATAAATAATAATGTTTGCATGTGGGGCCTCTCTGTAATTTAATCAAAACTGTAACCTGAATTATTAATGCACTCTATCCCCACACCAGTCATCACTCAACTAAACAGGCTGGGGGTTAAACAAACAGCTATAATGAGAGCAATGTAGCACCGAGGGGCCTCAATTATAAATATTGTTACAGCTGCACTGCTATTTGGCAAAATTGACTGTCAAACTGTACAGCAATGTTGGTATGAAAATCAAACATCTATCATTCATATTAGACTCTGGTTTATTTCTGCCCTTACAAATACAATTACAAAATATATATTAATTGTTTAAATGATGGTAATACTCAGATGAAATGATTATTTGCTCATATACTTTGTTAATAATATTATTAGGGGAAAGACTACAGGATAGTGAGGAATTCATTTCACAATAGTTTCCTTCAGGCCTGAAGGCACAAGTTGAATAGGCATTTCAGTAAGTCAATCCTGAAAGCATTTCCAATGACTCAAGCGTTTCTGTTCATTTATATCAAACAAACACGTGCTTCTCTCGTATATGTTAGTTCCATTGAACATTACAGGACATGTTAATACTTTCACCCTTAACACTGCATTTTACAAATCAGTTTTAAAGAAATCCAAGGATTCAGCATCCCTGATATGATCTAGCAAATAGTTGCTACATTCCAAAGTATTGTCTGGCTTGTAGTTCTTGTAAGACTAGGTGCTGCTCGCTTTAAAGTATGCGGTGATTGTAATGAGTGCTGTAGCTGCTCTCCTTTTCTCTCAAGTAACACTTTATATGCAGGTTCTCTACGCAGTCTGCTCATATATTGAACTGATGTCTTTATCTTTAATATACAATTATCATGTAAAGCTCTTTCTGCATTATGTTGGATACTAAGGCATCACTGACAATGCCATTTATAAAGCAGTCTTATTATTCTTATTATAGACTGCTCAGGGTCATTCAGTCAATCAGGGAGCCTGTTTAACCCTGTATTCCACAACATAACAGATAAGCCTATGACATCAACTCTGCTGCTTTCAGTTTGTACTGTGCTGCATTCTCCATGTGAGCACGATTGACGTCACCTGCTTTTAAAAAAATAATACCAGCTGCACCTCTCAAAATTCCATTAAAATCGGTGACATCACAATCGGCTGCATACTTCAGCTGGGGCGTCATGTCAGGAAAATGCTGGGGGGGCAAAGTTGTGTCAACATTGAACATTCTTTGTCCCAATGAGCATCATGAATGAGAAAAAAAGAGGCAGCAACTGGGCTACTTTACAACGAGATAGCATTCTTAAAGTACATTATACAACATGTGTAATGCAAGTATTTTAAAAGCAAGGCACTGTTTATAACAAACTCAAATGCTGTTCCACTGTCTCATTTTATAATAATAAAGTGTGTAATGTTATGTTACGGTCGTCGTTTTCACTGAAACTTTTGTGTTTTAAAAGCGGGTAAATGCTTAACGCTAACACAATTGTTCTGCTTCCAGCTTCCGATATCCCAGTTAATAAAAATAATAATAATAATAATAATAATAATAATAATAATAATAATAATAATAACCTTTATTTATAGAGCGCCTTTCATACACAATGGTTCAAAGCACTACAGACAGTTAAAAACAGAGCAGTATAATTAAAAAAATGCAATAAAAATTACAAAAAAGCTTAACAAGTGGAAATTAAAAGGCTAAGTTATAAAGATGTGTCTTGAGTCTGGACTTAAAAATTTCCAGGAAGGGAGCACTTTAACTGACTCAGGCAGGGAGTTCCAGAGTTGAGGGGCTTGAACACAAAAGGCTGCTGCTCCCTTCCTCTTTAGCCTCGCCCTTGGAACACAGAGAAGATCACAACTAGCAGGCCTCAATACCCGTCGAGGCTCATAGGGAGTCACCATCTCTGTCAAATAATCTGGAGCCATCCCATTTAGAGCTTTATATGTTAACATTAAAATCTTAAAATCAATCCTGTATTTTACTGGGTGCCAGTGCAGAGATGCCAGCGCAGGAGTAATGTGAGCTGTCTTTAAGTATACATTTAAAGAAATAGTGGTACAACGTCATTTTAGAGTAGCTGCTCGGGACATTAGACTACTCTTATTTCAGATCATTAAAAATAAAAATAAAAAACATCATTTACTGCATGATTTTCTGGTTCCTTAATAAGCAAATTAGTCACATTTCAATAGTCTGGACTTCCATTTAACTGGAAAACAACAAGACAGCACTCAAGTCATTGCAACAATGGGAAAAAAGAAAGGAAAAATACATTCTTAGCCACCTAAGGTTAGCTTGCTCGATGATATTTTAGCACATAACACTGTTTTGTTCAGCAAAACAGTGTTATGTGCTAAAATATAAAAGACTACTACTACTACGACTACTACTACTACTACTACTAATAATAATAATAATAATAATAATAATAATAATAATAATAATAATAATAATAATAATACAGCATGCCTATAGAAAAAAAATCCTTAATTGATTTCAATATCACAAAGTATTCTCTGATGCAATAGTAATATTCATATTCTTTACATGCAATATCTGAATGTTTATGTATGTTTGTGAAAAATCATAATAAAAATGTTAAACATTAACATATGTTTTTGAATGGTAATATGTTAATTATGTATTTAATATATCCTAAAATTAACCAGCCTCCACTTATAAGCCTCTGTTCAAATTTTCTGAACAAGGCACTGTTCTCCACAACAAATGACTCGTGGCATGATGAGCCAGTGTACGTAGCAACTACATCCATGATAATACATTGAGCATCACATAAAACTTGCACAGTTAAAGAATGATGATGTTTTCATTCTTTGAATCTGGGGATATTGCAAAATGTGTGCAATCTGTTACACTGAGCACATTTGGGACACCAGACAACTGATAGCATATGTGTTTGGTTCTATTTTGTTCCACATCCCAAATTGGAAATAGTACATAGAGGCCTATTCCCTTGCCCTACGGAAAAGTGCATCTGTGACATCAGTCAGTATCTTTGAAATAGAAGACTGACAGATGCCTGCTGATCTGTCCCCAGCTGTTGTCTGGATGGCACTTGTTGCATGAAAATGAATGGCTACTGTAACCTTTACAGGTACAGGTATGGTGTGACTGCGGGCTGTTTGTGATTCTAAATTATACTCAAGCAGATCATGCAGCTCTGTTATTGTGCCTATATCCAATCTGTATCTACACCATATATATATATATATATATATATATATATATATATATATATATATATATATATATATATATATATATATATATATGAGGAAACCCTAAATAGATGCACATGGCAAGTGGATAAGGCAGTCACCCTACTTCAAAAATAACCCAGAGGCTTTTAATTTAGCAGTCTTTATTCTTGGTATATTCCAGCTGTGTAATTTATAGCTGCAGCCCACGAAGCTGTAATGCTTATTCTTGAAACCTAATCTCATTCCCTTCCTGTCCCTCATGCAGGTCTCCAATTCTATCAGCATTCAAACAGGTCTCTCTTTGATTTAAAAACACAATCCCTGTTTTGGGGAGAACTTGAAGGGAGCTGCTGTATGTTTTCCACAGCTGTTCTTCATTGGGATCCAGGTTCAAACAGAATGTATAGTCCCTCCAGAAGAAATTATAAGTATAACTGTGTCAGGTTTCTTCCAAATATTAAATTGTAAAATAATAATAATACAAAAATAAAAAAAAAACATGTTTGTGAATGTTTCTTTCAACCACCAGAATGCAGGAGCTATGCAGCACAATACATGGGAAATTGCGATAAATGCTTTGGAATTATTTTCTTATTTGAAGTTTAAAATAGAATAGAAAACAAGTTTATTTTTAGTTGCTAATCAAGCTCTTATTTTATGCTGGAATTATACATTTCCTTAATGTGAACTGACATATTTCATACTCATTTCAAAGAGGACTCAGGGACATGGAATCACAAACACATACAACTAAAAATAAAGGGATTCTTGCTTGGAAACTGCTGGTACAATAATAAATTATTCAACTTTTTCCTTCAGCTGTAACAGAGGAGAGCAGTGTGGAGTAGTGGTTAGGGCTCTGGACTCTTGACTGGAGGTTTGTGGGTTTAATCCCAGGTGGGGGACACTGCTGCTGTACCCTTGAGCAAGGTACTTTACCTAGATTGCTCCAGTAAA